>NC_041384.1:393250650-393271142 GCF_002162155.2 Triticum dicoccoides
AAGGCGGGGGCCGGCGGGCGCGGGTGCGGCGACGCTTCGCATGGGGAGCGATGGGGCGCCTCGGGCGCGGGGCGGTGGACGCGCGGGCCCGCGGGGGCCGGCGACGGGCCGCGGCGGCTGGCGCGCGGTTGGACGGCGGCGTGACACATGGCACCCTGCGGTTGGACGGGCACGGCAGCGGACGCGTCCGGCCGGATCCGGACATGTCCGGCGGCGCGAGGAGAGGGGGAGCTAGGGTTTCGCCCGAATTTTGGACGGGGAGGACATATTTATAGGTAGGGGGAGTTTGGAGTGTCCAAATGGGGTGTACTTTTCGCCCACGCGATCGTGATCCGATGACGGAGGACATGGGAGTGGTTTGGAAGGGTTATTGGGCCGTTTTGGAGGGGTGTTGGACTGCAACACACATGAGGCCTTTACGGTTCCCCAGTTAACAGTTGGAGTATCAAACGGACTCCAAATGACACGATATTTGACAGGCGGTCTACCGGTGGTGTACCAAGGCCACTTGGCAAATCTCGGCCCATTCCGAGAACGTTTAACACCCGCTCACAAAAAGAGGCAAGAGGGGGACACCGGTGCACATAGGAGTGTCGGATTGCGAAACGGACAACAGGGAAAATGCTCGGATGCATGAGACAAACACGAATGCAAATGCGATGAACATGATGACATGATATGAAATGCATGACATGAACAAAATGCAAAACAAAGACAAAAACCCAACCGCGCAGGGAAAAACATATCGCATCTCCGGAAAAGGCAAGAGTTGGAGTTACAATATGGAAAGTTGTATCCAGGGTGTTACAACACTCCACCACTACGAGAGGATCTCGTCCCGAGATCTAGGATGGCACCGGAGGAAAAAGGAAGAGGAAGATAAGAGGTAAAACTAAGTTGCTTCTTTGACAAACAAGTGAAACCAAAGAACCTTGAAAGGTTAAACCATTTCGAGAAAAGAATACAATGGAGATGAACGAAGTTGACAATCTCTGTCAGAAAAGAGGAACAAGGAAGAACAAATTTGGACGGCACTCCGGTTGAAAAGTGATGCAAGACTAGATAAGATGAAAAGAACTTAAGCAGAGGACACAACACTTCGGTTAAAACAAGATAGAGAAGGAATAAGAATGATATAATTTGGGCAGCACGCCGATTGTAAATGGAAGGAATTGAACAAGATCTTGACAAAACAAGATGATGTGTTGAAGAGAGCAACATCACAAAGTCTCCGGAACAAATGTAAGAAAGGAATTAAAAGAACGGAGGAGAAAACAACATCTTCTACCTCAAACGAGCTTGCAAAGGCATCCTTAGGAGAGGGGTCGAACGGAGTTGTTGGAAAACCAACAATGAAAAGATAAACTTGACGTGGGCTTATGGAAGACAACTCAAAATTATGAGAAGAAATTCTGCCACTAACAGAAAACAATAGATTAGATTGATATGAACAAGGAGACGAGAAGCTTATCTCACCGGGAGGATAAATGAAGAACTTGGGTCATTTATAAGCACCATAAATAGCAACAATCCTTAGGGAAAGCTTCAGGTGAAATATAGCCCAAGATAACTCCAATTAAGAGTTGGTGGGTTTAAATATCTCATTCTTCACAACTTGCGAATCATGAAACATGAAGGGAAATTATCAAGAATGACATAACACTACCTGAAAAGATAAGATAGAAAGAATTGCACTTCAGAATGCAAGATGAAGAATGCTTGAGCTCCTTTGAAAAGAATCTCGATCAACACTTCGAGAAGGAATTAAATCCTTTATGAACCATCATGTAGAGCCTCCATGAAGAACTCCGATAACAAAAGGATGATCAAACTAAAGGAAAGAGAAGTCGAAAACACAAGGTGAAGCCTTGCGATGATTTAGATGGAGCTTCGCGATGAGATAATGCGGAAAAACTTGGAACTCTGGAAAAGAAAGATGAACAAAAGAAATCAAGAATTTTGATGAACCTCCGGAATAAGGAATTAATCACTTGGATGAAACAAGAATAAGAATTACATTATGCTTATCCTTCATCAATTAAATTGACGACAAGCAACAGATTTGGCATACTACTTATTCTCATTGAAAGGATTAAGAGAGATATAGCGTAAACTTGGGAAGGTCTTCAATGAACCACCGGTAGGATTGGAAAGAATGAATGAATTGATATGATAACCAAGGAAGAGAACTATTGAACGAACCACCGTAAGAAATGAACGCAGCACAAGCACAATACACCGGAAAGAATTGGAAAACGAATGAAGATACTTGAGGGGATTGAGACACATGTGAGCGAATAGATCACGAGCTGATTAGAGAAAACTTGAATGATGCACCGATAAGATTTGGAGAATGACAGCTGAAAGCTAGAATGAATAATTCTGAGATGATGGGCTCCAGAAAATCAAAATGAAGAGACTCCTGGATTGCTCTGAATGGTTGAAAAAGAATTCTAACAATCGAAAACAATTATGGGAGGATGGCAACAAGCTAGAATCATGAATCTTTGAGAGAACAGATAAGATTTGGAGGAAAACTCTTCTTCGGTCTTCAAATGCAGAGAATGATGATGAGAAACACCACCATGAATTGTTGAGGTACTCCAGAATTATTAGAAGAGGAAAGGTTGAGCCAAAGATGAAAATAATTTGAAAGTGATATTGGAGAAGGTAATTGACTGATGAAAATTCATTCTTACATCAAACTTCAGAAGATTTGAGAATAGCTCCAAGAAAATAGAAGAGTCAGGTAAGATCCTGGGAAAAGACCTGTGGGTTAGGGCCCACTCAAAAGAAACACCATTGTACAATTTAAAAGATAGATTGCGTCGGTTGAATTAAATGCTTGAATAAGATAAAAACGTCGAGATAGCTTAAGCGGATTAGCAATGGAAACGCGAATCTCCTGAGATATCTTCAGCACTCCGGAACAATTGAATAACGAGAAGTGGATGATTAAGAGGTGCACCGGCATGAGAAAAAACATTTGAAACGGGGAAAAGATATGATTGACAAAACTTGAATTGAATCCACCGGAGAAGAAGAAAGAATGAAGAATGATGAACTTGAAGCTTCCTTAGAACCTTCCTAAGAATCACCGGATAAGAATGTTGACAGAAAAGAAATGATGAGACTTCGCATCGATACAATGGATACTTGATTAAGGATTATGGCTCCATGAAGAAAAAGGGTGGGAGGGCGGGAAAACAAAGACAACATGGGAATTGATAAAACGAACAACGTTGAGAAGACTTTGAGTTGATCTTGCGGATGTTGAAAATGATCGGATCCACTTGAAGAGAAACACGCCGGTTGAAAAGGATTGACATGACAATTTCGATTATCAAGAAGGATTAGTATTCACATAGGAATATGAGAACACCGCTTAGGAAAGGTATGGAATAAACACTTGACATTGAAGCAACTCGAATACCACAACTCAAAACAAAACAAAGGATTGGCTTGCAAAATAAGCCGGAACAAACATATGATAGATTCCATATCGTGTCATGTGTCTGTTGGAAAGATATCGTATGATATACTTGAATTCCCACTTATAAACTCCCGAAACTTTCTATGCCATCAGGTGTTGGAGATACAGGGGAAGCATAATATCTCACCCAAAACTAGCAAATCCTACATCCAGCTGTATCCATCCTTCAATACATAACCAAGAAACCTTCGGAAATCGTTTACCTCAACCTTCGAAAAGCATCCGTTATACAAGTTATGGCAATACTCCCGAACTCCCGCCCCAGTACTGGGTGGCGTTGATGTTATCTCACCAACAATTGCATAAAAGAGATTTTCGATGTCGGCGAACTCAGGTATTCCAGAACTGCAACGATAACATTATGACAACCAAGGTTGTTAGAATCGCGATTCTGTTATACGATTCTACGACTTTACGGTCCAAACTTACCCATCTGATTCTATGATTTTAGTTCATAAAATCTACATTTCTACGATCCTGATAGTGAAGATTCTATGATTTACTATTCTACCATCAAAGCTCCGATCCGATTCAAAATCGCGATTCTGACAACCTTGGTGACGACAACACCTCGGAGCTCAACTCCCCGGGACACTGCCACAACCCCTAAATGTCAGGAGGCACCAAGAACAATGTTCTCGTCACAAAACCATCGGAACGATTCCAAGATACCCGCATGATCCTAATTTTTTTTAATGAAATTCGAGGAGAGAAGAGTCAAAACTCTACGTCAGGAGGCCTCACCAGAGCGGCGAAGGGACTGAGGAGTAAAAATAATCCTACTCTCCGATATGTATAATCCTAAGACTCAAAACATTTGTTCTAGACTCAACAACGTCAGCAATTCGATCAAGCAGGGGGCTCCTAAGTCGGGGAAGGCTCTGATTACCAACTTGTAACACCCACGATGCGGCTATATCTCCAATGTGTCGAAGCACGACTTAGAGGCATAACCGCATGGTAGGCATGTCGCAAGAGGGGTAATCTTTACACATCCCATGTACTAAATAAGAAAGGGATAAAGAGTCGGCTTACAATCGCCACTTCACACAATACATAAATATATCATACATCATCCAGAATACAATCAAGGTCCGACTACGGAACCAAAGTAAAGAAAGATAACCCCAAATGCTAGATCCCCGATCGTCCTGACTGGGCTCCACTACTGATCAACAGGAAACGAAACAAGACAACAAACACGATCTTCATCGAGCTGCCACTTGAGCTGGGTTGCATCATCTGCAATGGCATCATCGGCACCTGCATCTGTTTGGAAGTATTTGTGAGTCACGGGGACTCAGCAATCTCACACCCTCGCGATCAAAACTATTTAAGCTTAAGGGTAGGAAAGGGTAGTGAGATGGAGCTGCAGCAAGCACTAGCATATATGGTGGCTAACTTATGCAAAAGAGAGCGAGAAGAGGAGCAAAGCACGGGCGAGAAGCTAATAATGATCAAGAAGTGATCCTGAAGCTACTTACGTTCAAGCATAACACGAGACCGTGTTCTCTTCCCGGACTCCGTCGAAAAGAGACCATCACGGCTACACACATAGTTGATTCATTTTAATTAAGTTAAGTGTCAAGTTTTCTACAACCGGATATTAACAAATTCCCATCTGCCCATAACCGCGGGTACGGCTTTCGAAAGTTCAAAACCCTGCAGGGGCGTCCCAACTTAGCCCATCACAAGCTCTCACGGCAACGAAGGATATTCCTTCTCCCAGGAAGACCCAATCAGACTCGGAATCCCATTTACAAGACATTTCGACAATGGTAAAACAAGACCAGCAAGACTGCCCGATGCGCCGACATCCCGATAGGAGCTGCACATATCTCGTTCTCAGGGCAACACCGGATAAGCTAAGCGTACAGCTACCAACATAACCCAAGTTGCCAAGGGACGGTCCTGCATGGTGCTCTGGTTCGGACCAACACTTAGAGAAGCACTGGCCCGGTGGGGTTAAAATAAGATGACCCTTGGGTTGGCCGACCCAAGGGAAGGGTAATAGGTTGCTAGTCAAATGTAAAACCAAGGTTGGGCCTTGCTGGAGGAGTTTTATTCAAAGCGAACTATCAAGGGGTTCCCATAACACCCAACCGCGTAAGGAATACAAAATCAAGGAACATAACACCGGTATGACGGAAACTAGGGCGGCAAGAGTGGAACAGAACACCAGGCATAAGGCCAAGCCTTCCACCCTTTACCAAGTATATAGATGCATTAATTAAAATAATAGATATTGTGATATCCCAACATATCCATGTTCTGACATGGAACCAGCTTCATCTTCACCTGCAACTAGCAACGCTATAAGAGGGGTTGAGCAAAAGCGGTAACATAGCCAAACAACGGTTTGGTGGGAAAGGTGGGTTAGAGGCTTGACATGGCAATATGGGAGGCATAATATAGCAAGTGGTAGGTAGCGCGGCATAGCAAAAGAGCGAGCAACTAGCAAGCAAAGATAGAAGTGATTTCGAGGGTATGGTCATCTTGCCTGCAAAGTTCTCAGAGTTGATGAAAGCTTGATCCTCGTAAGCATACTCAACAGGTTCCTTGATCACGTAATCGTCTCCCGGCTGTACCCAAAGCAAGATCACAAGCAAAGGAAACAACAATCAACCACGGTGCAATGCGCAAGCAACATGATGCAAACATGGCATGATATGCGAGATGTGATATGCAATGCATATGCATGCTCCATAAGGAAAAGATTGATCAAGGCATCAACTTGGCGAACCTAGTGTGCCGCTGGAAAGATGAGATGATTTAGGTCGAAATCAATATAAAGATCATCGGAATCAGATGCACGGTTTGCAAATGGCAAGCAAAACAAGAATGGCACAATTCTGCGATTAACAGCATGATGCCATCTAGAATGCAACGACAAACTAATCTACTGCACTCCAACATAGCAACAAAGCATATGATAGTGATCTACTCAAGATGCTTCACAAAGCATGAATACAGAGCTATGGCTAAATCACACAAGAGCAGGTTCAAACAAGCAAGGCAAACGTGCAAAAGATATCAACATTACAGACTTAGTGAAAATGCTAACATGCCAGGAATAACATCAGGAAGCCATGTTTAGAGCAAGCAAACAACATGCTACATGAACATATAATAGCAATACAAGGCACGGCATTAATCTACTAAATGCATAGAACAAAAGTCCCTTACTGACCATGAGCCAAAAAGGCACAGAAGATAAGATGGCACCCATGTAAACATAACAAGTTTCGTAAACAGAATTATGAAGGCATCTTTGCTAGCTCAAATCAGTCACCACAAGGAATTGCATGATAAGATAAGCATAGCATTAGCAATATAACATGTTCAAGAAGCTAACCATGGCAAGAGCAAGTTCATATCATGCATGGATCACTAACAACAACCATGGCAAAATTGATTAACATGTAAACAATCTGTCGGGAACATATAATAGCAAGAGTAGAGCAAGATTAAGAAATGCTAGGGTACTCCATAATTGAAAAAAGGGACATTTATGGATAGAGAACACTCATATGTCCAAATCATCCTTACTGAAGTAACTCAAAACAAGCATGGATCTCACTGTAGCATCATGTTTACATGGCATAAAAATAACAGCAGGAAAATGACTTAGTGAAATCCTAAGTCCCTAAAATCAGCAATAACACGAAGGCTACTTTGCATGCTTGTGCTAGTCACCACAAAGATCAAAAAAATACATGGCAAGCACCCCTTAAAAGATAGCATGGCATATACCAAAACACATGTAGATCTCATGTTCATATGAAGCACACATCAAATGTGGCAAAAATGACAAATCAACATAATGTGCTAAGTAACAGGAGCAAACATTTTATAGTACTCTTGCATCAATCATTTGGGGATCAAGATGGACTCAAACGAGCATGTCACAATGGAACAAAATGAAGAGCACATCATGATGAACATTTTGATATATTATGTGCATGAAATGGAGCTATGGTGATGAAGTTATGATGCAATGAGCAGGGCCACAAAATAATGCAGAGAAGGACTTAGGGAAAAACGAGGTCAACCTCTATGGATCTACGGTTTCTAGAACGGGTCTCGAGGCGGCGGCGGATCTCGCCGGAGAGCTCGCAGGAGAATGGGGAGACGACCGGAGATGGTGGAGATCACCGGATCTGGCCTGGCCCGGCCGGATCCGGACGCGGCTGCGGTCGGGGAGGCGGGGCGACGCCAGGGTTGTGGGCGGCAGCGACCGGCGCCGGTGACGGAGAGCGGCGATGCAGGGCGGCGAAGGCGGTGGCCGGCGAGCGCGGGGGCGGCGGCGCTTCGCACGGGGAGCGGTGGGGCGCCTGGGGCGCGAGGCGGCCGACGCCCGGGCCCGCGGGGGCTGGCGACGGGCCGCGGCGGCTGGCACGCGATGGGACAGCGGTGCGACATGTGGCACCCTGTGGATGGACGGGCGTGGCGGCGGACACGTCCGGTCGGATCCGGACATGTCCGGCGACGCGAGGAGAGGGGGACCTAGGGTTTCGCCCGAATTTTGGACGGGGAGGACATATTTATAGGTAGGAGGAGTTTGGAGTGTCCAAATGGGGTGTAGTTTTCTCCCACACGATCGTGATCCGACGATGGAGGACATGGGAGTGGTTTGGAAGGGTTATTGGGCCGTTTTGGAGGGGTGTTGGACTACAGCACACATGAGGCCTTTACGATTCCCCGGTTAACCGTTGGAGTATCAAACGGATCCAAATGACACGAAATTTGACAGGCGATCTACCGGTGGTGTACCAAGGCCACTTGGAAAATCTCGGCCCATTCCGAGAAATATTAACACCCGCTCACGAAAGGAGGCAAGAGGGGGACGCCCGTGCACGTAGGAGTGTCGGATTGCGAAACAGACAACGGGGAAAATGCTCGGATGCATTCGACGAACACGAATGCAAATGCGATGCACATCATTACATGATATGAAATGCATGACATGAACAAAATGCAAAACGGAGACAAAAACCCAACCGCGCAGGGAAAAACATATCGCATCTCCGGAAAAGGCAAGAGTTGGAGTTACAATATGGAATGTTGTATCCGGGGCGTTACACCAGGGCCGCGGTGTGCTCCTCAGTACGTAGGGAGTGCTCCATGTTTCCATTTACTATTATGACACCGCATGGTCCGGGCATCTAAAGTTTGAGATAAGCATAATGTGGCACCGCATTGAATCGGGCAAATGCAGTTCGTCCAAGCAGTGTGTGATAGCCACTGCGGAAGGGGACGATGTCGAAGATCAATTCTTTGCTTCAGAAGTTGTCCGGGGATCCGAAGACAACTTACAATGTGATTGAACTCGTGCAGCGAGCCTCTACACCTGGTATTACTCCTGTAAAGGTAGTTTTTGTGGGCTTGATCCTTGATGGATCGATGCCCATTTTGCGGACCGTATCTTGATAGAGCAGGTTGAGGCTGCTGCCACCGTCCATGAGGACTCGCGTGAGGTGGAATCCATCAATAATTGGGTCAATAACGAGTGCGGCTGAACCGCCGTGACGGATACTGGTCGGATGGTCCCTACGATCGAAGGTGATCAGGCAGGACGACCATGGGTTGAATTTTGGGGCGACTGGCTCTATCGCATATACGTCCCTGAGCGCACGTTTGCGCTCCCTCTTGGGGATATGGGTAACATATATCATGTTCACCATTTTAACCTGGGGGGAACTTCTTTTGTCCCCCTGTGTTCGGCGGACAGGGCTTCTCGTCGTCGTTCTTAGTTTGCGGCCCCTTCTCCTTGTCTTCAACATTTAACTTGTCGGCCTGTTTAAAGACTCAACAACTCCAGTGGGTATGATTGGCTGGTTTATCAGGGGTGACATGGATCTGACATGGACGATCGAGTATGCGGTCCAAGTTGGAAGAGCCTGAATTGTTCCTTTTATATGGCTTCTTCCGCTGACCGGACTTGGAGCCACTGAATCTGGCGTTGACCGCTGTGTCATCAGTATTGTCACCATTGTTTCGACACTTATGCCTGTTGCATCGGGGCTTGTCATTGCTATTCTTGGCTTCGGAGGTGCCAGGTTCGCTTGCATTATGATTGCTACGGGCTAGCCAACTATCTTCGCCCGCACAAAAGCAGGTCTTAAGTGTCGTGAGGGCCGCCATGGACTTCGGCTTTTCTTGGCCAAGGTGTCGGGCGAGCCATTCCTCACGGATGCTGTGCTTAAAGGCTGCTAGGGCTTCGGCATCCGGGCAGTCGACGATCTGGTTCTTTTTAGTTAAGAACCTTGTCCAGAATTTCCTGGCTGACTCTCCGGGCTGTTGAACTATGTGACTAAAGTCGTCGGCATCCGGGGGTCGGATGTATGTGCCTTGGAAGTTGTCGTGGAAGGCGTCTTCCAAGTCCTCGCAGCTGCTAATGGAGTTTTCGGGCAGGCTGTTCAACCAGTGTTGAGCTGGTCCCTTGAGTTTTAGCGGGAGGTATTTGATGGCATGAAGATCATCACCGCGGGGCATATGAATATGGACAAGAAAATCCTCAATCCATACCGCGAGATATGTTGTTCCATCATACGATTTGATATTGATGGGTTTAAACCCTTCTGGGAATTCATGTTCCATTACTTCATCAGTGAAGCGGAGGGGGTGTGCAGCGCCTCTATATCGGGCCAGGTCGCGATGTAGTTTGGATGGAGTCCGTCTGCGGCTTTCGGCCCGGGCGTGATTATGCTTGTCATGTTTGGCTTGATAGCCGCCGTCGCGCATGGAGGCATGCCCCTGCGATCCGTAGATCGACCTGGCCGGACCTGCTTTATTCTTCAAGTCCCGCCGCAGGTCATATGTGTATCCCCGAGCCATTGTGTCTCTACCTTTACAGCGAGATAGTATGAGCCGATGATCGGCTTGAGTTGTCATTTTGTCCCGGCCATGTGGTGGTCGGTCAGCCGCATTACGTGTTTCTGGTACGGGCACAAGTGCCTCATCATCGAATTGAGGTAGCAGCTTACGCTTCGGGTTACTTTTGGTTGGGCGCACGAGGCGGTATTCCTCGGCTGCCAGGACATTAGTCCATCTGTCGTTGAGTAGATCTTGGTCAGCTTGAAGTTGCTATTGTTTCCTTCTTCAGACTCCTTGCAGTGGCTATTAGCCATTGCTTAAAGCGCTCCTGCTCGAGAGGTTCCTCAGGCACGATAAAGTCTTTGTCGCCGAGGCTCACCTCATCCTCGGAGAGTGGAAGGTAATTACTATCCTCCGACTCTTCGTTTACGGCCTGTTCATCAGGGATAACTTTCCCATCCTCCCAATCGTCTTGTTCAGCGTTTTGCTCGATGGGGTTTTCTTGGTCTTCGGCATTGCCCGGAGTATTGTTGTCTCTCGTGCCAGTATTGTTGTCTTTGCTGCGGCGTGATTTAGAGCGGCGTCGTCGGTGTTTTAGTTGTATCTCGGGAGGTTTGTCCTCCATTGGATTTTTCTCATTATCGCCGTCACCCTCCTTGGGTGTATCCACCATGTACATGTCATACGAAGAGGTGGTCGTCCAGCGTCCGATGAACAGCGGGTTTTGGGCCTGCTCTTCTTCGACATCGTCGTACATACCGTCGATGTCTTCTAAGCCGTAATCAAGCATGTCAGTTAAGTCCTCGACAGTGGCGATGAAGTGGGTGGTGGGTGGGACGTAAAATTCCTCGTTCTCAGCCCCTAGTTTGGCCTGGGCATGGTTCGGACATTGCTCCTTCGTAATGACGAGGGATCGCATCAAGTCCAGAGCCTCGCTTAAAGGTGAGATTTTGCCAGGGAGAAGAGAATCCGTGGAGTACGGCGGGAAGGGGATTCCTCGGCCGAGCTCACACGATGCTGACTCTGAGAGTTCAGAGCCAGTGTTCAGGGAAGATTCTGGCTTTGTGATAGTTTCAAGCGACACTGCTTCCTCCGGCTCTCCCGTACTGGGCTTAGCGGCCACAGATAATCCGACGGGTTTAGAAATCTCGTCTTCGGACCTGGCGACGAACTCTGCCTCTAAGGCCAGAGCGGAGGTTAGGGTCGTGAATTCTTGGAAGATCAAGTCTCCTCGGATGTGAGCGACATAATCCAAGTTTCCAAAACTAATCTGGTGACCTGGGGCATAGCTGTCGATCTGCTCTAGATGGCCAAGTGAGTTGGCCCGCAATGCGAAGCCGCCAAACACAAAGATCTGACTGGGGAGGAAAACCTCCTCCAGGGCAGCATTGTTGTAGATGATTGATGGAGCCATCGAACCTTCTGGTGACGATGCAATGGAACTCTTAATGAAAGCGCCAACGTCGGTGTCAAAACCGGCGGATCTCGGGTAGGGGGTCCCGAACTGTGCGTCTAGGGTCGATGGTAACAGGAGACAGGGGACACGATGTTTTACCCAGGTTCGGGCCCTCTTGATGGAGGTAATACCCTATGTCCTGCTTGATTGATCTTGATGAATATGAGGATTACAAGAGTTGATCTACCATGAGATCATTGTGGCTAAATCCTAGAAGTCTAGCATGTATGATTATGATTGCCTCTATGGACTAAACCCTCCGGTTTATATAGACACTGGAAGGTCCTAGGGTTGTACAGAGTCGGTTTACAAAGGAAGGAATCTACATATCCGATCGCCAAGCTTGCCATCCACGCAAAGGAGAGTCCCATCCGGACACGGGAGGAAGTCTTCTGTCTTGTATCTTCATAGCCCATTAGTCAGGCCCATATTACATAGTCCGGACGCTCGAGGACCCTTTAATCTAGGACTCCCTCAACGACCTGGGCGGTGCAACAGCGCCCTTCCGGGGCAAACTTTTTGGCTTGGTCGATCATGGGTTGCCAGTCCGCCCTCGATAGCTGTCTAATAGCCAATTAAAGTCCAAGGTATTTGCAAGAAAAGCTGCCCAGACGACAATGCAAAAGAGACTTGACCCGATCCCTGTCGTTATTGTTCCCATGAATCATGATCGCCAATGACTTATGATAGTTGACCCATAAGCCAGAGGCGGCATCGAATGCGTGCAACATGGATCTAATGAATGTGAGGTCCAGCACCCGGGGCTTAATGAACAAGGCCACATCGTCTGTGTAGATTGACACTGATTGGTGAGCAGCGATGCCAATGAAATTACTAATGACTCCAATGCTCTTGGCCTTGATCATGACTCTCGATAGCACGTCCATGGCGAGCACAAATAGCAGAGGCGAGACTGGGTCCCCCTGCCTAAGGCCCTTAGCATGGATGAAGCTTCTTCCAAGAAGAAGAAGGTTTAAATTAGCAAGTTATTCCACTGACTTTTTCATGCCCTTAGTGGCGTTTGGTTTGAGGGCGAGAAGGGATTGGCTGGGGAGACCCTCAACCAGGTGGTTAGGGATATCCTCACTCTTGTTTGGTTGTAAGGACTAGAGATCAATGGGTTAGTCATATATTTTTGTTTAGTTGGAGGGATAAGAACTAGACATGTTGTTGTGAAAACCTTTTCCCATTAGATGGTAACATTACCTGCACAGAATCAATTTTTGTCCAAACTAGATGCTTTCGGGCCATGACTAGCCCTACCGCCCCATGCGACCTGGCTGGTCCTATCGCCGTGCCATGGCTGGATCTGCCGCCCGACGCGCCCTGCCATTGCATTGTGGCTCGCTCCTGGAGGCATATGCTACTCCCATAGGGGTTGTTGGGATTCCCCAAAAAGGAAGGGTAATGTAGAATAGAAGCAAAGCATTTCCCTTAGTTAAGAATCAAGGTTTAATCGAACTAGTAGAGCTAGCTAGCTAACAATAAACGATGTATGCACACAAACAGGATAAAAATTTGCACCCAACATGGCAAGAGGGTTGTCAAGTCCCTTGTCTTGCTAGTTACAAGATTAAAAAAATAGAGTTAGACAATGGTAGTATAGTGAAATGAAAAATAAAAAGAAGCAGTTTGTAGATAAAGTATCGATGGAGAATGGACCCGGGGGTCATAGGTTCACCAGTGCCATGTCTCTCGAAAATAGGCGAATGGCATGGTAAACAAATTACAGTTGGGCAATTGAAAATATTGCAATATTTATGACTATGATCATTCATGGCATAATCTCATATAGGCATTACGTTTGTGATATATAAATGTTAATCCAACTGCATCTACTACTAACACTCCCCCCCCAAACCGCTATTCAGCACGCATATCAAGGTATTGAGTTTGCAAGAAATAAAGTATCGCAATAAGAAATATGAAATAATGTAGACATGGAGAAGTCAATCAATATGACAAAACCCCATCATTTTATCCTTAGTATGGCAACAATATAATACGTGTCTTGGCCCATATTGTCACTGGGTTACAGAACCGCAAGATTGAACCAGTTGTAAGGCACTAGTCCCATTGAAGATAAATCAATCGAACTTGGCCAAAGAAGATAGATAGACCGAAGAGCATTACAAAGCTATTTAATTATGCAGCAAGAAAATCCAAATAGATTCAATTGAATTCAGTGAACAGTCTGGTCATAAAGTGACAATTGATCATGTCCCGACAAACACACCACTAATAAAATTGAATAGATCTCGATCAAGAACGAGAACATTGTATTGAATATCCAAAAGAGAGAGAGCCATCTAGCTATTACTATGGACCCATATGTCCTAAAGAAACTACTCACACATGGTCATGGAGGCAGCAAGGTTGATGAAGAGCCCTCCGGTAATGGATGCCCCCTCCGGCAGGGCTCTAGATGGGATCTTTCGGAATAGAGGCTTGCAACAGCGATAAAATTCTTCTAGTGGTAGCACAAATGGTTTCAGTATTTATAAGGAATTATGGCGGTGGAATCAGGTCAAGGCGGTTGATGTGGGCCCCACAAGGACGAGGGGTGTGATCACCCCTCGGCTGCGCCACCTGCCCTTGTGGTCCCCTCGTGGCTCGTCTCAATCTCTCCCGAAGCTTCCTGCATTTCTTGTCGCCCAAAAAAATGTGCTAAATCGGCAATGTATCTTGACCTCCGTAGATATTGGTTTCATGCGAAACCAAAAATAAACAGAAGACATGAACTGACACTGGACACTAAATTAATAGGTTAGTCCATAAAAAATTGCTATGAAAGTAAAATTGATAATATAATAGCATGAAAAAAATTTACACACATTTGAGATGTATTGGCACCCACCGCTGCTCAAGTCTAGCCACCACACTCGCGCTTGATGTGACAATGTCATCGCTCTGGGTCCTACCCCGTCACACATGTTCTGTGCAGCCGCACCACATGGGGGGATGGGACCAGATGGTGAAAATATAGAGGTGAGAAAGAGAGACAAAAAAATGATTTGCAACTAAATGTAGCGACTCGTGTGTTGGTGGTTGGCGATATCCACGAGATTTTTGTGGATGTGCCCAACCAAATTTTTAGGGGATATTGTAGAATCTTCGTCTCCTAAGGCCATGGTTATCCATCAACAAAACATTCGATGACCATCTAAAAAGTAGCTAACCCTTAACCACCTTAAGGATAGCCAGCCAACCAAACACCCTTTTATATTTGTGTTTATAATGTTTTTAAAAAACTTCCAACCTACTCATCTTCAATCATGGCCGTACAACGAACATCAGAAATAATAAACATTACATCCAGATTCGTGGACCACCTAGCGATGACTATAAGCAATGAAGCGAGACAAAGGCGCGCCGCCATCATCGGCTCTTCCTCGCTAGAGTCGGGCAAAATCTCGTTGTAGTAGACAGTCGGGAAGTCATCGTACTAAGACCCCATAGGGTCAGCGCAGCAGAACAACAATCACCATGGATGAAGAGTAGCGTAGATCAGAAGGATCCAACCTGAAGACACACGAGCATAGATGAACTATGACTAGATCTTAGCAAATCTACCAAGGACAGATCCGCCGGAGGCACATCTCCACATGCCACCGACGATGTTGGACACACCACCGGGATGGGGGCTAAGTGGGAAGAACCTTATTTCATCTTTAGGGAGCCGTCGACGTCTCGTCTTCCTGAGCAAGACACAAACCCCTAACAAAACTCGAAGTAATCATCTAAAAACAAAGCCCTCCCGCCGGAAAGGACCGGGATCCACTGTGCCACCCTGGCTCTACGGCCACCGGAGACGAGACGGATCCGCGGTGGCGTCGGTGGGAGGAAAAGAAACCCTAGACTTTTCTTAGGGAAGGAGGCATTCACTGTTGCGTTTATAATGTTCATGCATTGTTATATAAATATGAATATGAATGTTAAATTGCGAGTGTGTCCTTCTAATCCCGAACTCAGATGCTCCTGCACTGAACAATAAAAATACAAAAAACAGAAGAATTTAACAAATCTATTTTTTTGCAAGAAACATTGCTCAGTTTTCTGTATGACTACAAATTTCCGTAATGAAATCAAATTCTTGGAGGTCTGGGCAAAAATAACAAAATTAATGCCCCAAAATACTTTTAAAGAAATCATTTTGGAGCATAAAAATTTGTTTCTTCGCGCAGTGCATTAGGTATCCTTTTTCTTCACAGACATCTGCAAATATGTAGAACATTCAACAATGTCTGTTGCAAATACAAAATCAGTCTTTTTATGATTTTATTACTGCTCATGAGGACTCGGCCACAAACACAGCTGGTCAGGAGGATGGCAACGAGTTCGTTAAAGATCCAAAGAAGAAGCCTACACCAGAAAATTCGGCAGAGACCGGTGATCGGTCCTGCCCGACCAAATGAGTTGTATCAGTTGGAACTGTTGGGGGCTTGGGAACCTCGAGGCAGTTTGAGAGCTTCGCAACATTGTGAAGTTGGAAGGTCCCACTCTCCTGTTCGTCATGGAAACAAAAATCAAAGGGAAGAGAGTTGAAGCTTTGCAAAATCAGCTAGGTTTTGGTGGATGTTTTGCTGTTGATAGCATTGGCCTAAGTGGTGGTGAAATACAAGGACCAAGACTCTTTTGAGTGGAGGTTTACTGGTTTTTACGAAGCGCCCAGAGTAGAGGATCAAAATCATAGCTGGCATTTTTTGCGTACTTTGCATGCCTTGCCTCATTCGGCTTGGATTTGTGTGAGTAATTTTAATGAGAGTCTCTTTGCATGTGAACACTTCAGCCGGTTGGCTCGTCCAGAGAGCCAGATGAGAGCTTTCAGAGAAGTTACTGACGAGGTGGCCTTCCAAGACTTGGATGGTCTGGTACAACCTAAACTTGGGACAATCGTCAGTTAGGTGCAGCGAATGTTAAGGCAAGGCTAGATAGAGCTTTTGCCAATGAGGAATTTTGGCAACATTTCCAGTATATCAGAATTAGACACGTTCCTTCCATAGAGTCTGATCATTGCTATGTTGTAGCAGAAATAAAAGAGAATATGCCCAACATTTCACGAGTTGATAAACAATTTTGATATGAGAATGTGTGGGCTTAGCATGTAGATTATGATCAGCTTGTCACAAGAACTTGGCTGCAAGCTAACTGCGGCCCAGGTCTCCAAGGTATTGTTAATTCTCTTGAGCAATTATAGAGAACACTAGAACCACGGGGTTTTAGGGAATTTGGTTGTCTCACACACAAAGTTAGACAACTACAGAAGAGGTTAGACAAGCTTAGATGTTGCTCGGTTGGCCGGGGACCGACGGAGGAATAACAAGGTATTGTCTGTCATTTACGAGAAGCTCTCCACCAGGAGGAGATGTGTGTAACGCCCCGGATACAACTTTCCATATTTGTAACTCCGACTCTTGCCTTTTCCGGAGATGCGATATGAGATTCCCTTCGTGGTTGGGTTTTTGTCTTTTGTTTTGCATTTTGTTCATGTCATGCATTTCATATCATGACATCATGTACATCGCGTTTGCATTCGTGTTCGTCTCATGCATCCGAGCATTTTTTCCCTGTTGTCCGTTTCGCAATCCGATACTCCCTCATGCACCTGGCGCCCTCCTCTTGTCTCTTTTCGTGAGCGGGTGTCGAACGTACTCGGAATGGACCGGGATTTGCCAAGTGGCCTTGGTACACCACTGGTAGACCGCCTGTCAAATTTCGTGCCATTTGGAGTCCGTTTGATACTCCAACGGTTAACCGGGTAACTGCAAAGGCCTCTTGAGTGTTGCAGCCCAACACCCCTCCAAAACGGCCCAATAACCCATCTAAACCACTTCCATGTCCTCCGTCATCGGATCACGATCGTGTGGGCGAAAACTACACCTCATTTGGACACTCCAAACTCCCTCTACCTGTAAATATGTGATCCCCTCCGAATTTTCACGCACGAAACCCTAGATCCACTCCTCCTCCGCGCCACCGGACGCGTCTGCGCCGCGCCGGACATGTCCACCGCCACCGCCATGTCGCTCCGGCTAATCGGGAAGTGCCATGTCATCGCGGCCGCCGCCTACAACCAGTCCCGCGCCGCCACATCATCGGGGGCGCCCACATCGTCGCGCGGGCCCGTCAGGCCCATCTCCAGCCCGCTCCGGACCGCGCCGAGCCCGAATCCGCGCGCCGAGCCCGCAACCGCCATCCTCGAGCGCCCTCGTCCGCCGCTGTGCCGGGCCTCGCCGAAGGCCGCGCACCTCGCCGACCGGAGTTCGCCGCCACCGCCGTCCTTCCTCCATCGTGCCGCCGCCGTCCTTCCTACGCCGTCGCCCTGCTCGCACACTACCACCGGTGCCGCTCCGCCGCCTCGCGCGCATCTCACCGGCATGCGCCGCCGCTCCGCCCGCCGCCTACCACTGCCAGTTGCGCTGCCTTGCCCACGCGCCTCCCGATCCCGCCGCTGCGCGTCCCCGTCCGGCCCCGCTATCGCCACCTCAGGGATCTCGCGCCCGTTCCTACTCGCGGCCGGCCCTCCCCTCACCGGAGTACCACCGGATCAGGCCGGCCGCTCGAACCCGACCTTCTCCTCCGGCCATCTTCCTCGTCGCCGTTGACCGGATCCGTTGCTGCCTCGTTATCCGTGCCTCGAGTCAAACCCTAACCCGGAGGGTGAGATTTCACTAAGTCCTTTTTCTGCCATATTTTATGCCCTGTTCATATTGCCATATCTCTGTGACCATAGCTCCATTTCATGCATATGATATATCGAAATGTTCGTTGTGAGATGCTCTTCATTCCATTCCATTGTGGAATGCTTGTTTGAGTCCATCTTGATGCCCTAATAATTGATGCAAGAGTGTTATAAAATGTTTACTGCTACTACTTATCAGATTATGATGATTTGTCATTTTTGTCACATTTGATGTGTGCATCATATGAGCATGATCTCTAAATGTTTTTTGAACTATGCCATGCCATATCTACAGGGGTGCTTGCCATGTATTTTTGTGATCTATGTGGTGACTAGCACAAGCATGCAAAGTAGCCTTCGTGATATTGCTGTTCTCAGGGACTTAGGATTTTGCTAAGTCTTGTGCCTACTATTATTTTGATGCCATGTAAACATGATGCTACAGTGAGATCCATACTTGTTTTAAGTTTCTTCAGTAAGGATGTTTTGAACATATGGTTATACTCTATCCATCCATTCCCCTGTTTGCAATTATGGAGTGCCCTAGCATGTCTTAATCTTGCTCTACTTTTGCTATAAAATGTTCCTGATAGATTCTTTACATGTTAATCAATTTTGCCATGGTTGTTACTAGTGATCCATGCATGCTATGAACTTGCTCTTGCCATGGTTAGCTTCATGAACATGTCTTATTATTGTTAGTATGCTTATCTTGTCATGTAATGCCTTGTGGTGAGTGATTTGAGCTCGCAAAGTTGCCTTCATAATTCTGTTTATGCCATGCTCTGATTTCTGCTAAGTCTGAAACTATTAATAAAACTTGCTATGTTTACATGGGTGCCATCATATCTTCTGTGCCTTTTTGGCTCATGATAAGCAAGGAACTTTTGTTCTATGCATTTAGTAGATTCATGCCATTCCTTGTATTGCTATGATATGTTCCTGTAGCATGTTGTTTGCTAGCTCTAAGTGTGTGATGCTGATATCTTTTGCACTTTTGCCATGCTTGTTTGAACCTGCTCTTGTGTGATTTAGACATAGCTCAGTGTTCATGTTTTGTCAAGAATCTTGAGTAAATCACTGCCATATGCTTTGTTGTTATGTTGGAGTGCAGTAGCTTAGTTTCTTGTTGCGTTCTAGATGGCATCATGCTGTTAATCGCAGAATTGTGTCATTCTTGTTTTGCTTGCCATTTGCAAATCGTGCATCCGATTCCGGTGATCTTTATATCAATTTTGACCAAAATAATCTCATCTTTCCAGCGGCACACTTGGTTTGCCAAGTTGATGCCTTGATCTTTCTTTCCCTTCCGGAGCACGCATATACATCGCATATCATGCCATGTATTGCATCATGTTGCTTGTGCATTGCACCATGATTGATTGTCATTTCATTGCTTGTGTTCTTGCTTGGGTAGAGCCGGGAGACGAGTACGTGATGAGGAACCTATTGAGTACGCTTTTGAGGATCAAGCTTTCGGCAACTCTGAGAACTTTGTAGGCAAGATGACCATACACTCGAAATCACTTCTATCTTTGCTTTCTAGTTGCTCGCTCTATTGCTATGCCGCGTTACCTACCACTTGATATATCATGCCTCCCATATTGCCATGTCAAGCCTCTAACCCACCTTTCCTAGCAAACCGTTGTTTGGCTATGTTACCGCTTTGCTCAGCCCCTCTTATAGCGTTGCTAGTTGCAGGTGAAGATGAAGTTTGTTCCATGTTGGAACATGGATATTGTTGGGATATCATTATTATATCTTATTTACTTCAATGCATCTATATACATGGTAAAGGGTGGAAGGCTCGGTCTTATGCCTGGTGTTTTTTTCCACTCTTACCGCCCTAGTTTCCGTCATACCTGTGTTATGTTCCTTGATTTTGCGTCCCTTACGCGGTTGGGTGTTATGGGAACCCCTTGACAGTTCGCTTTGAATAAAACTCCTCCAGCAAGGCCCGACCTTGGTTTTACCATTTGCCTCACCACCACCTGCTTTTCCCTTGGGAGTCGCGCTCCCGAGGGTCATCTTTATTTAACCCCCCC
>NC_041384.1:393271518-393356166 GCF_002162155.2 Triticum dicoccoides
GGCTGGTTTTACTCGTAGCTTGACCTATCTAGTTTGTCCTAAGAACGAGATACGTGCGACACCTATCGAAATTGTCGACACATCGGGCGGCTTTGCTGGTCTTGTTTTACCATTGTCGAAATGTCTTGTAACCGGGATTCCGAGTCTGATCGGGTCTTCCTGGGAGAAGGAATATCCTTCGTTGACCGTGAGAGCTTGTGATGGGCTAAGTTGTGACACACCTGCAGGGTTTGAACTTTCAAAAGCCGTGCCCGCGGTTATGTGGTAGATGGGAATTTGTTAATATCCGGTTGTAGAGAACTTGACACTTAACTTTAACTAAAATGAATCAACCGCGTGTGTAGCCGTGATGGTCTCTTTCCGGTGGAGTCCGGGAAGTGAACACGGATTTGGAGTTATGTTTGAACGTAAGTAGTGTCAGGATCACTTCTAGTTCATGACCGTTGCGTTGCTTCTCTTCTCGCTCTTATTTGCGTATGTTAGCCACCATATATGCTTAGTGCTTGTTGCAACTCCACCTCATTACCTTTCCCAACCCATAAGCTTAAATAGTCTTGATCTCGCGGGTGTGAGATTGCTGAGTCCTCGTGACTCATAGATACTTCCAAACAGTTTCAGATATCGATGATACCAGTACAGGTGGCGCAACCGAGCTCAAGTGGGAGCTCGATGAAGATCTTGGTCGTTGTTATCTTTCATTTCCTGTTGATCAGTAGTGGAGCCCAGTTGGGACGATCGGGGATCTAGCATTTGGGGTTGTCTTTCTTTATTTTGGTTCCGTAGTCGGACCTTTGATTGTACCTTGGATGATGTATGACTATTTATGTATTGTGTGAAGTGGCGATTGTAAGTTGACTCTTTATCCCTTTCTTATTCAGTACATGGGATGTGTAAAGATTACCCCTCTTGCGACAGACCTACCATGTGGCTATGCCTCTAAGTCATGCCCCGACACGTGGGAGACATAGCCGCATTGTGGGTGTTACAATGTGGTTGCGACAATGCTCACGAGTACCATGGCTATGTGAGAGCAACCGTAACACATCTTACTTCCAAGCACAAGCAACACAAAGGAAATGAATGAACAGAATCCAAGGGTTGCGTCGGCTAGATGGTTCTGTTTGTGCTAGTGAAGCCAATGATAAGAGTGAGGTTCAATAGTTCTTTCAAAATCTCTATGAATCTCAGGGTTTTCCATATGCAACCGAATTACTCAATCACGTGCCAGCCAAGGTATCTATGGATATGAATGCTGATCTAACGAAGCCATATACTACGGCAGAAGTGCGCTCTGCACTCTTTCAAATGGCCCCTTCAAAGGCACCATGAGTAGATGGATTTACTGCCGGTTTTTACCAACGACATTGGAGTCTAGTTGGTACTGATGTTACCCAGGTAGTGTTGGAATTTTTGAATGGGGACGAGTTACCATCAGGTCTGAATGACACGTCCATCACGTTGACCCCGAAGGTATGACACCCCCAGTCAATTTCTCAATATAGACCTATAGCTCTCTGTCCAGTTTTGTACAAAATTGCTACCAAATGCATTACCAATCGGATGAGATCAATGATGGGTATGATTATTCTTGATAACCCACAAGTATAGGGGATCGCAATAGTTTTCGATAAGTAAGAGTGTCGAACCCAACGAGGAGCTAAAGGCAGAACAAATATTCCCTCAAGTTCTATCAACCACCGATACAACTCTACGCACACTTGATGTTCGCTTTACCTAGAACAAGTATGAAACTAGAAGTACTTTGTAGGTGTTGTTGGATAGGTATGTAAGATAATAAAGAGCAAGTAAATAAAAAGTAGGGGCTGTTGTAAGTAAAGAAGCAATAAAGTAAATATAGCGAGTGTGGAAAAGTGGTGGTAGGAGTTGCGAAATTTCCCCTAAGCAATTGACTACTTTACTAGACCGATAGCAAGTATTATGTGGGAGAGGCCTCTGCTAGCATGTCATCCCTGACTTGGAATTCTATGCACTTATGATTGGAACTATTAGCAGGCATCCGCAACTACTAATGTTCATTAAGGTAAGACCCAACCACAACATTAAGATATATTATCCCCCTTCAATCTCGTATGCATCAATTTCTATGCTAGGTTGAAGCTTCTGTCACTCTTGCCCTCCAGTACATAGTTCTATCAACATACAACTAACCCTAGGGTTTGATCCACGTGCGCAATCATATGATGGGCACCAAAGGACAGCAACATAACCACAAGCAAATTAAATCAATCATAGCAATTCATCAACCACCGATAGGACAACGAAAATCTACTCAGACATCATAGGATGGCAACACATCATTGGATAGTAATATGAAGCATAAAGCACCATGTTCAAGTAGAGGGTACAACGGGTTGCGGGAGAGTGGACCGCTGTAGATAGAGGGGGGAAGGTGATGGAGATGTTGGTGAAGATGGCGGAGGTGTTGGAGTGGATCGCGATGATGATGATGATGGCCACGGCAGCGTTCCGGCGCCACCGGAAGAGAAGGGGAGAGGGGGGCCCTTCGTCTTCTTCTTCCTTGACCTCCTCCCTAGATGGGAGAAGGGTTTCCCATCTGGTCCTTGGCCTCCATGGCATGGGAGGGGCGAGAGCCCCTTCGAGATTGGATTTGTCTCTCTGTCTCTCTCTGTTTCTGCGTTCTCTTCTGCTGCCCTTTCACCGTTTCGTATATATATGGAGATCCGTAACTCCGATTGGACTGAAACCTTCGCTGTGACTTTTTACCAAAAATTAGCTTTCTTGCGGTCGAAGAAGGGCATCAACCGCCTTACGGGTGGACCACGAGGGTCAGGGGCGCGCCCAGGTGGGGCAGGCGCGCCCCCTGCCTCGTGGCCACCTCAGGCATCGTTTCGCGTGGATTTTTCTTCCGGAATTCTCCAAATATTCCAAAAATATTCTCCATCCGTTTTTATCCCGTTTGGATTCCGTTTGGTATGGATATTCTGCGAAACATAAAACATGCAACAAACAGGAACTAGCACTGGGCACTGGATCAATATGTTAGTCCCAAAAATAATATAAAAAGTTGCCAAAAGTATATGAAAGTTGTAGAATATTGGCATGGAACAATCAAAAATTATAGATACGACGAAGACATATCAGCATCCCCAAGCTTAATTCATGCTCATCCTCGAGTAGGTAAATGATAAAAAAGATAATTTTTGATGTGGAATGCTACTCAGCATAATCTTGATCACATATCTAATCATGGCATGAATATTAAGACACGAGTGATTCAAAGCAATAGTCTATCATTTGACATAAAAACAATAATACTTCAAGCCCACTAATAAAGCAATCATGCCTTTTCAAAATAACAAGGCCAAAGAAAGTTATCCCTACAAAATCATATAGTCTGGCTATGCTCCATCTTCACCACACAAAATATTCACATCATGCACAACCCCGATGACAAGCCGAGCAATTGGTTCATACTTTTTAACGCGCTTCAGCATTTTCAACCCTCACGCAATACATGAGCATGAGCCATGGATATAGCACTATATGTGGAATAGAATGGTGGTTGTGGAGAAGACAAAAAAGAGAAGATAGTCTCACATCAACTAGGCGTATCAACGGGCTATGGAGATGCCCATCAATAGATATCAATGTGAGTGAGTAGGGATTGCCATGCAACAGATGCACTAAGAGCTATAAGTGTATGAAAGCTCAGACTGAAAACTAAGTGGGTGTGCATCCGACTTGCTTGCTCATGAAGACCTCGGGCGTTTGAGGAAGCCCATCATCAGAATATACAAGCCAAGTTCTATAATGAAAATTCCCTCTAGTATATGAAAGTGATAACTCAAGAGACTCTCTATATGAAGAACATGGTGCTACTTTGAAGCACAAGTGTGGTAAAAGGATAGTAACATTGCCCCTTCTCTCTTTTTCTCTCATTTTTTTCTTTTTTTCTTTTTTTGGGGCCTTCTCTCTTTTTTCTTTTTTTTCTTTTTTTCCGTCCGGAGTCTCATCCCGACTTGTGGGGGAATCATAGTCTCCATCATCCTTTCCTCACTGGGGCAATGCTCTAATAATGATGATCATCACACTTTTATTTACTTACAACTCAATATTACAACTCGATACTAGAACAAAGATATGACTCTATATGAATTCCTCCGGCGGTGTACCGGGATGTGCAATGATCTAGCGTAGCAATGACATCAAAAAACGGACAAGCCATGAAAACATCATGCTAGCTATCTTACGATCATGCAAAGCAATATGACAATGAATGCTCAAGTCATGTATATGATGATGATGGAAGTTGCATGGCAATATATCTCGGAATGGCTATGGAAATGCCATGATAGGTAGGTATGGTGGCTGTTTTGAGGAGGAGGTATATGGTGGGTTTATGGTACCGGCAAAAGTTGTGCGGTACTAGAGAGGCTAGCAATGATGGAAGGGTGAGAGTGTGTATAATCCATGGACTCAACATTAGTCATAAAGAACTCACATACTTATTGCAAAAGTTTATTAGCCCTCGAAGCAAAGTACTACTACGCATGCCCCTAGGGGGATAGATTGGTAGGAAAAGACCATCGCTCGTCCCCGACCGCCACTCATAAGGAAGACAATCAATAAATACCCCATGCTCCGACTTTGTTACATAACGGTTCACCATACGTGCATGCTACGGGAATCACAAACCTCAACACAAGTATTTCTACTAATCCACAACTACCCACTAGAATGACTCTAATATCACCATCTTTATATCGCAAAACTATTGCAAGGAATCAAACATATCATATTCAGTGATCTACAAGTTTTATGTAGGATTTTATGACTAACCATGTGAATGACCAATTCCTGCCATCTCTATAAATAGATATAAGTGAAGCAAGAGAGTTTAATTCTTTCTACAAAAGATATGCCCACGCTCTAACAAATCTAAGTGAAGTAAAAGAGCATTCTACAAATGGCGGTTGTCTAAGTGAAGAGAAACAGGCAATCCAAACTTCGAATGATATAAGTGAAGCACATGAAGCATTCTATAAAGCCATACTCAAAAGATATAAGTGAAGTGCAAAGAGCATTCTATAAATCAATCAAGGACGATCTCATACCAGCATGGTGCATAAAAAATGAAAACTAAATGCAAAAGACGCTCCAAGATTGCACATATCGCATGAACGAAACGAATCCGAAAACATACCGATACTTGTTGAAGAAAGAGGGGATGCCTTCCGGGGAATCCCCAAGCTTAGACGCTTGAGTCTCCTCGAATATTTACTTGGGGTGCCTCGGGCATCCCCAAGCTTGATCTCTTGCCTCTCTTCCTTCTTCTCACATCGAGACCCTCTCGATCATCGAACACTTCATCCACACAAAACTTCAACAAAAAACTCGGTAAGATCCGTTAGTATAATAAAGCAAATCACTACTCTAAGTACTGTGGAAAACCAATTCATGTTTTGTTTTTGCATTGTGTCTACTGTAATATAGCTTTTCCATGGCTTAATCCACTGATACAAATCGATAGTTTCATCAAAACAAGTAAACTATGCATCAAAAACAAAATCTGTCTAAAACAGAACAGTCTGTAATAATCTGAACATTCACCATACTTCTGATACTTTAATAATTCTGCCAAAATTAGGAAAAATAAAAAAATTGTACAAAGACAGTGCAAAAAGAATCAAAACCATTTGACGTTCCAGCTAAAAATATAAAATCACGCACTACAGCCAAAGTTTCTGTCCTGCACCGTACAGACCAACAAGTAAAGTAAACACCCTAAAGGCAAACCTTGGCACATTATTTTTATAATACAATGGAATTGTACAAGGGGATAATTATTTTTGTTGAAAAGTTTCTGTAATCAAGATTCACAAAGTTGTCGTGAGCATGAACAAATTTCAAGGAGCTCTCCCACTTCAACAATGCTTGTCTTTCTCACTTTCACTTTCCTTTTTGAAAAAGTTTTGGTTCCCCTCTTTATTTTTGTTGTTTTTAAACTATATGAAAGCACTCAACAGAAATAAATGACTCTCTAAAACTTCCGGGTTGTCTCCCTGGCAGCACTTTCTTTAAAGCCATTAAGCTAGGCATATAGTGCTCAAGTAGTGAATCCACCCGGATCCCAAGGTATATCAAAGCCAATTTTAATTAACAATGATTTGTAATTTAGTAGTGAGCACAAAGTAACATATATCATGAAACAACGAAGTCTAACTCTCTTCCTATGCATTAGCATGTCATAAAAGAACAATTCATGCACACAAAGTAAAGGCCAATGCATAGTATAAACAATTTCTTGCAATTTTATCATGTGGAAAACATAGAGAGGTGGAGATATAGTTCCTCTATCATAATAATTGCAAGTAGGAGCAGAGAGAACATGCATATTATATTCATCAAAATCATCATGTGCAACGGTATAAGGCAACCCATCAATATAATCCTTAATAAGGGTAAACTTCTCCGATATAGTGTAGTTGGGAGAATTCAAAAGGATAATAGGACTATCATGCGTGGATGAAATAGCAACAATTTCATGTTTAACATAAGGAACTATAGCAAGTTCATCTCCATAAGCATAATTCATATTGGCATCTTGGCCACAAGCATAGCAAGCATCATCAAAAAGGGATATTTCAAGAGAATCAAAGGGATCATAACAATCATCATAGCAATCATCCTTCGGTAAGCACGAAGGGAAATTAAACAATGTCTGAGTTGAAGAGTTACTCTCATTAGAAGGTGGGCACGGGTAGCTAATCCGCTCTTCCTCCTTTTGTTCTTCGCTCTCCTCCTCATCTTTTTCATCCAATGAGCTCACAGTTTCATCAATTTCTTCTTCCATAGACTCCTGCAAAATATTAGTCTCTTCTTGGACAGCGGGGTAGTCCTCAATATATGGTTCAACATAGGCATTAGAAGCATAATTATCATAGCAATATTTAAGTATGTCAAAATTTTCAGATTTGTAAAGAGTAGCATCATACATTTCAATCAAAGAAGCAATTTCATAAGCACCCTTAAAAGCAACAAATTCTTCAATTTGTTGAACATCATAGTAACTATAAACACCCTTAGCATACGAAGATACGATTCCATTATCACTAAACTCACATTGATAGGGAAGGTGTTTCTTAGGGTTTTCAGAACAACAAGTAATATCATATATTTCACATAAATTCCAAGCATAGCATTGCAAACGATGAATTTGACCCAGTAAAATTTTCCCTTTTTCAAATATTCGGTGTCGCACATAACAAGCATGTGTTGGGGAATGTAGTAATTTCAAAAAAATTCCTACGCACACGCAAGATCATGGTGATGCATAGCAACGAGAGGGGAGAGTGTTGTCCATGTACCCTCGTAGACCAAAAGCGGAAGCGTTAGCACAACGCGGTTGATGTAGTCGTACGTCTTCATGATCCGACCGATCAAGTACCGAACGTACGGCACCTCCGAGTTCAGCACACGTTCGGCCCGATGGCGTCCCTCGAACTCCGATCCAGCTGAGTGTTGAGGGAGAGTTTCGTCAGCACGGTGGCGTGGTGACGATGTTGATGTTCTACCGATGCAGGGCTTCGCCTAAGCACCACTGCAGTATTATCGAGGTGGACTATGGTGGAGGGGGGCACCACACACGGCTAAAATATCAAACAGATCAATTGTTGTCTATGGGGTGCCCCCTGCCCTCGTATATAAAGGAGCAAGGGGGATGCGGCCGGCCAGGGAGAGGGCGCGCCAGGAGGAGTCCTACTCCCACCGGGAGTAGGACTCCCCCCCCCCTCTTTCTAGTTGGAATAGGATTCGGGAGAAGGAAAGAAAGAGGAGAAGAAGGAAAGAGGGGGCCTGCCCCCTTTGCCCTAAACCAATTTGGTTTGGGCCTTGGGGGGCGCGCCCCACACTCTCCTTGCTTCCCTCTTGAGGGAGTCCTGGATTAGGGGGTGTTCGGGTAGCCGGACTATACCTTCAGCCGGACTCCTGGACGAAGATACAAGATTGAAGACTTCGTCCCGTGTCCGGATGGGACTTTCCTTGGCGTGGAAGGCAAGCTTGGCGATGCGGATATTCAAGATCTCCTACCATTGTAACCGACTTTATGTAACCCTAACCCTGTCCGGTGTCTATATAAACTGGAGGGTTGTAGTCCGTAGGCAACCAACTCCATATACAACAATCATACCATAGGCTAGCTTCTAGGGTTTAGCCTCCTTGATCTCGTGGTAGATCTACTCTTGTACTACCCATACCATCAATATTAATCAAGCAGGACGTAGGGTTTTACCTCCATCAAGAGGGCCCGAACCTGGGTAAAACATCGTGTTCCCTGCCTCCTGTTACCATCCGGCCTAGACGCACAGTTCGGGACCCACTACCCGAGATCCGCCGGTTTTGACACCGACATTGGTGCTTTCATTGAGGGTTCCTCTATGTCGTCGCCTTTAGGCCCGATGGCCCCTTTGATCATCAACAACGATACGGTCCAGGGTGAGACTTTTCTCCCCGGATAGATCTTCGTCTTCGGCGGCTTCGCTCTACGGGCCAATTTGCTCGGCCACCTGGAGCAGATCAAAAGCTACGCCCCTGGCCATCAAGTCAGGTTTGGAAGCTTAAACTACACGGCTGACATCCGCGGAGACTTGATCTTCGATGGGTTCGAGCCATGGCCAAGCGCGACGCACTATCTCGAGGGGCATGATCTAGCTCTGCCCCCGGACAGTGTCCTGGAGGCCGCACACACATCGGTTCCGATCCCTAACTCGGAGCCTATTGCGCCAATCGAGGATGAACGGTTGGACGTCACCTCGGGGGCTGCGATCCCAAAAGCGATCGAGCCGAACGCTAGACCCGCACCCTGCACGACCTGTGACTCTGAGGACCCGGACTCCTCCCCGGACTCCGAACCCCCCGCGCCCCTGCCAAACGAATCCGATTGGGCGCCGATAATGGAGTTCACCGCCGCAGACATCTTTCAGCATTCGCCTTTTGGCGACATCCTGAATTCTCTTAAGTCTCTCTCTTTATCAGGAGAGCCCTGGCCGGACTACGGTCAGCGAGGGTGGGATACGGACGATGAGGAAAATCAAAGCCCACCCACCACCCACTTTGTAGCCACTGTCGATGATCTAACCGACATGCTTGACTTCAGCTCCGAAGACATCGACGGCATGGACGACGATGTAGGAGATGAACGGGAACCAGCACATGTAGGGCGCTGGAAGGCCACCTCGTCATATGACATATATATGGTGGATACTCCAAAAGATGGAGATGGCGATGGAACAGTGGGGGATGGCGCCCCCAAGAAACAGCCAAAGCGCCGGCGTCAGCGGCGCCGCTCTAAATCCCGCCAAAGCAAAAACGGTGATTCCAGCACGGGAGATAATACTACCCCGGATAGCGCCGAAGAACACCCACCTCAGCAAGATTCGGCACAGGAAGATGGAGAAGCCAGCCCTCATGAGAGAGCGGCAGACCGAGAGGTCGAGGATGATAACTATACGCCTCCCTCCGAAGACGAGGCAAGCATCGATGACGATGAATTCGTCATACCATCAGACCCCGCCGAACAAGAGCATTTTAAACGCTGGCTTTTAGCCACGGCTAGCAGCCTCAAGAAAAAGCAGCAACAGCTTAGAGCTGCCCAAGATTTGTTAGCTGACAGATGGACTTAAGTCCTTGCGGCCAAAGAGTATGAACTCGAACGCCCCTCCAAGAGTTACCCGAAGCGCAGGCCGCTACCCCGATCAGAGGAGGAAGCACCTACATCACCAGCGCATGACATGGCAGACCGGCCACCTCGCGGCCGCGACAGAGAGGCCTCTCGGCCCTCCACCCAACCCATGCCCCGACGCCGCTCAACTAAGGCACGGGAAATGCACCCGACCTGCAAGACATACTGGAGGATAAGGCAAGACAAACAAGATCGATCTACTGATCGTGCAGGCGCCCTACGACATGTGACAATGATCTTCACGCCGGATACAACAAATCCGGCCGGGCCGAACACAACAGACATAGCTCTTCCGAGCTGCGTCGTGATATAGCCCAGTACAGAGGCGCCGCATACCCGCTATGCTTCATGAATGAAGTAATGGATCATAAAATCCCAGAGGGTTTCAAACCCGTAAACATCAAATCATACGATGGCACAACAGATCCGGCGGTATGGATCGAGGATTATCTCCTTCACATCCACATGGCACGCGGCGATGATCTACACGCCATCAAATACCTCCCGCTCAAACTTAAAGGACCGGCCCGGCATTGGCTTAACAGCTTGCCAGCAGACTCAATCGGTTCTTGGGAGAACCTGGAAGCCGCATTCCTCGACAACTTCCAGGGCACTTATGTGCGACCGCCGGATGCCGACGACTTAAGCCACATAATTCAGCAGCCAGAGGAATCAGCCAGACAATTCTGGACACGGTTCCTAACAAAGAAAAACCAGATAGTCGACTGTCCGGACGTAGAGGCCCTAGCAGCCTTCAAGCATAACATCCGCGACGAGTGGCTTGCCCGGCACCTGGGACAGGAAAAGCCGAAATCCATAGCAGCCCTCACGACACTCATGACCCGCTTTTGCGCGGGAGAAGACAGCTGGCTAGCTCGCAGTAACAACTTATCAAAGAACCCTGGTAATTCGGATACCAAGGACAAAAGTGGCAGGACACGTCGGAATAAGCAAAAACGCCGCGTTAACAGCGACAGCAATGAAGACACGGCAGTCAATGCTGGATTCAAAGGCTATAAATCCGATCAGCGGAAAAAGCCATTCAAAAAGAATACTCAGGGCCCGTCCAGTTTGGACCGAATACTCTATCGCTTGTGCCAGATACATGGCACCCCCGAAAGGCCAGCCATCACACTAACAGGGATTGTTGGGTGTTCAAGCAGGCAGGCAAGTTAAGGGTCGAAAACAGAGACAAGGGGCTGCACAGCGACGACGAGGAGCCCAAGCCGCCGAACAACAATGGACAGAAGGGCTTTCCCCCACAAGTGCGGATGGTGAACATGATATACGCAACCCACATTCCCAAACGGGAGCGGAAGCGTGCGCTACGGGACGTATACGCGATAGAGCCAGTCGCCCCAAAGTTCAACCCATGGTCCTCCTACCCGATCACTTTTGATCGAAGGGACCATCCCACTAGCATCCGTCATGGCGGCTTCGCCGCATTGGTTCTCGACCCAATCATCGACGGATTTCATCTCACAAGAGTCCTCATGGACGGCGGCAGTAGCCTGAACCTGCTTTATCAGGATATAGTGCGGAAAATGGGCATAGATCCCTCAAGGATTAAGCCCACAAGAACGACCTTTAAAGGCGTTATACCAGGTGTAGAAGCCAACTGTACAGGCTCAGTAACACTTGACGTGGTCTTCGGATCCCCGGACAATTTCCGAAGCGAATAGTTAATCTTCGATATAGTCCGTTTCGCAGTGGCTATCACGCCTTGCTTGGACGAACCGCATTCGCAAAGTTCAATGTAGTGCCGCACTATGCATATCTCAAGCTCAAGATGCCAGGCCCTCGAGGAGTAATTACGGTCAACGGAAACACCGAACGCTCCCTCCGTATGGAGGAGCATACGGCAGCTCTCGCAGCGGAGGTACAAAGTAGCCTTCTCAGGAAATTCTCCAGTCCGGCCATTAAAAAGCCAGACACTGCCAAGCGCGCCCGGAGTAACCCACAACGGGACCGCCTGGCACACTTTGAGCAAGCGTAGCAATGCGGCCCCAACCCCAGCTTTCACGACATCGTGAAACCAGCACCTCGCGTACATAACTACGCCCTTGAAATACCATGGGCACAGGGGAAGGGTCACAATAACGGCACGCCCAAAATACGGCTTAAAACGTACTAGGGGCTGCCGGATTCTTTTTTTCTTACTTTCAGGACTCCATACTTCGGACGACCTGTTCGGCAATTCGACTGCCGCACAAACGATGCAAGATCCAGGGAGGCAGACAAGCCATGCCGCATTATGGAACTCCCAGGTGGTCTCTGTTACGAGCGGTATACCTGTTTTAAATACAATTCCGCGGCCTGCCCCTGGTCAGGACATACTGAATAGTCCAATATCTTTTGCTTACCGCACTATTTGCATCGTTCGGCTTTGATAAATAGCCTCTCTATAGACAATGCTTAGCTTCCTGTCTATTTTTTGCATTATCCTCTTTTCACATATATGTTTATTAAATGACATGATTGCACCCGTACACCATGGTACGGCAAACACGCCAGGGGCTTCGGTACCCCTCATAATGGTGTGAGAAGTCCGTACACTTTCACAAGTGCGGCACCCCGAACTTATAGCACTATATGCATCGGCTCCGAATCATGATTTGGGTCAATAGTTGGGTTTGCCCGGCTCCTATGTTTTGATGCCTTATGTTCCACTCTATCGGCTAAGGTAGCACTAGGACAACCACTGCGATTGTGCCCCGGTTCAGCTGGGTTAAGCACCTCAGTGGAGAAAGCTAAAACTAACTGTCATGATGTGGCGAGAGACCGGTCGCTGTTCGAGAGGTTTTTCGAGTCCCTAAAGACTTATGCCGCTTCAAGCGAGGAGCTGGCTTTGTCCGGCCAAGGCGTGGATAGCGCCCCGAACTCGGTCTTCCGAACTAGGGGCTTCGCCTAAATTTAAAATTATAGAGTTCTATGGCTAAGTGAGAGTGTTCAAGCATTATAGTCCGATTGCCTGGTTCGTTGTGCTGAGCGCCTCCCTTGAAGGACACAACTATGGGAAAAAGAGCGCTCAGGTTTATCCTGAACACCCCAGCACTAGTGGCATGGGGGCAGAAGCCGACGACTGGCCATCTCTCAAATTTTTGATAAAGGGCCGCGCAAAAAGTAATATTTTAAATTCAATAAGCATTGCTTAGCGCATATGAACAAGTTTTCAGCGCACAGGATAAACACGAGCAAGTTCATTCAAAAATCACATCCTTGGTACATTCATCTGCCACAAGGCGGGCACCTGCAAGAACATCCTTGTAGTAGTTCTCGGGCTTGCGATGCTCCTTCCCCGGCAGCGGCCCGTCCTTCACAAGCTTCTCACCGTCCAACTTACCCCAGTGCACCTTCGCACGGGCAAGGGCCCGACGGGCGCCTTCGATGCAGACGGAGCGCTTGATGACCTCGAGCCTCGGACAGGCCTCCACCAGCCGCCGCACCAGCCCGAAATAGCTCCCAGGTAGGGCCTCTCCGGGCCACAGCCGAACTATGAAGCCCTTCATGGCCTGTTCGGTCGCCTTGTGGAGCTCGACCAGCTGTTTCAGCTGGTCGCTCAAAGGCACAGGGTGTCCGGCCTCAGAATACTGAGACCAGAACACCTTCTCCGTCGAGCTGCCCTCTTCAGCTCGGTAGAATGCGGCAGCGTCGGATACGCTGCGGGGAAGATCTGCGAATGCCCCTGGAGAGCTCCGGATTCGGGTAAGTAACAAGTAGTTTACTTTTATATTTCTGCTTTGCATGAAGAATGTCTTACCCGCTGCTATCTTCCTCATCTCCTCCAACTCTTGGAGGGCCTTTTGGGCTTTGGCCTTGGCAGACTTGGCAGTCTCAAGGGCCGTCGCGAGCTCGGATGCTTGCGTCTTTGACTCAAGCTCCAAACTCTCATATTTTTTCATGAGAGCCTGAAGCTCTTGCTGCACCTCGCCGACCTGAGCCCCAAGTCTGTCTCGCTCGGTGCGCTCCGTGGCCGTTTTCTTTTCGGCCTCAGACAGTACCTGCTTAAGGGTCGCCACCTTAGTCGTGGCCCCTACAATAAGCAGTAGTATCCTGTTATGTTTTTTGCAATCGTGCCTCTTTATAGGCACTTTTTATGTAAGGTATTTCTTACCTTCTTTCTCCTCGAGCTGCCGCTTGGCAAGGCCGAGCTCTTGCTCGGTCCGCTCGAGGTCCTGCTTCAAGACACCCACCTCTGCAGTCAGTGTAGCGGTGGATAGCAGCGAAGCCTGCATACGCATATTAACTCTTTTTGTTAGACTCCTGCGAAATTTAATAGATCCTTTATTCGGCTTTTCTTTCCGAATGCCAAACAGAGCATCAGGGGCTACTGTCTATGCGGTAATATTTTTACATATTTTTACTTACCTCGAAGCCTGTTAGAAGGCTAGCGCAAGCTTCTGTCAGTCCACTCTTGGTGGACTGAACCTTCTGGATCACCGTACTCGTAATAGTATGGTGCCCCTCGTCGATGGAGGCGCCGTCAAGCACCTCCAGCAGATTGTCCGGCACCTCCGATTGGACGGAGGCCGCTGGCTCAGAAGGCTTGCTCCTCTTGGAAGGAGTTCGCCTACCGCAGTCCGGAACTGTGGAAGATTCCGGCGTGATGTCCGGCACAAAGCCAGACTTGGAGCCCTGGGGGGCCTTATCCCCTTCACTCCTGGAGTCCGGGAGGTTGCCCTGCGGCTCCTCCAGGACCACCTCCTCCTGCCCTGGAGCTTGTCGCGACACCACTTCGGCGTCGTCTGCAGTGCGGGGGGAGACAACGGGTGGAACTGAGTTCACGTCCAATGAGTCTAGGGAGCCGCCGGACGATTCATCGAATTCGGCCCGGGGCGGACTGCATAATTACATTTGACATTAGGGAAAGTTGTGCAACAAAGGAACATCATGAGTTATTCTGATATTCGAACTTATGATTTCGCTGGACGCTTGGCCCTATTTGGCCACTCCTCTTTGCCCTCTTCGGCGTTGGGGGCGTAGTCCGGCGGAGGGGTCTTCCTTTTCCTAGACCCCTCGGCCTCCCCCGTTGGGGCGGCCTTCCTCTTCTCTCCTCCCTCCGCTGGGGGGAGAGTTTTCTTCTTCCTCCTCCTTGTTTTCGCGGGAGGAGGGCGTCTCGGACTCGTCAGATGACGAGTCTGACACCACCATGTTGTGGGCACTCTTTCGAATCCCCGTGGTCTTCTTCTTCTTGGCCTTCTTCTCCGGCACCACATAAGGCGCCGGAACCAGCAGCTTCACTAGTAGAGCTAGGGCTGGGTCTTCGGGCAGCGGAACCGGACAGTTAATCGGTCCGGATATCGCTCGCCAAGCCTGTCAAAGGTAAGGGAGTTTAGATCCCGCATAGAGTCAAACTATGAAAAAAAAACCTTAAACATCCTGTAAAAGGTGAAGATAGCTTACCTCGCCAGCGTGACGCTGCGAGCTGTATCCGCGGTCCTCGGAAGCGGATGCGGGAGCCTCGGCACCCTTGAATAGCACCTTCCAGGCATCTTCGTACGTCGTGCCGAAGAGCCTGCTAAGGGTTTGGTGCTGCGCCGGGTCGAACTCCCACAGATTAAAATCCCATCGTTGGCACGGGAGGATCCGGCGGACGAGCATAACCTGGATTACATTAACAAGCCGGATTGGCTTGTTCACCAGGGACTGGATGCATGTTTGTAATCCGGTCACCTCTTTTTCGTCACCCCACGACAGGCCCGTCTCTTTCCAGGACATAAGCCGCGTGGGGGGTCCGGATCGGAACTCGGGGGCTGCGGTCCATTTCGGATCGCATGGCTCGGTGATGTAAAACCACCCGGATTGCCACCCCTTTAGGGTCTCCACAAAAGAGCCCTCGAACCATAGGACGTTGGCCATCTTGCCCGCCATGGCGCCTCCGCACTCTGCCTGGTTGCCGCGCACCACCTTGGGCTTGACGTTGAAGGTCTTGGGCCAGAGGCCGAAATGAGGGCGGACGCGGAGGAAAGCCTCGCACACAACGATAAACACCGAGATGTTGAGGATGAAGTTCGGGGCCAGATCGTGGAAATCCAGGCCGTAATAGAACATGAGCCCCCGGACAAATGGGTGGAGTGGAAAACCCAGTCCGCCGAGGAAGTGGGGGAGAAATACTACCCTCTCATGGGGCCTTGGGGTGGGGAGAAGTTGCCCCTCCTCGGGAAGCCGGTGCGCGATGTCTTTGGACAAGTATCTGGCCTTCCTTAGATTTTTGACATGGCCCTCCGTGACGGAGGAGACCATCCACTTGCCTCCCACTCCGGACATTGCTGGAGAAGGTTGAGGTGGGAAGTGCGGGCTTGGGCGCTGGAGCTCGAGTGCGCAGGAGATGGATAGGCAAAGGAGGAAGAAGGCATAGGTAAAAAGGTGGATCCTTATCCCCTTATATGGGCGGATGCGGTTGTGCGTCCCCGCCAGCCTAGTAAAACTCGCTTGCCTCCCAAGCGCCGTGATAAATGGCGCGGTTGGGTTACCCATGTCCGTATTGATGAGAATCCCATAAAGGGGGTACACGATCTCTGATTTGACAAGACGTGCCAAGGAAACCGCCTCGCGAAACATGCTGAGGTGGAAAAGTAAAAATGATTCGAGTAAAGGACTTGGCTGTAGTGTGATGACGCACTACGGAATACGTCAGCAGATTTGATTTGTGTTAATATTATTCTCTCTATGGCAATATGTGGAAGCTTATTTTGCAGAAGCCAGACACTACTCTTGGTGTTTACAATCCTCTATGAAGGACTTGGAGGAGGAACCCGCCTTGCAATGCCGAAGACAATTTGCGCGCCGGACTCGTCGTCATTGAAGCCTGGTTCAGGGGCTACTGAGGGAGTCCTCGATTAGGGGGTGTTCGTGTAGCCGGACTATACCTTCAGCCGGACTCCTGGACTATGAAGATACAAGATTGAAGACTTCGTTCCGTGTCCGGATGGGACTTTCCTTGGCGTGGAAGGCAAGCTTGGCGATGCGGATATTCAAGATCTCCTACCATTGTAACCGACTTTATGTAACCCTAACCCTATCTGGTGTCTATATAAACCGGAGGGTTGTAGTCCGTAGGCAACCAACTCCATATACAACAATCATACCATAGGCTAGCTTCTAGGGTTTAGCCTCCTTGATCTCGTGGTAGATCTACTCTTGTACTACCCATACCATCAATATTAATCAAGCAGGACGTAGGGTTTTACCTCCATCAAGAGGGCCCGAACCTGGGTAAAACATCGTGTTCCCTGCCTCCTGTTACCATCCGGCCTAGATGCACAATTCGGGACCCACTACCCGAGATTCGCCGGTTTTGACACCGACACCTCTATTTCCACTAAGGCCCATATAGGACCATTAAGCTCCCGGGGGGTTCCGGTAACCTCCCGGTACTCCGGTAAAATCCTGATTTCACCCGGAACACTTACGACATCCAAACATAGACTTCCAATATATCAAACTTCATGTCTCGACCATTTCGAGACTCCCCGTCATGTCCTTGATCACATCCGGGACTCCGAACAACCTTCGGTACATCAAAACACATAAACTCATAATATAACCGTCATCGTAACATTAAACGTGCGGACCCTACGAGTTCGAGAACTATGTAGACATGACTGAGACAAGTCTCCGGTCAATAACCAATAGCGGAACCTAGATCTTTATCGGTCAAACTGCATAACAACATATGTTGTTCCCTTTGTCATCGGTATGTTACTTGCCCGAGATTCGATCGTCGGTATCTCAATACCTAGTTCAATCTCGTTACCGGCAAGTCTCTTTACTCGTTCCATAATACATCATCCCGCAACTAACTCATTAGTTGCAATGCTTGCAAGGCTTAAGTGATGTGCATTACCGAGAGGGCCCAAAGATACCTCTCCGACAATCGGAGTGACAAATCCTAATCTCGAAATACGCCAACCCAACAAGTACCTTTGGAGACACCTGTAGAGCACCTTTATAATCACCCAGTTACGTTGTGATGTTTGGTAGCACACAAAGTGTTCCTCCAGTAAACGGGAGTTGCATAATCTCATAGTCATAGGAACATGTATAAGTCATGAAGAAAGCAATAGCAGAATACTAAACGATCGTGTGCTAAGCTAACAGAATGAGTCATGTCAATCACATCATTCTCCTAATGATGTGACCCCGTTAATCAAATGACAACTCATGTCTATGGTTAGGAAACATAACCATCTTTGATCAATGAGCTAGTCAAGTAGAGGCATACTAGTGACAATCTATTTGTCTATGTATTCACACATGTATTATGTTTCCGGTTAATACAATTCTAGCATGAATAATAAACATTTATCATGATATAAGGAAATAAATAATAACTTTATTATTGCCTCTAGGGCATATTTCCTTCAGTCTCCCACTTGCACTAGAGTCAATAATCTAGATTACATAGTAATGATTCTAACACCCATGGAGCCTTGGTGTTGATCATGTTTTGCTCGTGGAAGAGGCTTAGTCAACGGGTCTGCAACATTCAGACCAGTATGTATCTTGCAAATTTCTATGTCTCCCACCTGGACTAAATCTCGGATGGAATTGAAGCGTCTCTTGATGTGTTTGGTTCTTTTGTGAAATCTGGATTCCTTCGCCAAGGCAATTGCACCAGTATTGTCACAAAAGATTTTCATTGGACCCGTTGCACTAGGTATGAAACCTAGATCGGATATGAACTCCATCATCTAGACTCCTTCATTTGCTGCTTCCGAAGCAGCTATGTACTCCACTTCACATGTAGATTCCGCCACAACGCTTTGTTTAGAACTGCACCAACTGACAGCTCCATCGTTTAATGTAAACATGTATCCGGTTTGCGATTTAGAATCGTTCGGATCAGTGTCAGAGCTTGCATCAACATAACCGTTTACGATGAGCTCTTTGTCACATCCATAAATGAGAAACATATCCTTAGTCCTTTTCATGTATTTCAGGATGTTCTTGACCGCTGTCCAGTGATCCACTCCTGGATTACTTTGGTACCTCCCTGCTAGACTTATAGCAAGGCACACATCAGGTCTGGTACACAACATTGCATACATGATAGAGCCTATGGCTGAAGCATAGGGAACATCTTTCATTTTCTCTCTATCTTCTGCAGTGATCGAGCATTGAATCTTACTCAACTTCACACCTTGTAACACAGGCAAGAACCCTTTCTTTGCTTGATCCATTTTGAACTTCTTCAAAACTTTGTCAAGGTATGTGCTTTGTGAAAGTCCGATTAAGCGTCTTGATCTATCTCTATAGATCTTGATGCCCAATATGTAAGCAGCTTCACCGAGGTCTTCCATTGAAAAACTCTTATTCAAGTATCCTTTTATGCTATCCAGAAATTCTATATCATGTCCAATTAGCAATATGTCATCCACATATAATATCAGAAATGCTACAGAGCTCCCACTCACTTTCTTGTAAATACAGGCTTCTCCAAAAGTCTGTATAAAACCAAATGCTTTGATCACACTATCAAAGCATTTATTCCAACTCCGAGAGGCTTGCACCAGTCCATAAATGGATCGCTGGTGCTTGCACACTTTGTTAGCTCCCTTTGGATCAACAAAACCTTCTGGTTGCATCATATACAACTCTTCTTCCAGAAATCCATTCAGGAATGCAGTTTTTACATCCATTTGCCAAATTTCATAACCATAAAATGCGGGAATTGCTAACATGATTCGGACAGACTTAAGCATTGCTACGGGTGAGAAGGTCTCATCGTAGTCAATCCCTTGAACTTGTCGAAAACCTTTTGCAACAAGTCGAGGTTTATAGACAGTAACATTACCGTCAGCGTCAGTCTTCTTCTTGAAGATCCATTTATTCTCAATTGCTTGCCGATCATCGGGCAAGTCAACCAAAGTCCATACTTTGTTCTCATACATGGATCCCATCTCAGATTTCATGGCCTCAAGCCATTTTGCGGAATCTGGGCTCACCATCGCTTCTTCATAGTTTGTAGGTTCATCATGATCTAGTAGCATGACTTCCAGAACAGGATTACCGTACCACTCTGGTGTGGATCTTACTCTGGTTGATCTACGAGGTTCATTAGTACTCGTAACTTGATCTGAAGTTCCATGATCATCATCATTAACTTCCTCACTAATTGGTGTAGGCGTCATAGAAACCGGTTTCTGTGATGAACTACTTTCCAATAGTGGAGCACATATAGTTACCTCATCAAGTTCCACTTTCCTCCCACTCACTTCTTTCGAGAGAAACTCCTTCTCTAGAAAGGATCCATTCTTAGCAACAAATGTCTTGCCTTCGGATATGTGATAGAAGGTATACCCAACAGTCTCCTTTGGGTATCCTATGAAGACACATTTCTCCGATTTGTGGTTCGAGCTTATCAGGTTGAAGCTTTTTCACATAAGCATCGCAGCCCCAAACTTTCAGAAACGACAACTTTGGTTTCTTGCCAAACCACAGTTCATAAGGCGTCGTCTCAACGGATTTCGATGGTGCCCTATTTAACGTGAATGCGGCCGTCTCTAAAGCATAACCCCAAAATGATAGCAATAAATCTGTAAGAGACATCATAGATCGCACCATATCTAGTAAATTATGATTACGACGTTCAGACACACCATTACGTTGTGGTGTTCCGGGTGGCGTGAGTTGCGAAACTATTCCGCATTGTTTCAAATGTAGACCAAACTCGTAACTCAAATATTCTCCTCCACGATCAGATCGTAGAAACTTTATTTTCTTGTTACAATGATTTTCAACTTCACTATGAAATTCTTTGAACTTTTCAAATGTTTCAGACTTATGCTTCATTAAGTAGATATACCCATATCTTCTTAAATCATCTATGAAGGTGAGAAAATAACGATATCCGCCACGAACCTCAACATTCATCGGACCACATACATCTGTATGTATGATTTCCAACAAATCTGTTGCTCTCTCCATAGTATCGGAGAACGGCGTTTTAGTCATCTTGCCCATGAGGCACGGTTCGCAAGTACCAAGTGATTCATAATCAAGTGGTTCCAAAAGTCCATCAGTATGGAGTTTCTTCATGCGCTTTATACCGATATGACCTAAACGGCAGTGCCACAAATAAGTTGCACTATCATTATCAACTCTGCATCTTCTGGCTTCAACATTATGAATATGTGTATCACTACTATCGAGATTCATCAAAAATAGACCGCTCTTCAAGGGTGCATGACCATAAAAGATATTACTCATATAAATAGAACAACCATTATTCTCTGATTTAAATGAATAACCGTCTCGCATCAAACAAGATCCAGATATAATGTTCATGCTCAACGCTGGCACCAAATAACAATTATTTAGGTCTAATACTAATCCCTAAGGTAGATGTAGAGGTAGCGTGCCGACTGCGATCACATCGACTTTGGAACCATTTCCCACACGCATCGTCACCTCGTCCTTTGCCAGTGTTCGCTTAATCCATAGTCCCTGTTTCGAGTTGCAAATATTAGCAACAGAACCAGTATCAAATACCCAGGTGCTACTGCGAGCTCTAGTAAGGTACACATCAATAACATGTATATCACATATACCTTTGTTCACCTTGCCATCCTTCTTATCCGCCAAATACTTGGGGCAGTTCCGCTTCCAGTGACCAGTTTGCTTGCAGTAGAAGCACTCAGTCTCAGGCTTAGGTCCAGACTTGGGTTTCTTCTCATGAGCAGCAACTTGCTTGTTGTTCTTCTTGAAGTTCCCCTTCTTCTTCCCTTTACCCTTTTTCTTGAAACTGGTGGTCTTATTGACCATCAACACTTGATGCTCCTTCTTGATTTCTACCTCCGCAGCTTTTAGCATTGCGAAGAGCTCGAGAATTGTCTTATTCATCCCTTGCATATTATAGTTCATCACGAAGCTTTTGTAGCTTGGTGGCAGTGATTGAAGAACTCTGTCAATGACACTATCAACCGGAAGATTAACTCCCAGCTGAGTCAAGTGATTATGGTACCCAGACATTCTGAGTATATGCTCATTGACAGAACTATTCTCCTCCATCTTGCAGCTGTAGAACTTATTGGAGACTTCATATCTCTCAATCCGAACATTTGCTTGAAATATTAACTTCAACTCCTGGAACATCTCATATGCTCCATGACATTCAAAATGTCGTTGAAGTCCCAGTTCTAAGCCGTAAAGCATGGCACACTGAACTATTGAGTAGTCATCAGCTTTGCTCTGCCGGGCGTTCTTAACGTCTGCAGTTGCATCAGCAGCAGGCCTGGCACTCAGCGGTGCTTCCAGGACGTAATTCTTTTGAGCAGCAATGAGGATAATCCTCAAGTTACGGACCCAGTCCGTGTAATTGCTACCATCATCTTTCAACTTTGCTTTCTCAAGGAACGCATTAAAATTCAACGGAACAACAGCACGGGCCATCTATCTACAATCAAACATAGACAAGCAAGATACTATCAGGTACTAAGTTCATGATAAATTTAAGTTCAATTAATCATATTACTTAAGAACTCCCACTTAGAAAGACATCCCTCTAATCTTCTAAGTGATCACGTGATCCAAATCAACTAAACCATAACCAATCATCACGTGAAGTGGAGTAGTTTTCAATGGTGAACATCACTATGTTGATCATATCTACTATATGATTCACGCTCGACCTTTCGGTCTCAGTGTTCTGAGGCCATATCTGCATATGCTAGGCTCGTCAAGTTTAACCTGAGTATTCTGCGTGTGTAAAACTGGCTTGCACCCGTTGTAGATGGATGTAGAGCTTATCACACCCGATCATCACATGGTGTCTGGGCACGACGAACTTTGGCAACGGTGCATACTCAGGGAGAACACTTTTATCCTGAAATTTAGTGAGATCATCTTATAATGCTACCGTCAATCAAAGCAAGATAAGATGCATAAAAGATAAACATCACATGCAATCAATATAAGTGATATGATATGGCCATCATCATCTTGTGCTTGTGATCTCCATCTCCGAAGCACCGTCATGATCACCATCGTCACCGGCGCGACACCTTGATCTCCATCGTAGCATCGTTTTCGTCTCGCCAATCTTATGCTTCCATGACTATCGCTACCGCTTAGTGATAAAGTAAAGCATTACAGGGCGATTGCATTGCATACAATAAAGCGACAACCATATGGCTCCTTCCAGTTGCCGATAAATCGGTTACAAAACATGATCATCCCATACAATAAAATTTAGCATCTTGTCTTGACCATATCACATCACAACATGCCCTGCAAAAACAAGTTAGACGTCCTCTACTTTGTTGTTGCAAGTTTTACGTGGCTGCTACGGGCTTAGCAAGAACCGTTCTTACCTACGCATCAAAACCACAACGATAGTTTGTCAAGTTGGTGTTGTTTTAACCTTCGCAAGGATCGGGCGTAGCCACACTCGGTTCAACTAAAGTTGGAGAAACTGACACCCGCCAGGCACCTGTGTGCAAAGCACATCGGTAGAACCAGTCTCGCGTAAGCGTACACGTAATGTCGGTCCGGGCCGCTTCATCCAACAATACCACCGAACCAAAGTATGACATGTTGGTAAGCAGTATGACTTATATTGCTCACAACTCACTTGTGTTCTACTTGTGCATATGACATCTACGCATAAAACCTGGCTCGGATGCCACTGTTGGGGAACGTAGTAATTTCAAAAAAAATCCTACGCACACGCAAGATCATGGTGATGCATAGCAACGAGAGGGGAGAGTGTTGTCCATGTACCCTCGTAGACCGAAAGCAGAAGCGTTAGCACAACGCGGTTGATGTAGTCATATGTCTTCACGATCCGACCGATCAAGTACCGAACGTACGGCACCTCTGAGTTCAGCACATGTTCAGCCTGATGATGTCCCTCGAACTCCGATCCAGCCGAGTGTTGAGGGAGATTTTCGTCAGCACGACGGCGTGGTGACGGTGTTGATGTTCTACCGACGCAGGGCTTCGCCTAAGCACCGCTACAATATTATCGAGGTGGACTATGGTGGAGGGGGGCACCGCACACGGCTAAAAGATCAAACAGATCAATTGTTGTCTATGGGGTGCCCCCTGCCCCTGTATATAAAGGAGCAAGGGGGGTGCGGCCGGCCAGGGAGAGGGCGCGCCAGGAGGAGTCCTACTCCCACCGGGAGAGGACCCCCCCCCCCCCTTTTTCTAGTTGGAATAGGATTCGGGAGAAGGAAAGAGAGAGGAGAAGAAGGAAAGAGGGGGCCGGCCCCCTTTGCCCTAAACCAATTAGGTTTGGGCCTTGGGGGCACGCCCCACACTCTCCTTGCTTCCCTCTGTTTCCACTAAGGCCCATATAGGCCCATTAAGCTCCCCGGGGGTTCCGGTAACCTCCCGGTACTCCGGTAAAATCTCGATTTCACCCGGAACACTTCCGACATCCAAACATAGGCTTCCAATATATGAATATTCATGTCTCGACCATTTCGAGACTCCTCGTGATGTCCTTGATCACATCCGGGACTCCAAACAACCTTCAGTACATCAAAACACATAAACTCATAATATAATTGTCATCGTAACGTTAAGCGTGCGGACCCTACAGGTTCAAGAACTATGTAGACATGATTGAGACAAGTCTTCGGTCAATAACCAATAGCGGAACCTGGATGCTCATATTGGCTCCCACATATTCTACGAAGATCTTTATTGGTCAAACCGCATAACAACATACGTTGTTCCCTTTGTCATCGGTATGTTACTTGCCCGAGATTCGATCGTCGGTATCTCATTACCTAGTTCAATCTCATTATAGGCAAGTATCTTTACCCGTTTCGTTATACATCATCCCGCAACTAACTCATTAGTTGCAATGCTTGCAAGGCTTAAGTGATGTGCATTACCGAGAGGGCCCAGAGATACCTCTCCGACAATCGGAGTGACAAATCCTAATCTCGAAATACGCCAACCCAACAAGTACCTTTGGAGACACCTGTAGAGCACCTTTATAATCACCCAATTATGTTGTGACGTTTGGTAGCACACAAAGTGTTCCTCCGGTAAACGGGAGTTGCATAATCTCATAGTCATAGGAACATGTATAAGTCATGAAGAAAGCAATAGCAGAATACTAAACGATCGTGTGCTAAGCTAACGGAATGGGTCATGTCAATCACATCATTCTCCTAATGATGTGACCTCGTTAATCAAATGACAACTCATGTCTATGGTTAGGAAACATAACCATCTTTGATCAACGAGCTAGTCAAGTAGAGGCATACTAGTGACAATCTGTTTGTCTATGTATTCACACATGTATTATGTTTCCGGTTAATACAATTCTAGCATGAATAATAAACATTTATCATGATATAAGGAAATAAATAATAACTTTATTATTGCCTCTAGGGCATATTTCCTTCAGCATGCTCATCTAAAGATTTGCCCTCAACTAAGCTAGTTGGGGTTTCAGCACGAGCACATAGGGATCGAATATGATCCAAGTAATAAGCTTCAGCAGTGTGATAGATTTTGAGTGGTTCTTCAACCATTGGTTTAGTAGGTACAACTAATTTTTTTGGTATTTTGCGTTTCCTACCCATAACTAAAGATAGAAAACAACTAAGAACAGCATAAAAATTACTTGGTGATAAAGCAAACAAGCACACACAAGAATATTCACCCCACACTATTGCTCCCCGGCAACAGCGCCAGAAAAAGGTCTTGATAACCCACAAGTATAGGGGATCGCAACAGCTTTGGATAAGTAAGAGTGTCGAACCCAAGGAGGAGCTAAAGGCAGAACAAATATTCCCTCAAGTTCTATCGACCACCGATACAACTCTACGCACACTTGATGTTCGCTTTACCTAGAACAAGTATGAAACTATAAGTACTTTGTAGGTGTTGTTGGATAGGTTTGTAAGATAATAAAGAGCAAGTAAATAAAAAGTAGGGGTTGTTGTAAGTAAAGAAGCAATAAAGTAAATATAGCGAGTGTGGAAAAGTGGTGGTAGGAGTTGCGAAATTGCCCCTAAGCAATTGACTACTTTACTAGACCGATAGCAAGTATTATGTGGGAGAGGCCACTACTAGCATGTCATCCCTGACTTGGAATTCTATGCACTTATGATTGGAACTATTAGCAAGCATCCACAACTACTAACGTTCATTAAGGTAAAACCCAACCACAACATTAAGATATATTGTCCCCCTTCAATCCCGTATGCATCAATTTCTATGCTAGGTTGAAGCTTCTGTCACTCTTGCCCTCCAATACATAGTCCTATCAACATACAACTAACCCTAGGTGTGATCCACGCGCGAATCATATGATGGGCACCAAAGGACAGCAACATAACCACAAGCAAATTAAATCAATCATAGCAATTCATCAACCACCAATAGGACAACGAAAACCTACTCAGACATCATAGGATGGCAAGACATCATTGGATAATAATATGAAGCATAAAGCACCATGTTCAAGTAGAGGGTACAGCGGGTTGTGAGAGAGTGGACCGCTGTAGATAGAGGAGGGAAGGTGATGGAGATGTTGGTGAAGATGGCGGAGGCGTTGGAGTAGATCGCGGTGATGATGATGATGGCCACGGCAGCGTTCCGGCGCCACCGGAAGAGAAGGGGAGAGGGGGGCCCTTCGTCTTCTTCTTCCTTGACCTCCTCCCTAGATGGGAGAAGGGTTTCCCCTCTGGTCCTTGGCCTCCATGGCATGGGAGGGGCGAGAGCCCCTCCGAGATTGGATCTGTCTCTCTGTCTCTCTCTGTTTCTGCGTTCTCTTCTGCTGCCCTTTCACCGTTTCGTATATATATGGAGATCCATAACTCCGAATGGACCGAAACATTCGCCGTGATTTTTTACCAAAAATTAGCTTTCTTGCGGCTGAAGTAGGGCATCAACCGCCTTACGGGTGGACCATGAGGGTCAGGGGCGCGCCCCCTGCCTCGTGGCCACCTCGGGCACCGTTTCGCATGGATTTTTCTTCCGAAATTCTCCAAATATTCCAAAAATATTCTCCGTCCGTTTTTATCCCATTTGGATTCCGTTTGATATGGATTTTTTGTGAAACATAAAACATGCGACAAACAGGAACTGGCACTGGGCACTGGATCAATATGTTAGTCCCAAAAATAATATAAAAAGTTGCCAAAAGTATATGAAAGTTGTAGAATATTGGCATGGAATGATCAAAAATTATAGATATGACGAAGACGTATCAATTATCAGCGAAGAGCAAAGTGCCTTTGTTCCCGGTCGCCTGATTACTGACAATGTTTTAGTGGCATATGAAAGTGTGCACACAATGAAAACGCGAAAAGGGAAAAATTATGCTTGTGCTGTCAAGTTAGACATGATGAAAGCCTATGACAGAGTTGCATGGCATTTTCTAGAGGCTATTCTAATTCGGCTAGGTTTCAGCATGGTATTTGTTCGACTGATCATGAAGTGTGTATCTTCAGTACGGTTCTCTGTTTGTGTTAATGGAGAATTGCTACCCTATTTTACTCCCTCTCGTGGATTCAGACAAGGTGATCCGGTTTTGCCGTATTTGTTTTTAATATGTGCTGAAGGTTTCTCCTATCTTCTCAAGTACTATAATGGGGGACATTGTCAATTTCAAAACCGGCGGATCTTGGGTAGGGGTCCTGAACTGTGCGTCTAAGGTCGATGGTAACAGGAGGCAGGGGACATGATGTTTTGCCTAGGTTCGAGCCCTCTTGATGGAGGTAATACCCTACGTCCTGCTTGATTGATCTTGATGAGTATGAGGATTACAAGAGTTGATCTACCACGAGATCGTTGTGGCTAAACCCTAGAAGTCTAGCATGTATGATTGTGATTGCCTCTACGGACTAAACCCTCCGGTTTATATAGACACCGGAAGGGCCTAGGGTTGTATAGAGTCGGTTTACAAAGGAAGTAATCTACATATCTGAACGCCAAGCTTGCCATCCACGCAAAGGAGAGTCCCATCCAGACACGGGAGGAAGTCTTCTGTCTTGTATCTTCATAGCCCATTAGTCCGGCCCATGCTACATAGTCCGGATGCCGGAGGACCCCTTAATCCAGGACTCCCTCAGACATATAGATAGAGTTATTAGAGATAGCTACACATCACCTTGGGTCACACATCTTTTATTTGCAGATGATAGTCTTCTATTCATCAGTGCAACCTCCCAAAGTGCTATAAGGCTGAATGAGATTCTTCGAATTTACGGAGAAGCGTTGGGGCAGTGTGTAAATTATGATAAGAGTTCAATATATTTTAGTTCGAACACACCAGCTCAGTTGAGACAACAGTTGAAAGCTATTCTGAATATTGCAGTGGAGGCTTTCAGCGAGCGCTACTTGGGCCTACCTACCGCTGTTGGACGTATTACACGTGGAACTTTTGATTACATTGGAGAGAGGGCTCGTGGTAAAATGCAGGGATGGTCTGAGAAGCTCCTGGCTTGCGCAAGACGTAAAACACTACTTAAGTCAGTGGTACAGGCAATTCCCATGTACTCGATGAGTACTTTTCTTCTTGCCATCCACACAAAGGAGAGTCCCATCCGGACAAGGGAGGAAGTCTTCTTTCTTGTATCTTCATATCCCATTAGTCCGGCCCATGTTACATAGTCCGGACGCCCGAGGACCCCTTAATCCAGGACTCCCTCAGTAGCCCCTGAACCAGGCTTCAATGACGATGTGTCCGGCGCACAAATTGTCTTTGGCATTGCAAGGCGGGCTCCTCCTTCGAATACTCCAAAACAGCCTTCAAACACAGAAAACGTGTCCGACTCTGCAAAACGAGTACCACACACACACGCAGAGAGTATAATATTTTATTAGTCCAATCCACTGACAACTTTTGTAGCGTGACATCATGTCACTACCCGGCCATTATTTCGAATCGTTTTTTAGCTTCCCACTCCATGTTTCAAGATGCGGTTTATTGGCATGTCTTGTCGAAGCAGAGATTGTGTCCCCTTATTGCGGGTTTCTCATCAATACGGGCATGGGTAATCCAACCGCGCCGTCTACACGGCCCTTGGGAAATAGGCGAGTTTTAAGGCGAGTGGGGAGGCGCTTGATATTTGCAGCCTTTATAAAGGGATAAGGATTTCACCTTTTCGCCCACACCCTCTTCCTCTCTGCCCATCCATTCTTGAGCTCCAGCGCCCAAGCTTCCATCCTTTCCACCTCAAAAAAGCACTCCAGCCATGTCCGGATCTGGAGCGCAGGGCAAGTGGACGGTTTCCTTCGTCAAGGAGAAGGACATCACCAAGCTCCGGAAGGCCGGGTACTTAGCCCAGGAAATCGCTCACCGGCTTCCAGCAACGGGGCAGATCATCCCCACCCCAGAGCCCCGTGAGAGGGTGGTATTCATCCCCCCACTTTGTCCGCAGATTGGGATTCCCGTCCGCGGACTCATGTTCTACTACAGGCTGGATTTCCACGATCTGGCCCCCAACTCCTTCCTCAACATCTCGGCATTTATTCTTGTGTTCTAGGCCTTCCTCTACATCCCACCCAACTTCGGATTGTGGTTAAAGATCTTCAATGTGAAGCCGAAGGTGGTGGGTGGTCAACACGCAGGGTGCGGAGGCGCCATGGTGAGCAAGATGCCCAATGTCTCATGGCCCAAAGGTACCTTCGTGGAGACTATCAAAGGGTGGCAACAGCAGTGGTTTTACGTCACAGAGCCTCGCGACGCTACCTGGGCCGCGGCTCCCGAATTCCAGTCTGGAGCCCCGATGCGGCTCACCTCCTGGCTAGAGAAGGGCATGGACTGGTCTTCGTCAGACGAGCTGACAGCGCTTCACATGCGCATCAGGAACATGGTAGACAAGAACATCAAGCTTGTCAATGTGATCCAGGTGATGCTCGTTCGCCAGATCCTTCTGTGCCAAAGCTGGGCTTGCCATTTGTGGGAGTTCGATCGGGTCGAGCACCAGACCTTGCAACAATTCTTCGACACTATGCATGAAGACATCTTGAAGGTGCTCTTCAAGGCCAATGAGACGTGGCCGGCGACAACCGAGGACCGCGGGCTCGACCTAGCCCATCCCGCCAGTTCGGTAAGTTTTTCGTATTTCAAGGTGTACCCCTTGCATACTCAAGGAGGTCGCCTAAGCTTCCCCATTTATTTTTTCAGGGATGGACAAAGAAGGCGGAGCGGATCCAGTGTCCGGCTTTGCTGCCCGAAAACCCACCATTCCCTCTTCTGACGAAGATGTTGGTTCCTGCGCCCTACCAAGCACCGGAGAAGAAGTCCAAGGAGACCAGGAGTGGTCTCCGCCGTAAGGGCACTTCAGACGTGACGTCCGAAGACGCCGAGACCCACTCCTCCCACACTGAGGAAGACAGGAGGAGGAGGAAATCAACTCTCCCCCAGAGGAGGGGAGGAAGAAAAGGGCGGCCTCCACGCATCTGGAGGCGGAGGCGTCCAAGAAGGGGAAGGCCTCCCCCGTAGACAACTCCGCGTGGGACATTGATAGCAGCTCCGAGTGGCGCCCCAGGGATAAGCCCCTGGCCAAATCGTAAGTACTCTAAGACGCACACAAATATCTAGCCCCTTTACTTCATGGTTTTAACATGTTGAATTATGCGCTGCAGTCTGGCTCGTTCCGACCTCCGGCGATCCTCATCTTCGGGAATTCGCTGGATCCGAAGATGATGGACAGCGGGTCCCTTCCGGCGGCCTCTTCTCCCAAGGCCATAGATAACACCGAGGTGCTGTCTCGAAGGACCTCCCCAGGCCAGGGAGAGACGCAGGAGGCCATCAAGGTGGCGCCAAAGGGTGAACCCTCGGCCGCCGGACACATGGGGGAGCAAATCCCCATGGAGACTAGCGATGGGGGTATATCCAATCCGGCCCCCAGTCGAATACAATTCCAAAGACCTATACGGCTCCAAAATCCGGCAACTAGCCTCCTTCGAAAGAAGGAGGTGCACACATTCCACCGGTGACCTCTGTCCATCCAGAGGCACCGGATACTCTACTGGAAGCGCTGCGAAGTGCTTCCATTGTTGAGGAACACCGTACCCTCATGGGTACGGTGGTTGAGAGGATGCAGTCCGCAAAGAATGGACTGACCAAAGCCTACACAAGCCTTCTAACAGGCTTTGAGGTATGAAATGCAACTTATGCAAAAGGAATGCCACAGTATAGACAGTAGCCCTTGAGAAACTGTCCGGTGTTCGAAAAGAAAAGCCGCATAGAGGATCAAATAATTTTCGCAGGAGTCTAACCATACGTGTCTATGTGAATAAGAAGGCGTCTTTGCTGGCCGCGACCTCTCATGTTGCTGAGGTCTTCGGACTGAAGCAGAGTCTGGAGCGGACCGAGGAAGAGCTCGGTCGCGTGAAAAAATAGCTGGAGGACCATCAAGGTATGCAATGACCTTGTGTAGATTCAGAAAGGATGAATGATTTGTGTTGACCATAGTGCCATGATATTTTGTAGGAGCGGCGACCGAGGTGGAGACCCTCAAGAAGGCGTTGGCCGAAGCCCAGGAGAGAGCGGCAAAGGAATAAGCCGCTCGCGAAAAACACGAGGCCAGGGTTGGTGAGGTCCAGCAGGAGCTCCAGGACCCCGTGAGGAAGTGCGAGTCCTTGGAGCGCAATATTGCGGATCAAGAGTCCGAACTTGCCAAGGCCCGCCAAAGTGCACACCATGCCTGGGTTGAAGCCCAGGGCGCCCTCCAGGAAATCCAGGAGGCCACAAAAATTGCGGCGGGTAAGGCCTTTATTATGTAGAGCAAGTATGTGAAGAAAAGGTTCCTCTTACTGACCCGGATTTGGAGTTCTCCAGGGGCGTTTGTGGATCTGCCGCGCAGTGTTGCTGACGCTGTGGAATTCTTCCGAGCCAAAGAAGGGAGCTCAATGGAGAAGCTGTTCTGGTCGCAATACCTTGCACCAGAGCATCCGGTGTCCTTTAGCGATCAGCTGAAACAGCTGACCGAACTGCATAGGGTGGCCGAATTGGCCATGAAGGATTTGATGATCCGTCTATGGCCTGCCAAAGCCATACCCATAAGCTACTCTGGGCTCGTGAAGCGGCTGGTCAATGCCTATCCTCGGCTTGATGCCATCAAGCGGTCGGTCTGCATTGAAGGTGCGCGGATGGTCTTCGCTCGTGTCAAGGTGCAGTGGGCGAAGATGGACGCCGTCAAGCTCGCGACCGAGGGACTGCCCGCGGGCAAGGAGCACCGCACGCCCGAGCGATATTTTGATGATGTCCTGAAGGGATCCCACATTGTATAGGGACAGTGTTCAAAAGACATTATCTTTGAGTGAAGTCATTCATGTTATCCCTTCCTGTATTATGAAACAGAGTCGTTTATGTAATATAATGTTTGCTGTTTGAAAATTTTACCTCATGTACGGCCGTTTTGTTAACTCTGAGAGTTGGCCTGTCGTCGGCTTCAGCCCCCACGTAGGTAGTACGAGGGTGTTCGGGATGGAATCTAAACACTCTTGATCCAAGAGTTTGTTCCTTGAAGGAGGTGTTTAGCGCAATGAACCAGGCAATCGGACTATGTGGCTTTATCATCCTCACTTAGCCATAGGAGTTTGACAATAGAAAAGTAGGCGCAACCCCTAGTGAGTATATAATCCGGACTAGGGTGTTGTAGACGCCTAATCGGGTAAAGGCCGATTCGTTGCATAATGCGGAAAAATCGCAAAAGATTTTTAACCTCTAAATAGCTGACCAGCTGTCGCCGTATCATGACAGTCAGTTTTCGGCTTTCTCTACTGAGGTGTTTGCTCGGATAAACCAGAAACACAACCGCAGTAGTTCTCCCTTTACTACCCTAGCCGGTAGGACGGAACGTAAGGTAGCAAGCATAGGATCCGGGCAACCCAACTATTGACCAAAGACAAGATTCGAAGCCGATGCATATAATGCTAAAATTCGGGGTGCCGAATTGTACTGTAAAAAGTGTTCGGACTTGATGACCCACAAGTGTAGGGGATCTCTCGTAGCCTTTTCGATAAGTAAGAGTGTCGAACCCAATGAGGAGCAGAAGGAAATGATAAGCAGTTTTCAATAAGGTATTCTCTGCAAGCACTGAAATTATCGGTAACAGATAGTTTTGTGATAAGGTAACTTGTAACGAGTAGCAAGTAATAAAAGTAAATAAGGTGCAGCAAGATGGCCCAATCCTTTTTGTAGCAAAGGACAAGCATGGAGAAACTCTTATATGAAGGAAAGCGCTCCCGAGTACACATGGGAATTATCGTCAAGCTAGTTTTCATCATGTTCATATGATTCACGTTCGGTACTTTGATAATTTGATATGTGGGTGGACCGGTGCTGGGGTTCTGTCCTTACTTGGACAAGCATCCCACTTATGATTAACCCCATTGCAATCATCCCCAACTACAACAGAAGTATTAAGGTAAACCTAACCATAGCATGAAACATATGGATCCAAATCAGCCCCTTACGAAGCAACGCATAAACTAGGGTTTAAGCTTCTGTCACTCTAGCAACCCATCATCTACTTATTACTTCCCAATGCCCCCCTCTAGGCCCAAACAATGGTGAAGTGTCATGTAGTCGACGTTCACATGACACCACTAGAGGGATGACAACATACATCTCATCAAAATATCGAACGAATACCAAATTCACATGACTACTTATAGCAAGACGTCTCCCATGTCCTCAGGAACAAACGTAACTACTCACAAAGCATATTCATGTTCAAAATCAGAGGGGTATTAATATGCATAATGGATCTGAACATATGATCTTCCACCAAGTAAACCAACTAACATCAACTACAAGGAGTAATCAACACTACTAGCAACCCACATGTACCAATCTGAGGTTTGGATACAAAGATTGGGTACAAGAGATGAACTACGGTTTGAGATGAGATGGTGGTGGAGAAGATGTTGATGGAGATTGACCCCCTCCTGATGAGAGGATCGTTGGTGATGACGATGGTGATGATTTCCCCCTCCCTGAGGGAAGTTTCCCCGGCAGAACAGCTCTGCCGAGCCCTAGATTGGTTCCGCCAAGGTTCCACCTCGTGGCGGCGTAGTTTCATCCCGTGAGCTTGCTTCTGATTTTTTCCTCGATGAAAGACTCCATATAGCCAAAGCTGGGCATCAAAGGGCCACCAGGGGGGCCACGAGGCAGGGGGCGCGCCTACGGGGGTAGGGTGCGCCCCCCCACCCTCGTGGCCAGGGTGTGGGCCCCCTCTGGTACTTTCTTCGCTCAGTATTTTTTATTAATTCCAAAAATGGCTTCCATGAAGTTTCAGGACTTTTGGAGCTATGCAGAATATGTCTCTAATATTTGCTCCTTTTCTAGCCCAGAATTCCAGCTGCCGGCATTCTCCCTCTTCATGTAAACCTTGTAAAATAAGAGAAAATAGGCATAAGTATTGTGACATAATGTGTAATAACAGCCCATAATGCAATAAATATCGATATAAAAGCATGATGCAAAATGGACGTATCAACTCCCCCAAGCTTAGACCTCACTTGTTCTCAAGCGAAAGCCGAAATCGAAAAATATGTCCACATGTTTGGAGATAGAGGTGTCGATAAAAATAAAATACGGACACGAGGGCATCATGATAATTCTTAGAACAACAATATATATATAGGGTCGCGCTATTTGTCATCCCGGATGAGGAATAGTTATTCTTCACCCCCTCTCTATTTTGACATCAATGCACCATATTTTTACGTTTCGTAAATTTTTTCTTATTTCATACATAAAAAGAGAACGTAAGAAAATATGTACTCGTCGTAAAAATATTTTATGTTACCTAAAATTACGAACGTAAAAACATAGTGTAAAACATACATAAAATGCGCTATTTCTGTTTTTATAACCTATTTTTTTATTTTCCTATACAAAATTTTACGTAGTGAATCAATATGAATATAACTATTTGTATTCCAAATGTAATTTATTTATGAAGCGATCGTAATATTGGCTCGGGTGAAGAATAATGTATTCTGCACACTGGGTGATGAATAGTAACACTATATATATATATATAAATACAAAATAAAATACAGACATACTTTAGCATAAGAGATAGAAGTGTCGATAAAAATAAAATACGGACATGAGGGCATCATGATCATTCTTAGAACAGCAACATATATATATATATATATATTGTCATATGATCTCTTATGCTAAGGTAACAATTCAAGCACAATTTCAAGTATGAATCATAAACTTCATTGAGAACCAACAAACTCTAATCTCAGTCATTGAGGCAATTGCAATTTATCATAACATAGGAAAGAGTCAATATAAGAGCTTTTCAGCAAGTCCACATACTCAACTATCATTTAGTCTTTCATAATTGCTAACACTCACGCAATATTTATGGGTATGAAGTTTTAATCGGACATAGAGAAACATATAGGCTTATAGTTTTGCCTCCCAACTTTTTACCTCAACGGTAATGTCAACAATAATAGTTCATGAAAACTCACATCCAATTAGCTATATATATCAGGATCCTTCCAACACATTGTGCTTGCCAAAGGATAAAATGTAAAAAATAAAGGTGAATATCACCATGACTCTTTGCATGAAGTATAAGACAAGAATAAAAGATAGACCCTTCGCAGAGGGAAGCAGAGGTTGTCATGCGCTTTTATGGTTGGATGCACAATATCTTAATGCAAAAGAACATCACTTTATATTGCCACTTGTGATATGGACCTTTATTATGCAGTCCGTCGCTTTTATTTCTTCCACATCACAAGATCGCATAAAGCTTATTTTCTCCACATTAATAGATCATACATATTTAGAGAGCAGTTTTTATTGTGTGCACCGATGACAACTTACTTGAAGGATCTTACTCAATCCATAGGTAGGTATGGTGGACTCTCATGGCAAAAACGGGTTTAGGGATATTTGGAAGCACAAGTAGTATCTCTACTTGGTGCAAAGAAATTGGCTAGCATGAGAGGGAAAGGCAAGCTCAACATGTTGGATGATCCATGACAATATAATTTATCTCAGATGTAAGAAAACATAACCCATTACGTTGTCTTCCTTGTCCAACGTTAACTCTTTAGCATGTCATATTTTAATGAGTGCTCACAATTATAGAAGATGTACAAGATAGTATATTTATATGTGAAAACCTCTCTTTCTTTATTACTTCCTATTAATTGCAACAATGACCAAAACTATGTTTGTCAACTCTCGACAACTTTTATTCATCATACTCTTTATATGTGAAGTCATTACTTTCCATAAGATTCATATGATCTCTTTATTTCTTCTCTTTTATTTTATTCCCTCAAGATCATAGCAAAATAATCAAGCCCTTGACTCAACACTAATCTTTATTATATAAAGCTCACGGACTCAATTACATAAGAAGATCCTAAAGCAAAACTCACAACTAGATCATACTAAAACTTTATTCTACTAGATCAAGATATTATCAAAAGGATTGAACTAAGAAAAATGGTAAAGATAAAAGTGATGGTGATACGATACCAGGGCACTCCCCCAAGCTTGGCAGTTGCCAAGGGGAGTGCCCATACCCATGTGATTATGTCTCTTTTGCCGGTGAAGGAGATGGAGTTGTTGATGATGTAAGCTTGTCGTCCCTCTTCCAAGACATAGGCTCACCATCATAGAAGGATGATCGAGTCTCCGGGATCCTTAAATTTGCAGCCAAACTCATCCTCTTGAATCTATATTCATACTCACAGTTTTGATTTTGCAGGTCATAGATCTGGGCTTGGAGGTGCTCGATTTTCTCATGAAGCTTGAAGATGGCCTCCCCAATGTCCTTGGCGTCCAGCTTGTGGTTGTTGGTGAACTCCGTGATCATTATGTGATTGGAGTCGAGTCCACGCTCCACCATCTCCTGACACTTGAAAACTTGTTGCTCCATTGCCTTGAGCCTTGTCTCCACACTTCCAGTCCTCCTTGGTCCCTCAACATCACGGATGTGCAACAACCCCTCACGCATCTCAATGGTTTGAGGGTGTTGCAGCACCTCCGCGAGGTAGGGGTTGATGACCTTCTCGAAGAACTTGTCCTTGGGGGCACTTGAAGATGACATGGCGACCTAGATCTCTCAGAAAAACAGCTCGAAATAAAGACAAGAGATATTTGCGTGATACGGTGGTCAAAACCTTCGGGAGATTATAGAGTAAATTTTTACAGACCAAAAGAAGTATCGTGCAAGAAAACGGAGTCCGGATAGCACACGAGGTGCCCACGAGGCAAGGGGCGCTCCCTCCACCCTCGTGGACGCCTCGTGTCCTTCCCGGACTACTTCTTATTTTCCTATTTTCTTAAATATTCCAAAACGGAGAAAAATTGCCATTAGAACTGTTTTGGAGTCGGTTTACTTACCGTACCACGTACCTATTCCTTTTCAGAGTCTGAAACGTTCTGAAAAGTGTCCCTTATGTATTCCTCCGGGGTTACGGTTTCAATAATATTAGTTAGAACATTTATGGGATTACCTGAGATATAATGTTTGATTCTTTGACCGTTCACCACCTTCGGATTTGTGCCTTCGAAGTTGTTGATTTTTGTAGCGTCGGAATGATAGACCTCCTCGATAACGTAAGGACCTTCCCATTTAGAGATAAGTTTGCCTGCAAAGAATCTTAAATGAGAGTTATATAACAATACATAATCACCTGCATTGAACTCACGTTTTTGTATCCTTTTATCATGCCATCTTTTAACTTTTTCTTTAAACAGCTTGGCATTTTCATAGGCCTGGGTTCTCCATTCATCAAGTGAGCTAATGTCAAATAACCTCTTCTCACCAGCAAGTTTGAAATCATAATTGAGCTCTTTAATGGCCCAATATGCCTTATGTTCTAATTCGAGAGGTAAGTGACATGCTTTACCATAAACCATTTTATACGGAGACATACCCATAGGATTTTTATATGCAGTTCTATAAGCCCATAATGCATCATCAAGTTTCTTGGACCAATTCTTTCTAAATCTATTAACAGTCTTTTGCAAAATTAATTTAAGCTCTCTATTACTTAATTCTACTTGGCCACTAGACTGTGGGTGATAAGGAGATGCAATTCTATGATTAACATCATACTTAGCAAGCATTTTACGAAAGGCACCATGAATAAAGTGTGAACCACCATCAGTCATTAAGTATCTAGGGACTCCAAACCTCGGAAAAATAACTTCTTTAAGCATCTTAATAGAGGTGTTATGATCAACACTACTAGTTGGAATAGCTTCTACCCACTTAGTAACGTAATCAACAGCAACTAAAATATGTGTATGCCCATTAGAGGAAGGAAAAGGTCCCATATAATCAAAGCCCCAAACATCAAATGGTTCAATAACAAGTGAATAATTCATAGGCATTTCTTGACGTCTACTAATATTACCAATTCTCTGACATTCATCACAAGATAAGACAAACTTACGGGCATCCTTGAAGAGAGTAGGCCAATAAAAACTGGATTGCAATACCTTGTGTGAAGTTCTATCTCTAGCATGGTGTCCTCCATAAGCCTCAGAGTGACACTTACGTAGGATTTGTTCCTGTTCATGCTCAGGTATACAACGTCTAATAACACCATCTACTCCTTCTTTATAAAGGTGTGGGTCATCCCAGAAGTAATGTCTTAAATCATAGAAAAACTTTTTCTTTTGCTGGTATGTGAAACTCGGTGGTATAAATTTAGCAACAATGCAATTAGCATAATCAGCATACCATGGAGCAGTACAAGAAGCATTTATGATAGCTAATTGTTCATTAGGAAAGCTATCATCAATAGGTAGTGGGTCATCAAGAACATTCTCTAACCTAGACAAGTTGTCTGCTACGGGATTCTCAGCTCCCTTTCTATCAATAATATGCAAATCAAATTCTTGTAGCAGGAGAACCCATCTAATAAGTCTAGGTTTAGCATCTTTCTTTTCCATAAGATATTTAATAGCAGCAGGATCAGTGTGAATAGTTACTTTAGAATCAACAATATAAGGTCTGAACTTATCACAAGCAAATACAACTGCTAAGAATTCCTTTTCAGTAGTAGCATAATTTCTCTGGGCATTGTCTAGAGTTTTACTAGCATATTGAATAACATTTAATTTTTTATCAACTCTTTTTCCTAGAACAGCACCTACAGCATAGTCACTAGCATCACACATGATTTCAAAGGGTAAATTCCAATCAGGTGGCTGAACAATAGGTGCAGAAATCAAGGTTTTCTTAAGTATTTCAAATGCTTCTACACAATCATCATCAAAGACAAAAGGAATATCTTTTGTAATAGGTTAGTCAGACGCCGAGAATTTTTTTGAGAAGTCCTTAATGAACCTCCTATAAAAACTGGCATGACCAAGGAAACTTCTTATACCTTTGATGTCCTTGGGACATGGCATCTTTTCAATAGCATCCACTTTAGCTTTGTCAACTTCAATACCTCTTTCAGAAATTTTATGCCCCAAGACAATACCTTCATTAACCATAAAGTGGCACTTCTCCCAATTCAAGACAAGGTTAGTTTCTTCACATCTCTGCAAAAATCGATCAAGGTTGCTCAACCAATCATCAAAAGAGGATCCATAAACAGAGAAATCATCCATGAAAACTTCGCAGATCTTTTCACAGAAGTCAGAGAATATAGCCATCATGCATCTTTGAAAGGTAGCGGGTGCATTACATAAACCAAAAGGCATACGTCTATAAGCAAAGGTACCGAAAGGGAAAGTAAAAGTAGTCTTTCCTTGATCATCAACTCACATAGGTATTTGAGAGAAACCAGAGTAACCATCTAGAAAGCAAAAATGTGTATGTTTGGATAATCTTTCTAGCATTTGATCAATGAAAGGCAAAGGGTAATGATCTTTTTAGTAGCTTTATTTAATTTGTGGAAATCAATTACCATCCTATAACCTGTAATAATTCTTTGCGGAATCAATTCATCTTTATCATTAGGAACGACAGTAATACCTCCCTTCTTAGGGACACAATAGACATGGCATACCCACTGACTATCAGCAATGGGATAAATTATACCTTCTTCAAGGAGCTTTAATATTTCCTTTCTTACCACTTCTTTCATCTTAGATTTAGCCGTCTTTGGTGATCAATAACTGGTTTGGCTTCTTTCTCCAAATTTATTTTGTGTTGACATAGAGTGGGACTAATGCCCTTAAGATCATCAAGAGTATATCCAATAGCAGCACGGTGCTTATTTAGAGTTTGCAATAATTTGTCTTCTTCATGCTCTGAAAGTGTCGTGGAATTGTCACGGTAGATGTCCTAGTGGAAGGACTTAGTCATAGGGCCATCGCAACTAGGAAGCTTAAAGGGGTTAATCGGGACAAAGGACACGAGAGGTTTTATACTAGTTCGGCCCCTTACTATGAAGGTAAAAGCCTACGTCTAGTTGTGTTGGTATTGCTTGAGGTTTCGATTACCAAGAGGCTAGTTCGCCGGCTTGGTTCTCGATCTCTTATTTCTTACCCTAAGCCGCCACCGGGTTGTCCCCTTATATACACGGGTTAACGCCTGGTGGCCTACAGAGTCCCGGCCGGCTCATAAATCATGTCCGGCTCGGTGACTTCTTTTACATGTCTTTCTTTACAAGTCTTTCCTTACATACGGCGGTTTAGAATATTGGGCCTTAAGCCGCCACTAGGCCTTTAGGCCTTCTATAAGATTTGATAAACTCTCGTCCTGAATGTTTACTGGGATTCCTTTGTAACCCGCCATTGAGGCTGACCCGTCCCCTCCTGGGCGGGTCATAACTGATAGCTATATCCCCAACATTAGGCCCCAGGTTGACTTTGAACTTTGTTCTTTGTCAATCTTCAACACTTAGACAAAATCCATCTTCTTATCCTCGCAGAAGTTTTTGTAACCCGCCATGACGTCATCTCTTCAAAACACGAAAAACTTTTATGATGTCATCTCCCAACGGATCTTCATATTTAATGCCTTCCGAGAATTGAGGCATCCATCTAGTTAGATAACCATTATTCGGCTCTTCCTCGATTTTCTCGTCCGTCTGTTCACCTTTTCCCTTATAAATAGGCACGCCCTGGCCTTTTCTCATTATTCTCTCTTATTCATCTCCTTCCTCTCGCAACCCTCCTGTCGCTCGAGCTCCACCGCCACCGCAGCGCTCATCGTCGTCCTCAAGCTCGGCCACTGCATCACCCTGATTCTGTCCAGAGAATGGCGGCGATCCTCCACAACAACTCCGCACCCGTAAGCTCTCACCTTCTCACCCCCATAGATCTGCATTAGGGTTCAGGAAGTTTCCTTCTTGTGTTCTTCGTTTTTCATCGTAGATTTGTTGCAACTTCTCTTACCGCACCCTCTTTTGATCTAAAAGTAGTGCAGAACTTAAGAGGTAGCTGTTTCTCATCCATTTTAGATGTTAGTAGATCCCTTTCCTTTGCACAGATATCTTCTTAGAGCTGATGAACTCATCTGGGCTATATTTTTAGGTCTAGGATTTTTTTTCATTTTGAACGGCCATTTGATCCATGTTAATATCCAGAAGTTAAGAAACCTGTTTGTCTCCATACTTAACCAATTTCTGCTGCTGGTATTTCTCAAATGCCTGTAATTATGGCGGCTTACTATGCCAGCTTACTTTTCCTTATATGACATTAGCCCTTAATTAAGCCGCCATTACTCCTTTGTATCATCTTGTACTTTCATCATATTTATTGAATTAAACTGGCATGTTACCTTCCTTTCAGTGCGTTTTTGAACACCATGCCGTCCAAAACGTCGACTGTCTGCAACTGGGTTCCCTCAATCGTGACTGAGAAACGTTTGAAGGAGTTCTTCTCCATAGGATTTTTGCCAGGAAAAAATGTCATGTCTTACCGTGCACCTAACCCGGACGAAGAACGTCCCAATCCACAAAAAGGTGAAGTCATTGTCTTTACTGACCACATGAACCGTGGCTTTTCACCGCCTGGCTCAAAGTTCTTCAGAGATGTCCTCCATTTTTTCAAACCCCACCCTCAAGATATCGGGCCCAATTCCATATCCAATATCTGCAACTTCCAAGTGCTCTGTAAGGTGTACCTTCAGGAAGAGCCGACCGTGGAACTGTTTAGAGAGTATTTTTATCTGAACCGGCAGAACGAGTGCACCAACGGCCTTAGCTTGGAGCTTGGAGGCATCTCAATTCAGCGTCGGCAGGGCGCTGTCTTCCCCCTCATAGTCTTGCCGAGTCATCCAAAAGACTGGAATCAGACTTGGTTCTATTGTCAAGACACTTCACCAGCAAACGAGAAGCCACTGCCGGGTTATCGCGTCGAGCGTCTTGACTCCAAATCCGCGCTCCATGACAAGCTTACTGCTGCCGAATGCAAGAAGCTTGTAACGCCTTCGATGCGGCTATATCTCCCACGTGTTGAAGCACGACTTAGAGGCATAACCGCATTGAAAGCAATGTCGCAAGTGAGGTAATCTTCACACAACCCATGTAATACATAAGGGAAAGAGATACATAGTTGGCTTACAATCGCCACTTCACACAATACATGAATATAACATTACATCATCCAGATACACACAAGGTCCGACTACGAAACCAAAATAAAAGAAGACTACCCCAAATGCTACACAGATCCCCGATCGACCCAACTGGGCTCCACTACTGATCAACTGGAAAACGGAACAACATAAAGAACACGATCTTCGTAGAGCTCCTCCTTGAGCTTGGTTGCGTCATATGCACGGTTCAACGGCACCTACAAGCTGGTTTTGGAAGTATCTGTGAGTCACGGGGACTCAGCAATCTCACACCCTCGCGATCAAGACTATTTAAGCTTATAGGTAGGGTAAAAGGTATGAGGTGGAGCTACATCAAGCGACTAGCATATATGGTGGCTAACATACGCAAAATGAGAGCGAGAAGAGAAGGCAAAAGCACGGTCGAACAACTATGATCAAGAAGTGATCCTAGAACAACCTACGTCAAGCATTACTCCAACACCGTGTTCACTTCCCGGACATCACCGAAAAGAGACCATCACGGTTACACACGCGGTTGGTATATTTTAATTAAGGTAAGCTTCAGGTTTTCTACAACCGGACATTAACAAATTCCCATCTGCCCATAACCGCGGGCACGGCTTTCAAAAGTTCAATCCCTACAGGGGTGTCCCAACTTAGCCCATCACAAGCTCTCACGGTCAACGGAGGATATTCCTTCTCCCAGGAAGACCCGATCAGGCTCGGAATTCCGGTTACAAGACATTTTGACAATGGTAAAACAAGACCAGCAAAGCCACCCGAATGTGCCGACAAATCCCGATAGGAGCTGCACATATCTCGTTCTCAGGGCACACCGGATTGTCCAAACTTCCGGTAGGCCAGCCCAAAGTTACCCCTGGTGGCCACCGGCGGCTGACAAGGTGGACCAACACTCAGAGGAGCACTGGCCCGGGGGGGTTAAAATAATGATGACCCTCGAGAGCGCGACTCCCAAGGGAAAAGAAAAGGCTAGGTGGCGAATGATAAAACCAAGGTTGGGCCTTGCTGGAGGAGTTTTATTCAAAGCGAACTGTCAAGGGGTTCCCATTATAACCCAACCGTGTAAGGAACGCAAAATCCGGGAACATAACACCGATATGACGGAAACTAGGGCGGCAAGAGTGGAACAAAACACCAGGCATAAGGACGAGCCTTCCACCCTTTACCAAGTATATAGATGCATTAATTAAATAAGAGATATTGTGATATGCCAACAAAATATCCATGTTCCAAAAAGGAACAAACTCCAATCTTCACCTGCAATTAACAACGCTATAAGAGGGGCTGAGCAAAGCGGTAACATAGCCAAACAACGGTTTGCTAGGACACGGTGGGTTATAGGCTTGGCTCAACAATATGGGAGGCATGATAAGCAAGTGGTAGGTATCACAGCATAGGCATAGCAAAAGAGCGAGCAACTAGCAAGCAAAGATAGAAGTGATTTCGAGGGTATGGTCATCTTGCCTGAAATCCCGCAAGGAAGAAGAACGGCGAAGAAGACAAACAGACATAGTCGAATAGGTCCTCACAAGTGCGACGTTAGCGGAACCAACCCGAAGAAGCAACACCGGAAAGAAGCACACAACAAAGTAAACAACCAACACGTGAACATGGTATGATATGCGGGATGTGGTATGTGATGCATATGCAAGATTTGGAAAGGAATGATTGAACCTGGCCTCAACTTGGAAATCCAAGAGTGCCACTGGAAAGGGGAGTTGATTTTGGTTGAAATCGATATAAAGATCACCGGAATCGGATGCACGGTTTGGAAATGACAAGCAAAACAAATATGGCATCAGTCTACGATTAACCGCACAAGACCATCTAAATGCATCAAGAACAACATGCTACAGCACTCAAACATGGCAACAAAATACATGGCAGGGATCCAATCATGATGCTTGACAAAAGATGAACACTGAGCTACGGCTAATTCACTCAATAATAGGTTCAAACAAGCATGGCAAAAGTGCAAAAGATAACAGGTTTCAGACTTAGAGAAATAACAAGTCAGGAATTTATCATCAGGAAGCAATGTTTAGAGCATGAAAACTACATGCTACAGGATCATATCATGGCAAATCAAGGCATGGCATGAAGCTACTCTAAGCATATAACAAAAGTCCCTTACTGACCATGAGCCAAAAGGGATCAGAAAATACAATTGCAAGCATGTGAACATGGCAAAAACATAAACAGATTCAGAGCTCGATGCACTCACTATAAAGCATGGCATGATAATCTAAGCATACACCCAGCAAGAAGACATGGCATAGAAGCTAGACATGGCAAGAACAACATCACAGCATGCACGGATCAACAACAACAAGCTCGGCAAAATTGCTAAACAAGTTAACAATCTGCCAGGAACATTTTATAGCAAAAGTAGAGCTCGATTGACTCAAGATAGGGTGCTCCATAATTGCAAACAAAGACATGGATGGATAGAGCACCACAATATTAACAAAACATCCTTACTGATCATCCTCAAAAGAGGCACGGACCACTAGGAAACAACATGAACATATGGCATAAAAATAATGACAGGGCAAGGACTTAGTGAAATTCCAAGTCCCTGAAATCAGCATCATTGAGTAAGCTACTTTGCATGCTTGTGCTAGTCACCACAAAGATCACAAAAATACATGGCATACACCCCTGTAAAGATGGCATGGCATTCTACAAAACACATATAGAGCTCAGGATCATAGCATGCACACATTAATCATGGCAAAAATGACAAAAGACCATTTGCTGAAACAGATCTGACATAATCATCACATAGCCCTCTTTCAACAGAATTTCGGGCATCAAGATGTGCTCAAATGAAAATGATGCAATGAGATGAAATGATGTACTCGTCGAGACGAACATTTTGATATGCTACATGCATGAATCAGAGCTACGATGAGGGAGTTATGGCATGATGAAGAGGGGCACAAATTATGAGAATCTGAGGACTTGGCCGATTTCTGGAAAAAAAACAGAGACGAGCGGGGAATAGGGAAAACGTGCTCAGGGCAAGGCTTAGTGCATCTCACCCAGTGGGCTTGGCCCAGTAGACGTGGCAGCAGCGCGGTGGGCCGGATCTGGCACGGCGGCCCATAGGCACGGGAGGAGGTCAACTGGGTGCGCGGATCGGCCGGATCGGCTGCGCGTGTGCCCGCACGCGGGGACGACGACGGAGGCCACGACGGTGAGGAAGTCCGGCGGGTGCGGCGCGAGGGATTCTCGCGATGGGCATGGCGGAGCTTGATGGGGACGGATAGATCCGGGCGTGGTGGTCCCGGATCCGGCGAAGGTAGAGGGCAAGGAGGCCAGCGACGAGCTTGGTGATGGTGGCCTGGCTAATCCGGCGACGGGGCCGGCGACCCTGTGCGAGAGAGAGAGACTGGGTCAGGGAGAGAGAGGAGGAAGCCAGACGGGGGCGAACGGGCTCCGCGGCTCACCAGCGAGTCCGACGAGGGAGACGGGGCACGGGCGTCGAGCTCGCGGCCAGGTGGTCACCGGCGGGGTGCTCCGGCGACGGGCGGCAAAGTCCGGCGAGCACGACAAGGTGGCGGTGGTGCACTGCGGGCGAGGCGGTGGCGCACGCTAGGGCGGAGCGGGCGGCGGTGAACGGGCTCCGCGGCGGGCTCACGCGGGCCAGATCTGGGCCCCGCGGGCCCGGGGGCGAAGTGGGGCGGCGCGGCGCTGAGGTGGCGCACTGTGAGTGGCTGAGGCGGCGGGGTTGGTGACATGGCGGGCTCCTATAGGCTGAAGCGACGTGGCGGCGGCGACGGACACGTCCAGCGGCGGGACGGACATGTCCGGCGGCGTGCGGGAGTTGGGTCTAGGGTTTGGACTGCGGGATTTTTTGGGGGAGGCCACAAATTTATAGGTAGAGGGAGCTAAGAGAGTCCAAATGAGGTGCGGTTTGCGGCCACGCAATCATGATCGAACGACCGAGATGATGGGAGAGGTTTAGGTGGGTTTTGGGCCACTTTGGAGAGGTGTTCGGCTGCAACACACACGAGGCCTTTTCGGTCCCTCGGTTAACCGTTGGAGTATCAAACGAAGTCCAAATGGCACGAAACTTGATAGGCGGTCTACCCGAGTAAACCAAGGCCGCATGACAAGTCTCGTTCCAATCCGAAAACATTTAGCACCCGCACACGAAAAGAGGTAGAAAGGGACACCAGATGACATAGGAGCGCCGGAATGCAAAACGGACAACGGGAAAATGCTCGGATGCATGAGACGAACATGTATGCAAATGAAATGCACATGATGACATGATATGCAATGCATGACACGCATGCACATGACAAGGCAACAACAGCGAATAACTGGAGGACACCTGGCACATCGGTCTCGGGGCATTACAAAGCTGATCCCATCAATAAAAAGGATTAACGCCTTATTAGGGAACGGCTTAACCGGAGTTGACCCGACCCGCTGCTGGATCTCATGGCGGGTTATCCCTCTAAGCCGTCGACCAAAATTGATGTATGAATATGGTGGAGGCCCAGATGACTCTCTTCGTCACAACTCTGTTCAACTAACGGAAGAAGATATTGTTTCAATGTCAACTCTTCTGGTGAACGGAAAATACGAAGACTGCAGTACCGTCGGGTTGAACCCCTTCTGCAAGCTTAACCCGGTGCCAGAAGTAAGGAAACTCTGATCTCTCTCCTTTGTATTTTTCCCAGCCGTATTGTTTAATACTTGCCTGACATTTCATCTTGTTTTTACATGTTCGTAGGCCAAATCTGATTTCTGGAAAGTTAAATATGACCACGAAGCTGCCAAGAAAGCGAGAGTTGCCGCCATAACCGCCAAGAAAATGACCCGGAGGTCCAAAAAGAAGAAGAAGAGCACCGCTGAAGACATGATGAAGCTTCACGATACTTCTTAGTCGGAGGTAGCCCTTGACTCCCTTGGCCAACTTTTTAATAATCTTATTGACATTGTTCATTACCAGGATGACACTGGGGCCAGTCAGGCCGTGGAAGAAGAGGTAACTATTTCCTCCGACTCAGCCCATTTGCCAAGACAGAAACTTCGAGTCGTAACCCGGAAAGTAAGGTTTTCACACCCTTTGGCTTATCTGGACCCTCACTTTCTTTTGAAAAAGCAGCAACATGAGAGCCGTCGTCAAGCCCGAACCGAAGACGAACCGCCTGCTATTCTTCAACAGACTCCTCAAAAACGCCAGAATGAGGTTTATTTCTTTGTCTTTGACTTTTTGTTAATGGATCTTTTCCCTTACATTACTTAACTTTACTTTATCTTTGCAGGAGGTGTCTCGCTCTTCTGGCGACTCGTCTCAGAACCAGTTTCCAGCCTTCAAAACTGCCCTTGGGTAAGGAAAAATTCTCTTTCTTCCGTGTTTTTCAAATTGTCTCTTTATACTGACAGTCCTATAATATTTCACTTAGTGGTCAAGCTAAGTCTAAGAAGGCCAAGGTGATTAAACCGGTGGAAGACCCGCCAGTCCTTGCATCTGAACCGGCAAGGCCACCTTCTCCTCCATTAACTGAAGCTCCAGAAGACCCGCCTGTCAATGATGAAGTAAATCCTCCTGAGCCGTCAGTTGATGAAACCGCCGTGAATCCTTCTGCAACCGAACCATCCAGCTCGGCCAACCCGCCATCACCGTCTACGCAAGATGTTCTGATCACCAGGAGCCGCTTTATTGAGCCGGGAAATCCCACCGTGTTGGCTCGTCACACGGCGAAACAAGAGGCGTTGGAGAAATAGAAAGTGTGTTTTGATATTTCACACTATGACCATCTGAATGCCAACGACATATTATCCGGTTATCTCAGCCATGTGCACTCCAGCCGTGACTCAGAGATAGAAATGGTCAAGCAGTTGCAGCTGAAATACGAGGTATGTTCTTCCGGCTTACTTATATTCCGCCAGCCCCCAAGTCTTCAGATTATGAGAGAACCCGAATGATTTGTAGACTTTATGATATATTCTAAGACTTTTTCTTTTTAGATTTCCTTGGAGTTCAATAAAATAGAACAAAGCTTCATCCGTAGTCCCCAAGGGCCGGTTCATTTGACCATAAATGAGCCGGTACTTACAATTTTCATAATTGTTGGGTTTCGTAGTAATTTCAAAAAATTTCCTACGCGCACACAGGATCATGTGATGCATAGCAACGAGAGGAGAGTGTTGTCTACGTACCCAACGCAGACCGACTGCGGAAGCAATGACACGACGTAGAGGAAGTAGTCGTACGTCTTCATGATCCAACCGATCAAGCACCGAAACTACGGCACCTCCGAGTTCGAGCACACGTTCAGCTCGATGACGATCCCCGGACTCCGATCCAGCAAAGTGTCGGGGAAGAGTTTCGTCAGCACGACGGCGTGGTGACGATCTTGATGAACTACAGCAGCAGGGCTTCGCCTAAACTCCGCTACAGTATTATCGAGGAATATGGTGGCAGGGGGCACCGCACACGGCTAAGGAATCGATCACGTGGATCAACTTGTGTCAACTTGTGTGTTTAGAGGTGCCCCTGCCTCCGTATATAAAGGAGGGGAGGAGGGGAGGCTGGCCGGCCAAAGAGGGAGGCGCAGGAGAGTCCTACTCCCTCTGGGAGTAGGATTCCTCCCCCCAATCCTAGTCCAACTAGGATTCCTCGGAGGGGAAGGGAGAGAGGGGGGCCGGCCACCTTCTCCTAGTCCTAATAGGACTAGGGGAGGGGAAAGAGGCGCAGCCACCTTGGGCTGCCCCTTTCTCCTTTCCACTAAGGCCCATGATGGCCCATATGGCTCCCGGGGGGTTCCGGTAACCTCCCGGTAACCCGGTAAAATCCCGATTTCACCCGGAACACTTCCGATGTCCAAACATAGGCTTCCAATATATCAATCTTTACGTCTCGACCATTTCGAGACTACTCGTCATGTCCGTGATCACATCCGGGACTCCGAACAACCTTCGGTACATCAAAATGCATAAACTCATAATATAACTGTCATCGTAACCTTAAGCGTTCGGACCCTATGGGTTCGAGAACAATGTAGACATGACCGAGACATGTCTCTGGTCAATAACCAATAGCGGGACCTGGATGCCCATATTGGCTCCTACATATTCTACGAAGATCTTTATCGGTCAGACCGCATAACAACATACGTTTTTCCCTTTGTCATCGGTATGTTACTTGCCCGAGATTCGATCGTCGGTATCCAATACCTAGTTCAATCTCGTTAACGGCAAGTCTCTTTACTCGTTCCGTAATACATCATCTCACAACTAACATATTAGTTGTAATGCTTGCAAGGCTTATGTGATGTGTATTACCGAGAGGGCCCAGAGATACCTCTCCGACAATCGGAGTGACAAATCCTAATCTCGAAATACGCCAACCCAACATCGACCATTGGAGACACCTGTAGTACTCCTTTATAATCACCCATTTACGTTGTGACGTTTGGTAGTACCCAAAGTGTTCCTCCGGTAAACGGGAGTTGCATAATCTCATAGTCGTAGGAACATGTATAAGTCATGAAGAAAGCAATAGCAACATACTAAACGATCAGGTGCTAAGCTAATGGAATGGGTCATGTCAATCAGATCATTCTACTAATTATGTGACCTCGTTAATCAAATAACAACTCATTGTTCATGGTTAGGAAACATAACCATCTTTGATTAACGAGCTAGTCAAGTAGAGGCATACTAGTGACACTCTGTTTGTCTATGTATTCACACATGTATTATGTTTCCGGAAAATACAATTCTAGCATGAATAATAAACATTTATCATGATTATAAGGAAATAAATAATAACTTTATTATTGCCTCTAGGGCATATTTCCTTCAGTCTCCCACTTGCACTAGAGTCAATAATCTAGATTACACTGTAATGAATCTAACACCCATGGAGCTTTGGTGCTGATCATGTTTTGCTCGTGGAAGAGGCTTAGTCAACGGGTCTGCAATATTCAGATCCGTATGTATCTTACAAATCTCTATGTCTCCCACCTGGACTAGATCCCGGATGGAGTTGAAGCGTCTCTTGATGTGTTTGGTCCTTTTGTGAAATCTGGATTCCTTTGCCAAGGCAATTGCACCAGTATTGTCACAAAAGATTTTCATTGGACCCGATGCACTAGGTATGACACCTAGATCGGATATGAACTCCTTCATCCAGACTCCTTCATTTGCTGCTTCCGAAGCAGCTATGTATTCCGCTTCACATGCAGATCCCGCTACGACGCTTTGTTTAGAACTGCACCAACTGACAGCTCCACCGTTTAATGTAAACACGTATCCGGTTTGCGATTTAGAATCGTCCGGATCAGTGTCAAAGCTTGCATCAACGTAACCTTTTACGATGAGCTCTTTGTCACTTCCATATACGAGAAACATATCCTTAGTCCTTTTCAGGTATTTCAGGATGTTCTTGACCGCTGTCCAGTGATCCATTCCTGGATTACTTTGGTACCTCCCTGCTAAACTTATAGCAAGGCACACATCAGGTCTGGTACACAGCATTGCATACATGATAGAGCCTATGGCTGATGCATAGGGAACATCTTTCATATTCTCTCTATCTTCTGCAGTGGTCGGGCATTGAGTCTTACTCAATTTCACACCTTGTAACACAGGCAAGAACCCTTTCTTTGCTTGATCCATTTTGAATTTCTTCAAAATTTTGTCAAGGTATGTGCTTTGTGAAAGTCCAGTTAAGCGTCTTGATCTGTCTCTATAGATCTTAATGCCTAATATGTAAGCAGCTTCACCGAGGTCTTTCATTGAAAAACTTTTATTCAAGTATCCCTTTTTGCTATCCAGAAATTCTATATCATTTCCAATCAGTAATATGTCATCCACATATAATATCAGAAATGCTACAGAGCTCCCACTCACTTTCTTGTAAATACAGGCTTCTCCAAAAGTCTGTATAAAACCAAATGCTTTGATCACACTATCAAAACGTTTATTCCAACTCCGAGAGGCTTGCACCAGTCCATAAATGGATCGCTGGAGCTTGCACACTTTGTTAGCTCCCTTTGGATCGACAAAACCTTCTGGTTGCATCATATACAACTCTTCTTCCAGGAATCCATTCAGGAATGCAGTTTTGACATCCATTTGCCAAATTTCATAATCATAAAATGCGGCAATTGCTAACATGATTCGGACGGACTTAAGCATCGCTACGGGTGAGAAGGTCTCATCGTAGTCAATTCCTTGAACTTGCCGAAAACCTTTTGCGACAAGTCGAGCTTTGTAGACGGTAACATTACCATCAGCGTCAGTCTTCTTCTTAAAGATCCATTTATTCTCAATCGCTTGCCGATCATCGGGCAAGTCAACCAAAGTCCATACTTTGTTCTCATACATGGATCCCATCTCAGATTTCATGGCTTCTAGCCACTTTGCGGAATCTGGGCTCACCATCGCTTCTTCATAGTTCGTAGGTTCATCATGATCTAGTAGCATGACCTCCAGAACAGGATTACCGTACCACTCTGGTGCGGATCTTACTCTGGTTGATCTACGAAGTTCAGTAGTATCTTGATCTGAAGTTTCATGATCATTATCATTGGCTTCCTCACTAACTGGTGTAGGTGTCACTGAAACAGTTTTCTGTGATGAACTACTTTCCAGTAAGGGAGCAGGTACAGTTACCTCGTCAAGTTCTACTTTCCTCCCACTCACTTCTTTCGAGAGAAACTCCTTCTCTAGAAATGATCCATTCTTAGCAACAAATGTTTTGCCTTCGGATCTGTGATAAAAGGTGTACCCAACAGTTTCCTTTGGGTATCCTATGAATACACATTTCTCCGATTTGGGTTCGAGCTTATCAGGTTGAAGTTTTTTCACATAAGTATCGCAGCCCCAAACTTTAAGAAACGACAACTTTGGTTTCTTGCCAAACCATAGTTCATAAGGCGTCGTCTCAACGGATTTTGATGGTGCCCTATTTAACGTGAATGCGGCCGTCTCTAAAGCATATCCCCAAAATGATAGCGGTAAATCTGTAAGAGACATCATAGATCGCACCATATCTAGTAAAGTACGATTACGACGTTCGGACACACCATTACGCTGTGGTGTTCCGGGGGGCGTGAGTTGCGAAACTATTCCACAGTTTTTCAAATGTACACCAAACTCGTAACTCAAATATTCTCCTCCACGATCAGATCGTAGAAACTTTATTTTCTTGTTACGATGATTTTCAACTTCACTCTGAAATTCTTTGAACTTTTCAAATGTTTCAGACTTATGCTTCATTAAGTAGATATATCCATATCTGCTCAAATCATCTGTGAAGGTGAGAAAATAACGATATCCGCCACGAGCCTCAATATTCATCGGACCACATACATCGGTATGTATGATTTCCAACAAATCTGTTGCTCTCTCCATAGTACCGGAGAACGGTGTTTTAGTCATCTTGCCCATGAGGCACGGTTCGCAAGAACCAAGTGATTCATAATCAAGTGGTTCCAAGAGTCCATTAGTATGGAGTTTCTTCATGCGTTTTACACCGATATGACCTAAACGACAGTGCCACAAATAAGTTGCACTTTCATTATCAACTCTGTATCTTTTGGTTTCAACATTATGAATATGTGTATTACTACTATCGAGATTTAGTAAGAATAGACCACTCTTCAAGGGTGCATGACCATAAAAGATATTACTCATATAAATAGAACAACCATTATTCTCTGATTTAAATGAATAACCGTCTCGCATTAAACAAGATCCAGATATAATGTTCATGCTCAACGCTGGCACCAAATAACAATTATTTAGGTCTAATATTAATCCCGAAGGTAGATGTAGAGGTAGCGTGCCGACCGCGATCACATCGACTTTGGAACCGTTTCCCACGCGCATCGTCACCTCGTCCTTTGCCAGTGCCCGCTTATTCTGTAGTCCCTGTTTCGAGTTGCAAATATTAGCAACAGAACCAGTATCAAATACCCAGGTGCTACTGCGAGCATTGGTAAGGTACACATTAATAACATGTATATCACATATACCTTTGTTCACCTTGCCATCCTTCTTATCCGCCAAATACTTGGGGCAGTTCCGCTTCCAGTGACCAGTCTGCTTGCAGTAGAAGCACTCAGTTTCAGGCTTAGGTCTAGACTTGGGTTTCTTCTCTTGAGCAGCAACTTGCTTGCCGTTCTTTTTGAAGTTCCCCTTTTTCTTCCCTTTGCCCTTTTTCTTGAAACTAGTGGTCTTGTTAACCATCAACACTTGATGCTCCTTCTTGATTTCTACCTCCGCAGCTTTTAGCAATGCGAAGAGCTCGGGAATAGTCTTGTTCATCCCTTGCATATTATAGTTCATCACGAAGCTCTTGTAGCTTGGTGGCAGTGATTGGAGAATTCTGTCAATGACGCAATCATCTGGAAGATTAACTCCCAATTGAATCAAGTGATTATTATACCCAGACATTTTGAGTATATGCTCACTGACAGAACTGTTCTCTTCCATCTTGCAGCTATAGAACTTATTGGAGACTTCATATCTCTCAATTCGGGCATTTGCTTGAAATATTAACTTCAACTCCTGGAACATCTCATATGCTCCATGACGTTCAAAACGTCGTTGAAGTCCCGATTCTAAGCCGTAAAGCATGGCACACTGAACTATCGAGTAGTCATCAGCTTTGCTCTGCCAGACGTTCATAACATCTGGCGTTGCTCCAGCAGCAGGCCTGGTCACCCAGCGGTGCTTCCAGGACGTAATTCTTCTGTGCAGCAATGAGGATAATCCTCAAGTTACGGACCCAGTCCGTGTAATTGCTACCATCATCTTTCAACTTTGCTTTCTCAAGGAACGCATTAAAATTTAACGGAACAACAGCACGAGCCATCTATCTACAATCAACATAAACAAGCAAGATACTATCAGGGACTAAGTTCATGATAAATTTTAAGTTCAATTAATCATATTATTAAAGAACTCCCACTTAGATAGACATCCCTCTAATCCTCTAAGTGATCACGTGATCCAAATCAACTAAACCATGTCCGATCATCACGTGAGATGGAGTAGTTTCATCGGTGAACATCATTATGTTGATCATATCTACTATATGATTCACGCTCGACCTTTCGGTCTCCGTGTTCCGAGGCCATATCTGCATATGCTAGGCTCGTCAAGTTTAACCTGAGTATTCTGCGTGCGCAACTGTTTTGCACCCGTTGTATTTGAACGTAGAGCCTATCACACCCGATCATCACGTGGTGTCTCAGCACGAAGAACTTTTTCAACAGTGCATACTCAGGGAGAACACTTCTTGATAATTTAGTGAGAGATCATCTTATAATGCTACCGTCAATCAAAGCAAGATAAGATGCATAAAAAGATAAACATCACATGCAATCAATATAAGTGATATGATATGGCCATCATTATCTTGTGCTTGTGATCTCCATCTCCGAAGCACCGTCATGATCACCATCGTCACCGGCGCGACACCTTGATCTCCATCGTAGCATCGTTGTCGTCTCGCCAATCTTATGCTTCCACGACTATCACTACCGTTTAGTAATAAAGTAAAGCATTACATCGCGATTGCATTGCATACAATAAAGCGACAACCATATGGCTCCTGCCAGTTGCCGATAACTTGGTTACAAAACATGATCATCTCATACAATAAAATTCAGCATAATGCCTTGACCATATCACATCACAACATGCCCTGCAAAAACAAGTTAGACGTCCTCTACTTTGTTGTTGCATGTTTTACGTGGCTGCTACGGGCTTAAGTAAGAACCAATCTCACCTACGCATCAAAACCACAACGATAGTTTGTCAAATAGACTCCGTTTTAACCTTCGCAAGGACCGGGCGTAGCCATACTTGGTTCAACTAAAGTTGGAGAGGCAGTCGCCCGCAAGCCATCTCTGTGCAAAGCACGTCGAGGGAACCGGTCTCGCGTAAGCGTACGCGTAAGGTTGGTCCGGGTCGTCTCGTCCAACAATACCGCTGAACCAAAATATGACATGCTGGTAGGCAGTATGACTTGTATCGTCCACAACTCACTTGTGTTCTACTCGTGCATATAACATCAACATCATTAACCTAGGCTCTGACACCACTGTCGGGTTTCGTAGTAATTTCAAAAAATTTCCTACGCGCACACAGGATCATGTGATGCATAGCAACGAGAGGAGAGTGTTGTCTACGTACCCAACACAGACCGACTGCGGAAGCAATGACACGACGTAGAGGAAGTAGTCGTACGTCTTCACGATCCAACCGATCAAGCACCGAAACTACGGCACCTCCGAGTTCGAGCACACGTTCAGCTCGATGACGATCCCCGGACTCCGATCCAGCAAAGTGTCGGGGAAGAGTTTCGTCAGCACGACGGCGTGGTGACGATCTTGATGAACTACAGCAGCAGGGCTTCGCCTAAACTCCGCTACAGTATTATCGAGGAATATGGTGGCAGGGGGCACCGCACACGGCTAAGGAATCGATCACGTGGATCAACTTGTGTCAACTTGTGTGTTTAGAGGTGACCCTGCCTCCGTATATAAAGGAGGAGAGGAGGGGAGGCTGGCCGGCCAAAGAGGGAGGCGCAGGAGAGTCCTACTCCCTCTGGGAGTAGGATTCCTCCCCCCAATCCTAGTCCAACTAGGATTCCTCGGAGGGGAAGGGAGAGAGGGGGGCCGGCCACCTTCTCCTAGTCCTAATAGGACTAGGGGAGGGGAAAGAGGCGCAGCCACCTTGGGCTGCCCCTTTCTCCTTTCCACTAAGGCCCATGATGGCCCATATGGCTCCCGGGGGGTTCCGGTAACCTCCCGGTAACCCGGTAAAATCCCGATTTCACCCGGAACACTTCCGATGTCCAAACATAGGCTTCCAATATATCAATCTTTACGTCTCGACCATTTCGAGACTCCTCGTCATGTCCGTGATCACATCCGGGACTCCGAACAACCTTCGGTACATCAAAATGCATAAACTCATAATATAACTGTCATCGTAACCTTAAGCGTGCGGACCCTACGGGTTCGAGAACAATGTAGACATGACCGAGACATGTCTCTGGTCAATAACCAATAGCGGGACCTGGATGCCCATATTGGCTTCTACATATTCTACGAAGATCTTTATCGGTCAGACCGCATAACAACATACGTTGTTCCCTTTGTCATCGGTATGTTACTTGCCCGAGATTCGATCGTCGGTATCCAATACCTAGTTCAATCTCGTTAACGGCAAGTCTCTTTACTCGTTCCGTAATACATCATCTCACAACTAACATATTAGTTGTAATGCTTGCAAGGCTTATGTGATGTGTATTACCGAGAGGGCCCAGAGATACCTCTCCGACAATCGGAGTGACAAATACTAATCTCGAAATACGCCAACCCAACATCGACCATTGGAGACACCTGTAGTACTCCTTTATAATCACCCATTTACGTTGTGACGTTTGGTAGTACCCAAAGTGTTCCTCCGGTAAACGGGAGTTGCATAATCTCATAGTCGTAGGAACATGTATAAGTCATGAAGAAAGCAATAGCAACATACTAAACGATCAGGTGCTAAGCTAATGGAATGGGTCATGTCAATCAGATCATTCTACTAATGATGTGACCTCGTTAATCAAATAACAACTCATTGTTCATGGTTAGGAAACATAACCATCTTTGATTAACGAGCTAGTCAAGTAGAGGCATACTAGTGACACTCTGTTTGTCTATGTATTCACACATGTATTATGTTTCCGGAAAATACAATTCTAGCATGAATAATAAACATTTATCATGATTATAAGGAAATAAATAATAACTTTATTATTGCCTCTAGGGCATATTTCCTTCAATAATTGTCTTGTACCGTATCCAAAAATAACATTGTAATCCGGCTTATCCTTGAGAAACTTGCTGAATAGCATGCATTAGCCCCCAAGTGCCAAGTGTTGTTACTTTGTAAAGTACTTGGGACTTAAAGAATGTGTTAGAGTCATAAGAAATTATTTTGGCATACATTAGCCCCCAAGTGTCAAGTGGTTTTGCAACGCAAAGTACTTGAGACTTGAATCTTTACTTTGAATTTTAACTGAAATCTGGGTATGTTTTGCAGAATGCCTTATCTGAACTGAGCTCGCAATTAACTGATGCAAAGACCCGGCTGGCAAACTAGGAGACAAAGATCAAGTCTGCTAACTCCAAGCTGCAAGTAAGTCTCTCTGAGACGGAAAAATTAAAAACCAGCTTTTCTGCCAAGAAGAAAACCTGGGATGAAGAAAAAACGCTTCTCACACAACATGCTGAGAAGGCTGAAGCAGCCCTTGAAGAGGTTACGGCAGAGTTGGCCGGTTTAAAGAACCGGGTGTCACAAATGGTGTCTGCCATCTTTGGTAAGCCATCTGTACTGACCTTTTGACCTTCTTTTGATCCGGACTGCAAGCCGCTAACTGACTCTTCGCGTTCAAAACATATGCAGGCCCTCAAAGCAAGAATCTGAGTCAAGACCACGTGATTAAGCTGAAGGCGGTCTATACCTTAGTAGAGTAGTTGTACATTGGTGCACAACGAGCACTCGTCGCTATCTCTCCTGCCAATCAAGGACCCAACCGGCTCAGCGATGTTTTAAAGAAGCCGTCAATCTTGCCCGCCAGGTTCCAAGAAGTCAAGCGCTCCTGTGCCAGAGCCGGAGCTTTGACTACCCTGAGCCGCTCCAAGGCTTGGGTGCCAGATCTAGACCCGGCGGATGTAGCCAGAGGGTATCCTACCGTGAAGGAAGACGGATCTCCCTTTGAACAAGACAACTTCATGGCTTGCATGCGTGGAGTTCGACCTCAGGCAACTATTCTTGGAGATGAAACCAATATCGACAAATATCAGCCGGGTTTTGATGTGGAAAATAAGAAGATGGCCACTCCCTCGTACAAGGTAACAGATTTGATCCCGCCTATTCGTGACATACATTTGCTCTGGAAGTTGACCCGGCTGGCCTCATTGACGAAGAAGCTAAATTTATTGCCGTGAACGGCTTTGATTGTTCAAAACCTAGCTTCCAATCAGTAGAGGGCGGTGAACTGGCAAGGGAGGAGTGATGCCCATCTTCATGGGCTTGTAAAAGCCTTGTAATAGATTAGTTTTGAAAACACCATATATTCTGCACATGCCATCGCGCATAAGACACCGTGTGTTATTCTGTGCTTGCTGATGTTAATATATGCATCATATTTATGCTTGTCCCTGCAATACTTCAACTCTGTTCTTGCAGATAAAAAGGAAAAACTTCGATCTCCGGAACCACCGATTTAAATGACCCGGGTGATGAAGTTGATAATCCAGTCTCTTTTTTTGAGAAGTCAATGCTTCTGAATACTTAATGAGTATTATGCCCTAGCAGCTTGTTGACAAATAATCCAGCTGGTGAAAAGACCATGCTGATTCTTTGCGAAACTGGGACAACTAAAACTGATAAAGCAAAAAAACAGGTGGTAAACAATATTAACCTTGTAATTAAAGGTTGGGGGTTTCTGATTCGAATATGATCAGTAAACCGGACAAAAGGGGTTAAGCTAAGGTTCGAATACGATCATATAGCCCCCAGTGGCTTTGGCGTTGCGCCGATCAAGAGGGTACCGACAACTATGTTCTCTTTGGTTCGAATACGACCTATGTTTGAACAGGAAGCCCCCAAATGACCTTGAGAGGTTTTTAATGACCTTGATTCGAATACGATCCAAGTCGGACCCAAAAGGGGTTAAGTTGTGATTCGGATACGATCAAGAAGCCCCCTAGTGAGTTTGGATTTGAGCCGATCAAAAGGGTTATGACAGCTATGTTCTCTTTGGTTCGAATACGACTTATGTTTGAATAGGAAGCCCCCAAGTGACCATGATAGTTGCAGCTAGATTTGAATACGATCATAAGCCGGACAAAAAAGGTTAAACCTGATTCAAGTATGATCAGCTCCTTAATAGTCATTTGAAAATAGTAAAAAATAACAAAGATGCGTAATCTTTGAAAAGAAAAGAGACCGATGGTCCTGCTTTATTACTTATCATAGTATATACAACGTTAAAGTATGCACATGATGAGAGCCGGTGGCTCAGGTGTAGTATGGCCGAAGTTGAGCAATGTTCCATGGCCGGCGGGTCTCCTCTTCCGACTTACGTGAGTCTTTGTGCTCTCGAACGTCAATGATGTAATATGACCCGTTGTTTAAGTTCTTGTTGACCCCAAAGGGTCCTTCCCAAGGTGGGGATAACTTGTGTGCATCTGACAGATCCTGGATGAGCCGGAGCACCAGGTCGCCTTCTTGAAAAGTCCTGGACTTAACCCGGCGGCTGTGATAACGGCGCAGGTCCTGTAGATAAATTGTTGATCGAGCCGCTGCTAAGTCTCTTTCCTCATCTAACAAATCCATTGCATCCTGTCTGGCTTGTTCATTATTAGCTTCAACATAAGCCGCCACACAGGGCGAGTCATGACATATGTCACTAGGCAACACTGCTTCTGCTCCATACACCATGAAGAAAGGTGTGTAACCTGTAGACTTGTTAGGTGTGGTGTTGATACTCCATAGCATCGAGGGTAATTTCTCTACCCAACAACCCGGCGTTCGCTGCAAGGGAACCATAAGCCGGGGCTTGAGACCTTTTAAGATTTCCTGATTTGCTCTCTCAGCTTGACCATTGGATTGAGGATGAGCTACAGAAGAGACATCAAGCCGAATATGCTCACATTGACAAAACTCCTCCATAGCCCCTTGGGATAGATTAGTGTCGTTGTAAGTGATAATGTTGTGTGGAAAACCAAAACGGAAGATCACCTTTTTCATGAACTAAACCACCGTGGCCGCATCACACTTACTCACCGGCTCTGTCTCAACCCACTTTGTGAATTTGTCAACTGCCACTAAAAGATGTGTCTTTTTGTCCTTAGACCTTTTGAAAGGTCCAACCATGTCAAGCCCCCAGACCGCAAATGGCCAAGTGATTGGAATCATCCGTAGCTCTTGAGCTGGCACATGTGCTCATCGTGCGAATTTTTGACATCCATCACATCTACTAACCAGATCCTCTACATCAGCGTGAGCCGTCAACCAGTAAAAACCGTGACGAAAAGCCTTGGCCACCAAAGATTTTGACCGGGCATGATGACCACAATCACCTTCATGGATCTCATGAAGTATTTCTTGGCCTTCTCCAGGGGAAACACACCGCTGAAACGCTCCAGAGATGCTGCGATGGTATAGTTCTCCGTCAGAAATCGTCATTGACTTAGACCGCCGGGTTATCTGTCGAGCCAGGGTCTCATCCGCTGGCAACTCTCCCCGGGTCATGTAAGCCAAGAACGACACTGTCCAATCTGGGATGACATGAAGAGCCGCCACCAACTATGCCTCCGGGTCTGGAACGGCTAAATCTTCTTCTGTGGGTAACTTAACAGACGGGTTATGCAAAACATCCAAAAAGGTGTTAGGTGGCACCGGCTTACGCTGAGATCCCAACCGGCTTAGAGCATCAGCCGCTTCGTTCTTCCTACGGTAAATGTGTTCCACCTAATATCCTTTAAAATGTCCTGCAACAGCATCAACTTCACGGTGATAAGCCGCCATGATAGGTGTTGGGGATAACTTGGGCTAGTGTTTCAACTTTTGAATCAAGAAATAAAGGGAGATGAAAATACCTCATAGTGTTCCTTCATCAGTATCACCAAACCGGCTTCATAGTCACGGTTTGAGTGCAGACGGTTTAAGAAACCGGAGTGAAGTTCTTCAGCACTGAGATGAGCATAGCTTGACAAGTCGGTGCTCCATTTACCCTTTGCCCTAGCAGCACACTCTTCTTTGGGCTATGTTGGGCCAAGATTACAGGATGGCCAGGAGAGCTGTGGCCCATGCCAGTAATGATAACATCATCTCCTTGGCCTTCAGTAGTTTTTGTGGGTGATGATGGAGTATCAGTACCTCTCACCGGACTAGCCTGGTTTGGAGCTATCGGTTCAGTGTCAGGCACAGCAGGGTCAGCTTTTGGTTGTTCATCAATATTCTGGTCTTGAAGGGGTGGTTCATCAAAGGTAGCTTCAGGATGAGGACCCTCCGGTTCACGAGATTGGTCCGGTTCACCTATTTGCTCTTCTCCAAAAACTGCCTGGTCTTCTGACGGATTGTTGACCCGAGCTTTCTTGTTGGGTCTGGCTTTGGCTTTGCAAACAAAATTAAAAGAGGTTTAGCATCTTATTCAAGATTTGCAACGCATTTGAAGAAAGGGTTTGAATGCTTACCCAGCTATAGTTTTAAGAGGAGGGAGTTGGGTTGTTGTTGATTCGCCAGAGGATGAGGGAGGTGTCACATGATAATTTGAATCGGACGTATTAAGAGGTTGTCTGAAATAAGCTGCCTTGGGATAAGAATTGCCAGAAGTGGGGGAGACCTCAGATCGGCGCTTCCAAACTGGGGTATCAGGTAAACCGGCCGAAATGACCTGTTGGCCACTGTGCCGGGTTGTCCGGCGAGCTTCATGCCGCCGCGTCTTCAAAATAAATGTTGGATCCAAGTAAGCAAGAGGATGAGAAAAGCTTACTTTCCAGACTGCTTGACGGGTTTTTTGTGTTGGCATAGAGTCTGAACCGGAGGAAAGGGTAATTACCTCTACATCATTAGCCTAGCTGCCTTCTACGTCCTCCTGATAAAGATCATTGTTAATGAGGTGCATGAAAAGGGAGCCAAGTGAGTCAAGTTCTACCTCAACTTCCGGATCATCCGCATCTTCATCAAGTTCCATGTTGATCTGGTCAGCCATTTTCTGCTTTGAGGTACGCTTGACAGCTTTGGTTTTGGGACGGGATCGCTTTGCCGCTTTGTCTGCGGATTTCCACTTCCAGAATGGATCATCACCCTATTCATACACAAATAGAAGAAAGTTTACAAGTTAAAAAATTTAAAGGTATCAAAGATAAAAAGGAAGCATAGTGCTTACAGCAGGCGGTTTATTTTGAGTGTAGAAGGGGTTCAAGCCGGTTTGGCGACAGACTAATTCCGGTTCATTCAAAATTTTCTTAACGCCTTCAGTGACCTCTTCATCGGTTATCTGAATGTTGATGTGGCGTTGGGGGTCTTCAACCTCACCGGTATACTCACACATTAAACCGGGGCGGCGGCTTAGTGGCAAGACGCTCCAAGATATCCAGCAACGTACAAAATCAACGCCTGATAAACCGTTGGCCATAAAGGCCCAGAGCTTGGCGAGTTGAGGGGCATATTTGGCCCGTTCTGCAGAACTTAAACGTTGCGGCATTGGATGAGTGTTGGAAAGCCGGTGATCACGGTAGCCTGGAAGAGGGTTCTCATCTTCAGGAGAGGTATCTATGCAGTAGAACCAAGTCTGGTTCCATTCCTTAGGGTGACTGTGCAGTTTGGCATGAGGGAATTCAACTTCCTTCCACTTTTGAATAGAGACACCACCAAGTTCAGTGTTGGGACCATTTACAAATTTTGTACACCGGTTCAGATGAAAAAAGTCCCGGAACAGCTCAGCAGTTGGTTCTTCTTGTAAGTACACTTCACAGAAGACTTGGAAGTTGCATAGATTGGACACCGAGTTGGGTCTGATATCTTGAGGATGGAGTTGGAAACTGGCAAGAACATCTCGGAAAAACTTCGACCCGGGCGGTTTGAAACCACGGTCGTTGTGGTCAACAAAGACCACTACCTCACCCTGCCTCGGGGTAGGAGGATTCTCTGTTCCTGGAACTCGTCATTGAATTTCCGTTTTCTTGGGCAAGGTGCCGATACTGACCATTCCGTTCAACTGTTCTTCGGTGATCCGGGAAGGAGCCTAGTTGCAAGCGGCAAACTGTTTGGCCATTGTGAAACGAAAAGCTGAAAAAGAAATGTCGGTTTACAAATCATTCATGGTGGTGCGCAGGATGCAATGGAATAAAGATGTACAGATGTATGAAATTGCGTAAACCGGAGACTGATACAATAATGACTGACAAGGTCATATCAAGGGTACACATGTGTTGTTAAACCGGACTGTTACAATGAATGTAAAGGGGGTTTGCCGGTTTACCAGGGGACTAATGGTATGAGATAGATTGTTTTTACAAGGGTAAACCGCCTACATGGTTAAGAGGATACGGATCTAAGGCGAAAAAGGCTAAGTAAGGTAAAACAGATTTCACAGTTTGGCATGGAAATTTCAGATCTGCCATGCGTTGGATAAGCAAAATATATTTTGTTCTAATTTCAAGTGCTCAAAAGGTTCAGTAAGTTCAGATGAGTTTGATATCAAGCAAGTGCCTTAACAAGAAGAAGGGATTTTAAACTACAAAGGGCACTCAAAACGATTAGATCTAACTGGCCATTGGTGTTACTAAAGGAGGAACAGTTTCAGGTTATGAAGAACACCAAACCCTAATGCCGGATCTGGGGTGAGGAGAAGAGAAACTTACTGGTGCAGGAGGAAGCGGCGGAGGATCACCACGTGTCTCTGGTAACGGTCAGGTTGATGCAACGGCCTTTGTCGAAGCAGAGGTGAAGCTCGGTGACGGCAGCGGCGCTCAGGGGCAGAGGTGTCGCGAGGAGGAAGACGAAGTGAAGGAGACGAAGGGGAAAAAGGAGAAGGACCCGTGGTCCTATTTATAAGGCGAAGCGATAAAGCGACAAGTGCGAAAATCGAGGAGCTGGAAATGGATAATTATGAAGGATGACGCCTCGACAGTTGAAACGATCATTAATGAAGAGCATCTTCGGCTTCAACGGGTAGATGACATCATAATAATTGGTTGTGGATTTAAAGGATGACGTCACGGCGAGTTACCAAGATTTATACAAAGATGTCAGAGCAAGAACTTTTCTAAGTGTTGAAGATTGACATGAACAAGCTCAAACCAATCTGGGGGCTAATGTTGGGGATATTACTACTAGATGTAAACCGGCCAGGAGTAGCCGGATTAACTTTATGAAGATTAGAAGCCCAGGAAGACGTAAGAATGATGGCGCTTTATGAAGGCCCAAGGCCCAAAGGTGAGTTAAGGCATGTAGATGTAAACCGACCTTATTATGTAACTTGCATTGTAAGATAGGAAGTATAGAGACCGAACCAGACACATTTATGATCCGGCTTCGGGACTCTGTAAACCGGCGAGTGTCAACCTATGTATATAAAGGAATGACCCGGCAGCGGTTTAGGGACAACATACAACAACTCGAGGGCCAGTCAAAGCGGATTCGCTCCCTGGTCATCGAAACCCCAGCAATACCAATCACAACTAGACGTAGGCTTTTACCTTCATCGAAGGGGCCGAACTAGTATAAACTCCCCGTGTCCCCTTGTCCGGTTTAACCCCTTTAAGCTAACCCGTTGTGATGGCTCCACGACTAAGTCCTTTCACAAGGACATCTTCCGTGACAAACCCACGACAATAGGGTCTTTGGAATCCCACTTGCCTGATACCTGTTGAGCCACTAAATCTGAGTCGCCAAGACACCGGACCCGGCTCAGGCTCATCTCTTTGGCCACTCGAAGACCATGGAGCAAGGCTTCATATTCCGTTGCGTTGTTAGTGCAAGGAAACATCAACCGCAACACATAACAAAATTTGTCACCTTGAGGGGAGGTTAAAACAACTCCAGCCCCCGAGCCTTCCAACTATCTGGACCCATCAAAGTGAATAGTCCAATATGTGTTGTATGGTTTCTCCTCCAGCATATGCATCTCTGTCCAGTCATTAATAAAGTCAACCAGCGCCTGAGACTTGATCGCAGTACGTGGCACATACTTCAACCCATGAGATCCAAGTTCAATGGCCCACTTGGCGACTTGTCCAGTGTCCTCTCTATTTTGGATGATGTCCCCCAAAGGCGCAGAGCTAACCACAGTGATCGGGTGACCCTGAAAGTAATGCTTGAGCTTCCGGCTTGCCATGAACACCCCGTACACGAGCTTCTACCAATGTGGATATCTTTGTTTAGATTCGATCAGTACCTCAGTGACGTAATAAACTGGCCGTTGAACTGGATGTTCCTTGCCAACCTCTTTGCGCTCCACTACAGTTGCCACACTAACATCCCATGAGTTAGCGGCTACATACAAGAATAGCGGCTCTTTCTCAATTGGAGCAGCAAGAACCGGTGGCTCAGCAAGTTGTTTCTTCAGATCCTCAAAAGCAGAGTTCACAGTATCACTCCAAACAAAATCATCTGTTTTCTTCATCATCTGATACAAAGGCATCGCTTTCTCCCCTAACCAGCTTATGAACCGGCTTAAAGCAGCCACGCGACCCGCCAGCCGTTAAACCTCATTGATGCATGTTGGTTTGGCCAGGGATGTGATTGCCTTAATCTTCTCTGGGTTAGCTTCAATACCTCGGTTGGACACCAAAAAACCCAAGAGCTTGCCGGCTGGGACTCCAAAAACACACTTAGCCGGGTTAAGCATCATTTTTGTAGACCCAGAGGTTATCGAAGGTCTCTTTTAGATCTGTGACCAAGGTTTCCTCTTTCCTGGACTTTACCACTATATCGTCCACATAAGCATGAACATTACGCCCAATCTGATTATGAAGACAATTCTGCACACACCGTTGATAAGTCGCATGGGAACTCTTAAGCCCAAAAGGCATAGACACATAGCAGAAAGCTCCAAACGGAGTGATAAAAGCTATCTTCTCCTGATCTTTGACTGCCATCTTGATCTGATGATAACCTGAATAAGCATCCAAAAAACTCAAGCGTGTGCAACTTGTCGTAGCATCGATGATCTGATCAATACGGGGGAGAGCAAAAGGGTCAGCCGGGCAAGCCTTGTTTAAGTCGGTGTAATCCACACACATACGCCAGGTGCCGTTCTTTTTGAGTACAAGCACCGGGTTGGCTAACCACTCTGGGTGAAAGACTTCCACAATGAACCCGGCCGCCAAGAGTCGGGCCACCTCTTCTCCAATGGCCTTGCGCCTTTCCTCGTTGAACCGCCGGAGAAACTATCTAACCGGTTTAAACTTTGGATCAATATTGAGAGTGTGCTCAGCGAGTTCCCTCGGGACACCCGGCATGTCAGAAGGTTTCCATGCAAAGATGTCCTGGTTCTCATGGATGAACTCGATGAGCGCGCTTTCCTATTTCGGATCCAAGTTGGCACTGATGATGAACTGCTTGGATGAGTCGCCAGGCACAAAGTCAACCATCTTAGTGTCATTAGCTGATTTGAATTTCAACACCGGCTCATGCTCCGTTGTTGGTTTCTTTAAAGATGTCATGTCTGCCGGGTCAACATGACCCTTATAAAACTTTAACTCCTCTCTTGCACAAACAGACTCAGCATATGCAGCATCACCTTCTTCAGATTCCAAGGCTATTTTCCAGCTTCCATGTACTGTAATGGTGCCCTTATAACCCGGAATCTTGAGCTGCAAATACACATAACACGGCGGAGCCATGAACTTGGCATAAGCCGGGCGTCCAAACAGAGCATGATATGGGCTTTTGATCTTAACCACCTCAAAGGTTAATTTTTCTGCCCTGGAGTCATACTCATCCCCAAAGGCTACTTCCAGTTCAATCTTACCAACTGGGTATGCTGACTTGCCAGGTACCACACCATGAAAAACAGTGTTGGATTGCTTAAGACTCTTATCAGTCAACCCCATCCGACAGAACGTCTCATAGTAGAGGATATTGATGCTGCTGCCTCCATCCATGAGCACTTTAGTGAATTTATATCCACCAACCTGAGGCGCCACTACCAAGGCCAAGTGACCCGGATTATCAACCCGGGGTGGATGATCCTCTCTGCTCCACACAATAGGTTGTTCTGACCACCGTAAGTAACGTGGAATCGCCGGCTCAACGGCATTGACGGCCCTCTTGTGAAGCTTCTGGTCCCTCATACATAAACTAGTGGTGAACACATGGTATTGCCCACTATTCAACTGTTTTGGGTTGCTTTGATATCCGGACTATTGCTGCTGATTACCTTGGTCGGGTTGTGGATTATATCCTCCTTGGTTACCTGGATGGCCCTGACCGTGAAATCCTCCTCCACCTGAACCGGCGCCCGGGCCATGGAAACCGCCCCACCTGAACCGCCGCCTGGGCCGTGACCTCCATCAAATGCATTTGAATTTTTAAACGCCTTCATCATTGTACAATCCTTCCACAGGTGGGTGGCTGGCTTCTCTCGGGTGTCGTGTCTTGGACAAGGTTCATTCAATAGTTGCTCAAGGGTGGGACCTGACCCGCCCAACCGAGGGGGTTGCCTGCCCTTGCGTCATTGATTGTCGCCCTGCGCATTGGCCTTATGTTTATTACCTCCTTGATTTGTCGGGGTATGCTGGTGACCCTTGCCATTGTCGTTCTTCTTTCCCTTCCCTGTATTTTCTTTGTCAGACACCGGGTCCTTGGTACTATCAGAATTAGCATACTTGACGAGAGCCGCCATCAACTGGCCCATGTCATTGCAGTCACGCTTGAGCCGCCCCAACTTCTGCTTCAGAGGTTCAAAACGGCAGTTTTTCTCCAACATCAAGACTGCTGAGCCGGCATCCATCTTATCAGATGAATGTATTATTTCCTTGACCCGGTGCACCCAATGGGTTGTAGATTCACCATCCTCTTGTTTACAGTTAGTCAGGTCCACAATTGACGTGGGTTGTTTACATGTGTCTTTGAAGTTCTGAATGAACCAGGCCTTCAACTCCGCCCATGAGCCGATAGAATTGGGTGGCAACCCCTTCAACCAAGTATGAGTTGTTCCATCCAACATCATAGTGAAATACTTGGTCATTGTCGCGTCATTGACCTCCAACAACTCCATAGCCATCTCATAACTCTCAATCCAAGCCCCAGGTTGCAAGTTGGCCGTGTAATTAGGCACCTTACGAGGTCCCTTGAAGTCCTTTGGCAACCGCTCATTACGTATGGCCGGTACCAGGCAAGGGACACCTCCGGTTCTTGTGGCCACTCCTGCCTCAACCGAGGTTGCTGGATAAGCCAAAAAAGTCTGATGAGCCACCTGCTCCGCTGCTAGTTGAACCGCTCACTCAACCTCTTGTCGGATCCTCTCCTGATCCGCCAAGTTAAGGGCTCCAGCCTGTACTGGCTCATGCCTGTGCGGCCGGTTGCAGCGTTGAGCATTGCTTGACATGTCAGCCGAGTCCATATGCCTACTGTAGCTTGGGCTCCGGCTTGGGCGAGGAGTTGAATGGATCCTGTCTCGACTGTAGGAGTACGCATCCTGCTGTGCCAGAGCTGTTTGAAGAAGTTCTCTCACCCTTCGCATTCCGATTGCCGCCGGCGAGTCGTCTTCCATCAGGAGAGCCGCCAAACGAGCCGACACTGCAATGAGGTTTCCAAGGGGTTGGAGAAGTGACCCGGCCGTGTTGGTACATAATGAGGCGGAGCGGTATGTACACGAGGTGGTTCCATGGCACGCGGTTGAACCGATGCCCCGAGCATCGTGATCCGATTTGCCTCCGGCAGGTTGCTTGCCCCAGCCCCGGGTGTATGAAAAAGGTACCTAGGATCGAGCGTTAGAGGTAGACGTGACTGAGTTTTCTGATGCCTTCTTCTCATGACCTCGTTTGACACGTTCAGATCCACCGAGAGCCGGAAAGTCTCCGCTTGAAGCTGTTGCGCACGAACGTCCAAAGCCGCCTGAGGGAGTCCTGGATTAGGGGGTGTTCGGGTAGCCGGACTATACCTTCAGCCAGACTCCTAGACTATGAAGATACAAGATTGAAGACTTCGTCCCGTGTCCGGATGGGACTTTCCTTGGCGTGGAAGGCAAGCTTGGCGATGCGGATATTCAAGATCTCCTACCATTGTAACCGACTTTATGTAACCTAACCCTATCCGGTGTCTATATAAACCGGAGGGTTGTAGTCCATAGGACAGAATAAACTCCATACACAACAATCATACCATAGGCTAGCTTCTAGGGTTTAGCCTCCTTGATCTCGTGGTAGATATACTCTTGTACTACCCATATCATCAATATTAATCAAGCAGGACGTAGGGTTTTACCTCCATCAAGAGGGCCCGAACCTGGGTAAAACATCGTGTTCCCTACCTCCTGTTACCATCCGGCCTAGACACACAGTTCGGGACCCCCTACCCGAGATCCGCCGGTTTTGACACCGACATTGGTGCTTTCATTGAGAGTTCCTCTGTGTTGTCACCTTTAGGCCCGATGGCTCCTTTGATCATCAACAGCGATGCGGTCCAGGGTGAGATTTTTCTCCTCGGACAGATCTTCGTCTTTGGCGGCTTCGCACTGCGGGCCAATTCGCTTGGCCACCTGGAGCAGATCGAAAGCTACGCCCCTGGCCATCAAGTCAGGTTTGGAAGCCTAAACTACATGGCAGACATCCGCGGAGATTTGATCTTCAACGGATTCGAGCCACAGCCAAGCGCACTGCACTGTCTCGTGGGGCATGATCTAGCTCTACCGCCGAACAGTACCTTGGAGGCCGCAAACGCACCGACTCTGACCCTTAAGTCGGAGCCAGCTGCGCCAATCGAGGGTGAGCAGTTGGACGTCACCTCGGGGGCTGTAATCTCAAGGGCGATCGAGCCAAACGCCAGCCCCGCACTCTGCACGGCCCGTGAGTCCAAGGAGCCGGATTCCTCTCCGAGCTCCGAGCCCCCCGCGCTCCTACCGATCGAATCCGATGGGGCGCCGATCATGGAGTTCACCGCCGCGGACATCTTTCAGCACTCGCCCTTCGGCGACATCCTGAATTCTCTGAAGTCTCTCTCTTTATCAGGAGAGCCCTGGCCGGACTACGGTCAGCAAGGTTGGGATACGGACGACGAAAAAATTCAAAGCCCACCCACCACCCACTTCATAGCCACTGTCGACGACTTAACCGACACGCTTGACTTCAACTCCGAAGACATCGACGGCATGGACGACGATGCAGGAGACGAACAAGAACCAGCACCTGTAGGGCGCTAGAAGGCCACCTCGTCATATGACATATATATGGTGGATACTCCAAAAGATGGAGATGGCGATGGAACAGTGGGGGATGACGCCCCCAAGAAACAGCAAAAGCATCGGCGTCAGCGGCGCCGTTCTAAATCCCGCCAAAGCAAAAACGGTGATTCTGGCACGGGAGATAATACTACCCCGGATAGCGCCGAAGAACACCCACCTCAGCAAAATTCAGCACAGGAAGATGGAGAAACCAGCCCTCAGGAAAGAGTGGCAGATCGAGAGGTCGAGGATGATAACTATACGCCTCCCTCCGAAGATGAGGCTAGCCTCGATGACGACGAATTCGTCATACCATCAGACCCCGCCGAACAAGAACGTTTTAAACACAGGCTTTTAGCCACGGCAAGTAGCCTCAAGAAAAAGCAGCAACAGCTTAGAGCTGCCCAAGAATTGCTAGCTAACAGATGGACTGAAGTCCTTGTGGCTGAAGAGTATGAACTCGAACGCCCCTCCAAGAGTTACCTGAAGCGCAGGCCACTACCCCGATCAAAGGAGGAAGCACCTACATCACCAGCGCATGACATGGCAGACCGGCCACCTCGCGGCCGCGACAGAGAGGCATGTCAGCCCTCCACCCAAGCCATGCCCCGACGCCGCTCAACTAAGGCACGGGAAAATGCGCCCGACCTGCGAGACATACTGGAGGGTAAGGCAAGACAAACAAGATCGATCTACGGATCGCGCAGGCGCCCTACAACATGTGACAATGATCTTCATTCCGGATACAACAAATCCGGCCAGGCCGAACACAACAGACATGGCTCTTCCGAGCTGCGTCGTGATATAGCCCGGTACAGAGGCGCCGCACACCCGCTATGCTTCACGAATGAAGTAATGGATCATAAAATCCCAGAGGGTTTCAAACCCGTAAACATCGAATCATACGATGGCACAACAGACCCGGCGGTATTATCTCCTTCACATCCACATGGCACGCGACGATGATCTACACGCCATCAAATACCTCCCGCTCAAACTTAAAGGACCGGCCCGGCATTGGCTTAACAGCTTGCCAGCAGACTCAATCGGTTCTTGGGAGGACCTGGAAGCCGCATTCCTTGACAACTTCCAGGGCACTTATGTGCGACCGCCGGATGCCGACGACTTAAGCCACATAATTCAGCAGCCAGAGGAATCGGCCAGACAATTCTGGACACGGTTCCTAACAAAGAAAAACCAGATAGTCGACTGTCCGGATGCAGAGGCCCTAGCAGCCTTCAAGCATAACATCCGCGACGAGTGGCTTGCCTAGCACCTAGGACAGGAAAAGCCGAAATCCATGGCAGCCCTCACGACACTCATGACCCACTTTTGCGCGGGAGAAGACAGCTGGCTAGCTCGCAGTAACAACTTATCAAAGAACCCTGGTAATTCGGATACCAAGGACAAAAGTGGCAGGACACGTCGGAATAAGCAAAAACGCCGCTTTAACAGCGACATCAATGAAGACACGACAGTCAATGCCGGATTCAAAGGCTATAAATCCGGTCAGCGGAAAAAGCCATTCAAAAAGAATACACAAGGCCCGTCTAGTTTGGACCGAATACTCGATCGCTTGTGCCAGATACATGGCACCCCCGAAAGGCCGGCCAATCACACTAACAGGGATTGTTGGGTGTTCAAGCAGGCAGGCAAGTTAAGGGCCGAAAACAGAGACAAGGGGCTGCACAGCGACGACGAGGAGCCCAAGCCGCCGAACAACAATGGACACAAGGGCTTTCCCCCATAAGTGCGGACGGTGAACATGATATACGCAACCCACATTCCTAAGTGGGAGCGGAAGCGTGCGCTACGGGACTTATACGCGATGGAGCCCGTAGCCCCAAAGTTCAACCCATGGTCTTCCTGCCCGATCACTTTTGATCGAAGGGACCATCCCACTAGCATCCGTCATGGCGGCTTCGCCGCATTGGTTCTCGACCCAATCATCGACGGATTTCACCTCACAAGAGTCCTCATGGACGGCGACAGTAGCCTGAACCTGCTTTATCAGGATACAGTGCGGAAAATGGGCATAGATCCCTCAAGGATTAAGCCCACAAGAACGACCTTTAAAGGCGTCATACCAGGTGTAGAAGCCAATTGTACAGGCTCAGTAACACTTGACGTGGTCTTCGGATCCCCGGACAATTTCCGAAGTGAAGAGTTAATCTTTGATATAGTCCCGTTTTGCAGTGGCTATCACGCCCTGCTCGGACGAACCGCATTCGCAAAGTTCAATGCGGTGCCGCACTACGCATATCTCAAGCTCAAGATGCCAGGCCCTCGAGGAGTAATTACGGTCAACGGAAACACCGAATGCTCCCTTCGTATGGAGGAGCATACAGCGGCTCTCGCAGCGGAGGTACAAAGTAGCCTTCTCAGGCAGTTCTCCAGTCCGGCCATTAAAAAGCCAGACACTGCCAAGCGCGCCCGAAGTAACCCACAACAGGACCGCCTGGCACACTCTGAGCAAGCGTAGCAATGCGGCCCCAACCCCAGCTCTCGCGACATAGCGAAACCAGTACCTCGTGTACATAACTACGCCCTTGAAATACCATGGGCACAGGGGAAGGGGCACAATAACGGCACGCCCAAAATACGGCTTAAAACATACCAGGGGCTGCCGGATTCTTTTTTTTCTTACTTTCAGGACTCCATACTTCAGACGACCTGCTCGGCAATTCAACTGCCGCACAAACGATGCAAGATCCAGGGAGGCAGACAAGCCATGCCGCATTATGGAACTCCCAGATGGTCTCTATTACGAGTGCTATACCTGTTTTAAATACAATTCCGCGGCCTGCCCCTGGTCAGGACATACTGAATAGTCCAATATCTTTTGCTTACCGCACTATTTGTATCGTTCGTCTTTGATAAATAGCCTCTCTATAAACAATGCATAACTTTTTGTCTATTTTTTGCCATTATCCTCTCTTTTATATATGTTCATTAATGACATGTTGCACCCACACACTATGGTACGGCAAATACGCCAGGGGCTTCTGTACCCTTTAATATGGTGTGAGAAGTCCGTACACTTCCACAAGTGCGGCACCCCGAACTTATAGCACTATATGCATCGGCTCCGAATCATGATTTGGGTCAATAGTTGGGTTTTCCCGGCTCCTATGTTTTGGTGCCTTACGTTCCGCTCTATCGGCTAAGGTAGCACTAGGAGAACCACTGCGATTGTGCCCCGGTTGAGCTGGGTTAAGCACCTCAGTGGAGAAAGCTAAAACTGACTGTCATGATGAGGCGAGAGACCGGTCGCTGTTCGAGAGGTTTTTCGAGTCCCTAAAGACTTATGCCGCTTCGAGTGAGGAGCTGGATGACCCCAGCCAAGGCGTGGATAGTGCCCCGAACTCGGTCTTCCGAACTAGGGGCTTCGCCGAAATTTAAAATTATAAAGTTCTATGGCTAAGTGAGAGTGTTCAAGCATTATAGTCCGATTGCCTGGTTCGTCGTGCTGAGCGCCTCCCTCGCAGGACCCAACCATGGGAAAAAGAGCGCTCAGGTTTATCACCGAACACCCCAGCACTAGTGGCATGGGGGCAGAAGCCGACAACTGGCCATCTCTCAATTTTTCATAAACGGCCGCACAGAAAATAATATTTTAAATTCAATAAGCATTGCTTAGCGCATATGAACAAGTTTTCAGCGCACAGGATAAACACGAGCGAGTTCATTCAAAAATTACATCCTTGGTACACTCATCCGCTACAAGGCGGGCACCCGCAAGAACATCCTTATAGTAGTACTCGGGCTTGTGATGCTCCTTCCCCGGCGGCGGCCTGTCCCTAACAAGCTTCTCACCGTCCAGCTTACCCCAGTGCACCTTTGCACGGGCAAGGGCCCTACGGGCACCTTTAATGCAGACGGAGCGCTTGATGACCTCGAGCCTTGGACAGGCCTCCACCAGCCGCCGCACCAGCCCGAAGTAGCTCCCAGGCAGGGCCTCTCCGGGCCACAGCCGAACTATGAAGCCCTTCATGGCCTGTTAGGCCGCCTTGTGGAGCTCGACCAGCTGTTTCAGCTGGTCGCTCAAGGGCACAGGGTGTCCGGCCTCAGCATACTGAGACCAGAACACCTTCTCCGTCGAGCTGCCCTCTTCAGCTTGGTAGAATGCGGCGGCGTCGGATACGCTGCGGGGAAGATCTGCGAATGCCCTTGGAGAGCTCCGGATTCGGGTAAGTAACAAGTAGTTTACTTTTATATTTCTGCTTTGCATAAAGAATGCCTTACCCGCTGCTATCTTTTTCACCTCCTCCAACTCTTGGAGGGCCTTTTGGGCTTCGGCCTTGGCAGACTTGGCAATCTCAAGGGCTGTCGCGAGCTCGGACGCTTGGGTCTTTGACTCAAGCTCCAAGCTATCATGTTTTTTCATGAGAGCCTGAAGCTCTTGCTGCACCTCGCCGACCTGAGCCCCAAGTTTCTCTCGCTCGGTGTGCTCCGCGGTCGTTTTCTTTTCGGCCTCAGATAGCGCCTGCTTGAGGGTCGCCACCTCAGTCGTGGCCCCTACAATAAGCAGTACAATCCTGTTATTTTTTGCAATCACGCCTCTCTCTAGGCACCCTTTTCAGTAAGGTATTTCTTACCTTCTTTCTCCTCGAGCCGCCGCTTGGCAAGGCCGAGCTCTTGCTCGGTCCGCCCGAGGTCCTGTTTCAGGACACCCACCTCCGCAGTCAGTGCGGCGGTGGATAGCAGCGAAGCCTGCGTACGCATATTGACTCTTTATTGTTAGACTCCTGTGAAATTTAATAGATCCTCTATTCAGCTTTTCTTTCCGAACGCCAAACAGAGCATCAGGGGCTACTGTCTATGCGGTAATATTTTTACATATTTTTTACTTACCTCGAAGCTTGTTAGGAGGCTAGCGCAAGCTTCACTCAGTCCGCTCTTGGCGGACTGAACCTTCTAGATCACCGTACTCATAATAGTACGGTGCTCTTCGTCGATGGAGGCGCCTTCAAGCACCTCCAGCAGATTGTCCGGCACCTCCGGTTGGACGGAGGCTGCCGGCTCAGAAGGCTTGCTCCTCTTGGAAGGAGTTCGCCTGCCGCGGTCCGGAATCGTTGAAGATTCTGGCACGGTGTCTGGCTCAAAGCCGGACTTGGAGCCCTGGGGGGTCTTGTCCCCTTTACTCCTGGAGTCCGGGAGGTCGCCTTGCGGCTCCTCCAGGACCATCTCCTCCTGCCCCGGAGCTCGTTGCGACACCACTTCGGCGTCGTCCGCGGTGCGGGGGGAGACAGCGGGCAGAACTGAGTTCACGTCCGATGAATCCAGGGAGCCGCTCGTCGACTCGTTGAGTTCGGCCCGGGGCGGGCTCCATGATTATATTCGACATTAGGGAAAGTTGTGCGACAAAAGGAATATCATGAGTTACTCTGGTATCCGAACACTTACGATTTCGCCGGGCGCCTGGCCCTGTCCGGCCACTCCTCTTCGTCCTCGTCGGCGTCGGGGGTGTAGTCCGGCGGAGGGGTTTTCCTCTTCTTGGACCCTTCGGCCTTCCCCTTTGGGGCGGCCTTCCTTTTCTTTCCTCCCTCCGCTGGGAGGGGAGAGTTTTCTTCTTCCTCCTCCTCGTTTTCACGGGAGGAGGGCGTCTCGGACTCGTGGGATGACGAGTCCGACAACACCACATTGCGGGTACTCCTTCGAGTCCCCGTGGTCTTCTTCTTCTTGGCCTTCTTCTCCGGCACCACATAAGGCGCCGGAGCCAGCAGCTTCACTAGTAGAGCTGGGGCTGGGTCTTCGGGCAACGGAGCCGGACAGTTAATCAGTTCGGCTATCGCCCGCCAAGCCTGTCAAAGGTAAGGGAGTTTAGATCCTGCATAGAGTCAAACTATGAAAAAAGTTGAACATCCTGTAAAAGGTGAAGATAGCTTACCTCGCTAGCGTGACGCTGCGAGCTGTATCCGCAGTCCTCGGAAGCGGATGCGGGAGCCGTGGCACCTTTGATTAGCACCTTCCAGACGTCTTCATACGTCGTGTCGAAGAGCCTGTTAAGGGTTCGGTGTTGTGCCGGGTCGAACTCCCACGGAGTAAAGTCCCGTTGTTGACATGGGAGGATTCGGCGAACGAGCATGACCTAGACTACATTTACAAGCCTGATTGGCTTGTTTACCAGGGACTAGATGCATGTCTTCAGTCCGGTCACCTCTTCCTCGTTACCCCATGATAGGCCCGTCTCTTTCCAGGACATGAGCCGCATGGGGGGTCCGGATCGGAACTCGGGGGCTGCGGTCCATTTTGGATCGCGTGGCTCGGTGATGTAAAACCACCCGGCTTGCCACCCCTTTAGGGTCTCTATAAAGGAGCCCTCGAACCATAGGACGTTGGCAATCTTGCCCGCCATGGCGCCTCCGCACTCCGCCTGGCTGCCGCTCACCACCTTGGGCTTGACGTTGAAAGTCTTGAGCCAGAGGCCGAAATGGGGGCGGACGCGGAGGAAGGCCTCGCACACGACGATAAACGCCGAGATGTTGAGGATGAAGTTCGGGGCCAGATCGTGGAAATCCAGGCCGTAGTAGAACATGAGCCCCCGGACGAATGGGTGAAGTGGAAAACCCAGTCCGCGGAGGAAGTGGGGAAGGAATACTACCCTCTCATGGGGCCTTGGGGTGGGGAGAAGCTGCCCCTCCTTGGGAAGCCGGTGCGCAATGTCTTTGGACAAGTATCCGGCCTTCCTTAGCTTTTTTATGTCGCCCTCCGTGACGGAGGAGACCTTCCATTTGCCTCCCGCTCCGGACATCGCTGGAGAAGGTCGAGGTGAGAAGTGCGGGCTTGGGCGCTGGAGCTCAAGTGCGCAGGAGATGGATAGGCAAAGGAGGAAGAAGGCGTAGGTAAAAAGGTGGACCCTTATCCCCTTATATGGGCGGATGCGGTTGTGCGTCCCCACCTGCCTAATAAAACTCGCTTGCCTCCCAAGCGCCATGGTAAATGGCACGGTTAGGGTTACCCACGTCCGTATTGATGAGAATCCCGTGAAAAAGGCACACAATCTCTGCTTTGACAAGACGTGCCAAGGAAACCGCCTCGCAAAACATGCTGAGGTGGAAAAGTAAAAATGACTCGAGTAAAGGACTTGGCTGTAGCGTGATAGCGCACTGTGGAATACGTCAGCAGATTTGATTTGTGTTAATATTATTCTCTCTATGGCAATATGTGGAAGCTTATTTTGCAGAACCGGACACTACTCTTGGTGTTTACAATCTTCTATGAAGGACTTGGAGGAGGAACCCGCCTTGCAATGCTGAAGACAATTTGCGCGCCGGACTCGTCGTCATTGAAGCCTGGTTCAGGGGCTACTGAGGGAGTCCTGGATTAGGGGGTGTTCGGGTAGCCGGACTATACCTTCAGCCGGACTCCTGGACTATGAAGATACAAGATTGAAGACTTCGTCTCGTGTCCGGATGGGACTTTCCTTGGCGTGGAAGGCAAGCTTGGCGATGCAGATATTCAAGATCTCCTACCATTGTAACCGGCTTTATGTAACCCTAACCCTATCCGGTGTCTATATAAACCGGAGGGTTGTAGTCCGTAGGACAGAATAAACTCCATACACAACAATCATACCATAGGCTAGCTTCTAGGGTTTAGCCTCCTTGATCTCGTGGTAGATCTACTCTTGTACTACCCATATCATCAATATTAATCAAGCAGGACGTAGGGTTTTACCTCCATCAAGAGGGCCCGAACCTGGGTAAAACATCATGTTCCCTGCCTCCTGTTACCATCCGGCCTAGACGCACAGTTCGGGACCCCCTACCCGAGATCCGCCGGTTTTGACACCGACACCGCCCGCTCCGCTGCCATCCTGACCTCCTCTGCTACTAAATTTTCTTTAGCTTGTACCATCTCTTCACATACGCGTGCCACCTCTGCGTCATGCTGGGCTCTATCCGCCGGCTCTACCACGACAGTCAACAGAGTCGTCAGTTTATCCGTGAGGTCCATTAGAATCTGAGCCGAGGGCGCGCAGGGTCTCTTGACCCGGCTGCGGCCGACACGGTAGTTGTTGTTGCTGCTGCTGTGGAGTTCTGCCCGGGCTGTGTTCCTGCCATGAAGACTCCGGCCCAATTCGGCGGCTCAAGGGGGTCCGGAATACTGCTGCCATCGGAACAGCCCCCGAGCATGCCATCCTACAGCTGATACAAAGAGTCTGTCGCACCCGTTGATGATGTAGCGTCAGAACAGATGGTCGTCTCAGTGCCATCCACCGATCCTTCATAGTATTCACCGCCGTGGATGCAGCCTACAAAAGCATGCTTCACGACAAATTGAATGCGGGTGGTCCTCGCGCGCTAAGCTGTTTCGACGAGGTTGGTGTGGATGTCCGGCTCAGGGCCCGACTCGCCGATCCGGTCGATGAAGACATGAATTCCACCGAAGGGAACCCGGTACCCCTACTTGATTGAGCCGGCCTCGGGGCCCCAGCCTTTGTCGTCAATGTAGAGCTTGCCGTGACGACTCTTGGTCATCCGGCCCACAGTGTATCCCTTGAGCCGTTCGAAGTTGCCCTTCAAGAACTCAAATCCACCATGCGCTGGCCCCACGGTGGGCGCCAACTGTCGTGGAATTGTCACGGCAGATGTCCTATAGTGGAAGGACTTAGTCGTAGGGCCATTGCAACTAGGAAGATTAAAGGGGTTAATCAGGACAAAGGACACGAGAGGTTTTATACTAGTTCGGCCCCTTATGATGAAGGTAAAAGCCTACGTCTAGTTGTGTTGGTATTGCTTGGGGTTTCGATTACCAAGAGGCTAGTTCACCGGCTTGGTTCTCGATCTCTTGTTTCTTACCCTAAGCCGCCACCGGGTCGTCCCCTTATATACACGGGTTGACGCCTGGTGGCCTACAAAGTCCCGGCCGGCTCATAAATCATGTCCGGCTCGGTGACTTCTTTTACATGCCTTTCTTTACAAGTATTTCCTTACATATGGCGGTTTAGAACATTGGGCCTTAAGCCGCCACTAGGCCTTTAGGCCTTCTATAAGATTTGATAAACTATTGTCCTGAATGTTTACTGGGCTTCCTTTGTAACCCACCATTGAGGCTGACCCGGCCCCTCCTGGGCGGGTCATAACTGATAGCTATATCCCCAACAGAAAGGTTAGCACTAATAATAACAGGATATATCTTCTTTTCATCACGATAAGCATATTTAAGAGTATCAGGCAATGGTTTAAGCTCAAACACAGGATCACCCTTGGGTGGAGGAGGATCCCCTAGGATTTCAATAAGCAAGTTGTGTTTCAAAATAGGTCCCTGTTTAAAGAATACTTCATCTATTTCCCTTCTTTCATTCATGAACATATCATTTTCATGGTCTAGCAAATATTGTTCTAAAGGATCAGTAGGAGGCATGGCAATAGAAGCAAGACCAATAATTTCATCTTTACTAGGCAATTCTTTATCATGGGGTTGTCTACAAAATTTAGCAAAATTAAACTCATGAGACATATCCCCTAAACCAACAGAAACAATATCCTTATTGCAGTCTATCTTAGCATTAACAGTATTCAAGAAGGTCTACCAAATATAATGGGACAAAAGTCATCTTATGGAGAACCGAGAACAAGAAAATCAGGAGGGTATTTAACTTTCCCACACAAGACTTCAACATCTCTAACAATCCCAACTGGTGAAATAGTATCTCTATTAGCAAGCTTAATTGTAACGTCAATTTCTTCTATCTCAGCAGGTGCAATATCATGCATAATTTCTTTGTATAAGGAATGATGTATTGCACTTGCACTAGCACCCATATCACATAAGCCATGATAGCAACGATCTCCTATTTTAACAGAAATAACAGGCATGCCTACAACAGGTCTATGTTTATTTTTAGCATCAGGTCTAGCAATTCTAGCAGCTTCATTGCAGAAGTAAATAACATGCCCATCAATATTATCGGCCAAGAGATCTTTAACCATAGCAATACTAAGTTCAACTTTAATTTGCTCAGGGGGTTTAGGTGTCTTAATATTACTCTTGTTAACCACAGTTGAAGCTTTAGCATGATCCTTTATTCTAACAGGGAAAGGTGGTTTCTCAATATAAGCAGTAGGAACAATAGGATCATTATAAGTGATAGTCTTTTCTTCAACTTTAATAGGTGCAACTACTTTTACTTCAATGGGAGGATTATATTTAAACCACTTCTCCTTAGGGAGATCAACATGAGTAGCAAAGGATTCACAGAAAGAAGCTACTATCTCAAAGTCAAGTCCATATTTAGTGCTAACTTCACGGAAAGCATCGGTATCCATAAAAGATTTAACACAATCAAACTTAGGTGTTATACCTGACTCCTTACCTTCGTCGAGGTCCCAATCTTCAGAGTTGCGTTTAATTCTTTCCAATAAATCCCATTTGAATTCAGTAGTCTTCATCATAAAAGATCCAGTACAAGAAGTATCGAGCATGGAGCGATTACTGAGAGAAAGCCGAGCATAAAAAATTTGAATAATCATTTCTCTTGAGAGCTCATGATTGGGGCATGAATATAACATTGACTTAAGCCTCCCCCAAGCTTGAGCGATGACTTCTCCTTCACGAGGCCAAAAATTATATATATAATTACGATCACGATGAACAAGATGCATAGGATAAAACTTCTGATGAAATTCCAATTTCAATCGCTTGTAGTCCCATGATCCCATATCATCACATAGCCTATACCATGTCAATGCCACTCCCTTCAAATATAAAGGGAAGACCTTCTTCCTGATAACATCATCAGGCATACCTGCAAGCTTAAATAATCCACTAACTTCATCCACATAGATTAAGTGTAAATCGGGATGCAATGTTCCATCACATGTGAAAGGATTAGCTAGCAGTTTCTCTATCATACCCGAAGGAATTTCAAAGTAAACATTTTCAATAGGTTCAGTAGGTTGAGGAGCAACTCTTTGCTCTACTGGTCGGGGTAAAGATACCCCGAACAAGCCCCTCAAAGGATTATGTTCCATAGTAACAAGTGACAGTAAATTTCATCACACTATATGTAACACCCACGATGCGGCTATATCTCCCACGTGTCGGAGCATGACTTAGAGGCATAACCGCATTGTAGGCATGTCGCAAGAGGGATAATCTTTACACATCCCATGTACTGAATAAGAAAGAGATAAAGAGTTGACTTACAATCGCCACTTCACACAATACATAAATATAGCATTACATCATCCAGAATACAATCAAGGTCCGACTACGGAACCAAAATAAAGACAACCCCAAATGCATAAGATCCCCGATCGCCCAACTGGCTCCACTACTTATCGTCCGGAAAGGAAACATAGTAAGTCCTGAAACCTCGTCGAACTCACACTTGAGTTCGGTAGCATCCCCTGGGATGACATCATCGACACCTGCATCTGGTTTTGGAAGTAATATGTGAGTCACGGGGACTCAGCAATCTCACACCCTCGCGATCAAGACTATTTAAGCTTATGGGTAGGAAAAAGGTAGTGAGGTGGAGCTGCAGCAAGCACTAGCTTATATGGTGGCTAACTTACGCAAATGAGAGCGAGAAGAGAAGCAAAGCACAGTCGTGGAGCTATAAAGATCAAGAAGTGATCCTACAACTACTTACGTTCAAGCATAACACGAGACCGTGTTCTCTTCCCGGACTCCGCCGAAAAAAGATCATCACGGCTACACACGTTGTTGATTCATTTTAACTAATTTTAGTGTCAAGTTTTCTACAACCGGACATTAACAAATTCCCATCTGCCCATAACTACGGGCACGGCTTTCGAAAGTTCAAAACCCTATAGGGGTGTCCCAACTTAGCCCATCACAAGCTCTCACGGTCAACGAAGGATATTCCTTCTCCCAGGACGACCCGATCAGACTCGGAATCCCGGTTACAAGGCATTTCGACAATGGTAAAACAAGACCAGCAAAGCCACCAGAATGTGCCGACAAATCCCGATAGGAGCTGCACATATCTCGTTCTCAGGACACACCGGATTGTCCAAGATTCCGGTAGGCCAACCTAGAGTTGCCCCTGGTGGCCACCAGCTGCTGACAAGTTGGACCAACACTCAGAGGAGCACTGGCCCGGGGGTTTAAAATAAAGATGACCCTTGAGTCCGCGGAACCCAAGGGAAAAGGCTTAGGTGGCAAATGGTAAAACCAAGGTTGGGCCTTGCTGGAGGAGTTTTATTCAAGGCGAACGGTCAAGGGGTTACCATTATAACCCAACCGCGTAAGGAACGCAAAATCAAGGAACATAACACCGGTATGACGGAAACTAGGGCGGCAAGAGTGGAACAAAACACCAGGCATAAGGCCGAGCCTTCCACCCTTTACCAAGTATATAGGTGCATTAAAGTAAAAAAGATATAATAATGATATCCCAACAATAATCATGTTCCAACAAGGAACAAACTCCAATCTTCACCTGCAACTAGCAACGCTATAAGAGGGGCTGAGCAAAGCGGTAACATAGCCAATCAACGGTTTGCTAGGACAAGGTGGGTTAGAGGTTTTACATGGCAATATGGGAGGCATGATATAGCAAGTGGTAGGTGTCGCGGCATAGCAATAGAGCGAGCAACCAACAAGCAAAGATAGAAATGATTTCGAGGGTATGATCATCTTGCCTGCAAAGTTTTCCGAGTTAACATAGGCTTGATCCTCGTAAGCATACTCAACGGGTTCCTCGATCATGTACTCGTCTCCCGGCTCTACCCAAAGCAAGAACACAAGCAAAGGAAACAACAATCAACCACGGTGCAATCCGCAAGCAACATGATGCAGAACATGGCATGATATGCGAGATGTGATATGCAATGCATATGCGTGCTCTGGAAGGAAAAGATTGAACCAGGCCTCAACTTGGCAAACCAAGAGTGCCGCTGGAAATATGAGTTGATTTCGGTCGAAATCGATATAAAGATCACCGGAATCGGATGCACGGTTTGCAAATGGCAAGCAAAACAAAAATGGCACGATTCTGCGATTAACAGCACGATGCCATCTAAAATGCCACAAGAAGCTAAGCTACTGCACTCTAACATAGCAACAAAGCACATGGCAATGATCTACTCAAGATGCTTGACAAAAGATGAACACTGAGCTACAGCTAAATCACACAATAGCAGGTTCAAACAAGCATGGCAAAAGTGCAAAAGATATCAGCTTCACAAACTTAGTGAAAATACTAACATGTCAGGAATTAACATCAAGAAGCAATGTTTAGAGCGAGCTAACAACATGCTAAAGGAACATGACATATCAACACAAGGCATGGCATGAATCTACTCAAATCATATAACAAAAGTCCCTTACTGACCATAAGCAAAAAAGGATCATAAAATATGATGGCACCCATGTAAACATAGCAAGTTTCGTTAACAGATTCAGACTCAGCAGAAAACTGGACATGGAAAAAACAGAGTTATGTAGGCATGTTTGTGAGCTCGATGCACTCAACACAAGGCATTGCATGACAAACTAAGCATACACCCAGCAAGAAGACATGATCAAGAAGCTAAACATGGCAAGAACAATCTCATAGCATGCATGGATCAACTACAACAACCTTGGCAAAATTGATTAACACGTAAACAATCTGTCAGGAACATTTTATAGCAAAAGTAGAGCAAGACTGAGTCATGCTAGGGTACTCCATAAATGCAAACAGGGGCATGGATGGATAGAGCATAACCATATGTCAAAATCATCCTTACTGAACATACTCGAAAGAAGCATGGATCACTCTGTAGCAACATGAATACATGGCATAAAAATATCAGCAGGGAAATGACTTAGTGAAATTCTAAGTCCCTGAAATCAGCAACATCGCGAGAGCTACTTTGCATGCATGTGATAGTCACCACATTGATCACAAAAATACATGGCATACACCCCTATAAAGATGGCATGGCATATCCCAAAACACATGTAGGGCTCAAGTTCATATGTAGCACACAATAATCATGGCAAAAATGACAAATGCTCATAATCTGATAAGAATCAGGAACTAACATATTGTAGCACTCTTGAAACCGCATTTTAGGCATCAAGATGGACTCAAACAAGCATGGCGCAATGGAACAAAATGAAGAGCACATTCTAATGAACATTTTGATATATGGCACGCCCAAAACGGAGCTACGGATGCAGATATATGGCATGATGAATAGTGCTAGAAAATAATGGAAAAAATGACTTAGGCAAGATTTCAACCTCCAGATCTAGGGTTTCGATGGCACGTGAACCGAGGCAGGATCTGGATCTCGCCGGAAAATCTTGAACTAGCCGGAGATCGTCACCGGACGGTGGCCGGAGCTGGGAAGGGCGCGGATCCGGCGAAGTGGCGAGGAGGAGGCGGCGTGCGGGGTCGAAGGAGATGGCGGCGGCGTGGGCGGAGGCTGACGCGGAGTCGGCGGCGGCCGGCCATGGGATCTCCGGTGGGCAGAGGCGGCGGCGCGGGCGAGGCAAACGGTGGCGGCGCAGCTCCCGGGTGGCGGCGCACGGGCGAGGGGAGCTCACGGGCGTGGGGCGGC
>NC_041384.1:393356912-393381235 GCF_002162155.2 Triticum dicoccoides
GCCGGCAACGCGGGCGCGGTGGTGCTGCCACGTGTCAGGGGCGGAGTGGCTGGGGCGTGGCGGCGGACGCGTCCGGCACCGTCCGGACGTGTCCGGCGGCGAAGAGGCAGCGGGGCTAGGGTTAGACTGCGCGAAAATCCGGGAGGGGCACATATTTATAGGTAGAGGGAGCTAGGAGAGTCCAAATGGAGTGCGGTTTTCGGCCACGCGATTGTGATCGAACGGCCGAGAGGATGGAGGGGGTTTGGATGGGTTTTGGGCCACTTTGGAGGGGTGTTGGGCTGCAACACACACGAGGCCTTTACGGTTCCCCGGTTAACCGTTGGAGTATCAAACGGACTCCAAATGGCACGAAACTTGACAGGCGGTCTACCGATAGTGTACCAAGGCCGCTTGGCAAATCTTGGTCCACTCTGAGAATGTTTAACACCCGCACACGAAAAGAGGCAAAAGGGGGCGCCGGAGGACATAGGAGTGTCGGATCACAAAATGGACAACGGGGAAAATGCTCGGATGCATGAGACGGACACGTATGCAGATGCGATGCACAAGATGACATGATATGAGATGCATCACATGAACAAAATGCAAACGAAGATAAAACCCAACCACGATGGAATATCATAACTTAGAGCCGAAAATGGCAAGAGTTGGAATACAAATATGGTAAATTACATCCGGGGCGTTACACTATATAAATTTTTACTTACCAAATTCCACCTACCAAAGGCGCTTCACTCCTCGGCAACGGCGCAAGAAAAGAGTCTTGATGACCCACAAGTGTAGGGGATCTATCGTAGCCTTTTCGATAAGTAAGAGTGCCGAACCCAACGAGGAGCAAAAGGAAATGATAAACAGTTTTCAGTAAGGTATTCTCTGCAAGCACTGAAATTATCGGTAACAGATAGTTTTGTGATAAGGTAATTTGTAACGAGTAGCAAGTAATAAAAGTAAACAAGGTGCAGCAAGATGGCCCAATCCTTTTTGTAGCAAAGTACAAGCCTGGACAAACTCTTATATGAAGGAAAGCACTCCTGAGGACACATGGGAATTATTGTCAAGCTAGTTTTCGTCATGTTCATATGATTTGCGTTCGGTACTTTGATAATTGGATATGTGGGTGGACCGGTGCTTGGGTACTGTCCTTACTTGGACAAGCATTCCACTTATGATTAACCCCCATTACAAGCATCCCCAACTACAACAGAAGTATTAAGGTAAACCTAACCATAGCATGAAACATATGGATCCAAATCAGCTCCTTACGAAGCAACGCATAAACTGGGTTTAAGCTTCTGTCACTCTAGCAACCCATCATCTACTTATTACTTCCCAATGCCTCCCTCTAGGCCCAAACAACGGTGAAGTGTCATGTAGTCGACGTTCACATGACACCACTAGAGGGATGACAACATACATCTCATCAAAATAACGAACGAATACCAAATTCACATGACTACTTATAGCAAGACTTCTCCCATGTCCTCAGGAACAAACGTAACTACTCACAAACCATATTCATGTTCAAAATCAGAGGGGTATTAATATGCATAATGGATCTGAACATATGATCTTCCACCAAGTAAACCAACTAGCATCAACTACAAGGAGTAATCAACACTACTAGCAACCCACAGGTACCAATCTGAGGTTTGGATACAAAGATTGGATACAAGAGATGAACTAGGGTTTGAGATGAGATGGTGCCGGTGAAGATGTTGATGGAGATTGACCCCCTCCCGATGAGAGGATCTTTGGTGATGATTTCCCCCTCCCGGAGGGAAGTTTCCCCGGCAAAACAGCTCTGTCGGAGCCCTAGATTGGTTCCGCCAAGGTTCCGCCTCGTGGAGGCGGAGTTTCGTCCTGTGAGCTTGCTTCTGATTTTTTTCCTCGACGAAAGACTCCATATAGCCAAAGATGGGCATCGGAGGGCCACCAGGGGGCCCATGAGGAAGGGGGCGCCCAGGGGGTAGGGCGCGCCCCCACCCTCGTGGCCAGGGTGTGGGCCCCCTCTGGTACTTTCTTCACTCAGTATTTTTTTATTAATTCCAAAAATGGCTTCCGTGAAGTTTCAGGACTTTTGGAGCTGTGCAGAATAGGTCTCTAATATTTGCTCCTTTTCTAGCCTAGAATTCCAGCTGCCGGCATTCTCCCTCTTCATGTAAACCTTGTAAAATAAGAGAGAGTAGGCATAAGTATTGTGACATAATACGTAATAACGTCCCATAATGCAATAAATATTGATATAAAAGCATGATGCCAAATGGACGTATCAGGACTTTGTTGCCGTAGTATGGAGCACAATGAAGCCCCTGGCAAATTAGAGCGTACCAAAGTGTACGGGTGCAACCGATAAGAATAGCGAAATAAAATTAAGTAGTAAGCTAGTGCCACGTAGGTCGGGCTGCAAACTGTTTCCATTATAATTTGATTAATACATCAAAGCGTATTTGTACAAATAGTGCAATAAGCAGCAGGGTTATTTAACATGCCAAGACCAAGGGGGAGCTGCGTGCGGGTCCTGAAAACAGGTAGAATGATCATCAAGGAGAACATCTAGAGATTCCCCCACACGTCTGCTTGCCGCCTTGGTATATCCGTCCTTCGAAAGGACCGGTGATCAGGCCGTCGAAAGGGGCCTGTAGAGAAGAGACCAAAAAATGGTAAGAAGGAAAAGGAAAAGTATGTGTGGGAGCCGTATGATGGACCATAATCAAGTTACGCCTCCGTCTATGCCCATGGTATTTTGAGTGTGTAGTTATGTACGCGCGGTACGTACGCCGCCATTTGGTCGGGACTGAGACGGAGGCCGAATTGCTAGTCGAGCTCCTGACGGGCTGTACTGTTCTGCTGTAGAGTAGTCTGGACTCGTTTGACAATGTCCAGGAGCTTGGCCATCGAATTAAGGTTCTACTTGATAAGGCCGCTCTGTACTTCTGCTGCTAGGGCCGCGGTGTGCTCCTCAGTACGGAGGGAGCGCTCCGTGTTTCCATTGACTGTTATGACACCGCGTGGTCCGGGCATCTTAAGTTTGAGATAAGCATAATGTGGCACTGCATTGAATCGAGCAAATGCAGTTCGTCTGAGCAGTGCGTGATAGCCACTACGGAAGGGGACCATGTTGAAGATCAATTCTTCGCTTCGGAAGTTGTCCGGGGATCCGAAGACAACTTCCAATGTGATTGAACCCGTGTAGCGGGCATCTACACCTGGTATTACTCCTTTAAAGGTAGTTTTTGTGGGCTTGGTCCTTGATGGATCGATGCCCATTTTGCGGACTGTATCCTGATAGAGCAGGTTGAGGCAGCTGACACCGTCAATGAGGACTCGCATGAGGTGGAATCCATCAATAGTTGGGTCAAGGACCAGTGCGGCTGAACCGTCGTGACGAATACTGGCCGGATGGTCCCTGCGATCGAAAGTGATCGGGCAGGACGACCATGGGTTGAATTTTGGGGCGACTGGCTCCATCGCATAGACGTCCCTGAGCACACGTTTGCGCTCCCTCTTGGGTATATGGGTAGCATATATCATGCTCATCGTTTTAACCTGGGGGAAAACTTCTTCTGTCCCCCTGTGTGCGGCGGACAGGGCTCCTTGTCGTCATTCTCGCTTTGCGACCCCTTCTCCTTGTCTTCGGCATTTAACTTGCCGGCCTGTTTAAAGACCCAACAACTCCGGTGGGTATGATTGGCTGGTTTATCAGGGGTGCCGTGGATCTGACATGGACGATCGAGTGTGCGGTCCAAGCTGGAAGAGCCCAGATTGTTCCTTTTATATGGCTTCTTCCGCTGACCGGACTTGGAGCCACTGAATCCGGTGTTGATTGCCATGTCATCAGTATTTTCACCATTGTTTCGACACTTATGCCTGTTGCGTCGGGGCTTGCCGTTGCTATTCTTGGCTTTGGAGGTGCCAGGTTCGCTTGCATTATGATTGCTACGGGCTAGCCAACTATCTTCGCCCGCACAAAAGCGGGTCATAAGTGTCGTGAGGGCCGCCATGGACTTCAACTTTTCTTGGCCGACGTGTCGGGCGAGCCATTCGTCGCGAATGCTATGCTTAAAGGTCGCTAGGGCTTCGACGTCCGGGTAGTCGATGATCTGGTTCTTTTTAGTTAAGAACCTTTTCCAGAATTTCCCGGCTGACTCTCCGGGCTATTGAACTATGTGACTTAAGTCATCAACATTCGGAGGTCGGATGTATGTACCTTGGAAGTTGTCGCGGAAGGCGTCTTCCAAGTCCTCCCAACTGCCAATGGAGTTTTCAGGAAGGTTGTTCAACCAGTGCCGAGCTGGTCCCTTGAGTTTTAGCGGGAGGTATTTGATGGCATGAAGATCATCACCACGGGCCATATGAATATGGAGAAGAAAATCCTCAATCCATACCGCGGGATCCGTTATTCCATCATACGATTCGATATTCACGGGTTTAAACCCTTTTGGGAATTCATGTTCCATTACTTCATCAGTGAAGCAGAGGGGGTGTGCGGCGCCTCTATATCGGGCCAGGTCGCGACATAGTTTGGATGGAGTCTGTCTGCGGCTTTCGGCCCGGGCGTGATTATGCTTGTCATGTTTGGCTTGATAGCCGTCGTCACGCTTCGGGACACGCCCCCGCGATCCGTAGATCGACCTGGACGGACCTGCTCTATTCTTCAGGTCATGCCGCATGTCATATGTGTATCCCCGAGCCGTTGTGTCTCTACCTTTACGGCGAGATAGTATGAGCCGGTGATCGGCTTGAGTTGTTGTTTTGTCCCGTCCACGTGGTGGCCGGTCAGCCGCATTACTTGTTGTTGGTACGGGCTCAAGTGCCTCGTCATCGAATTAAGGTAGCAGTTTACGCTTCAGATAACTTTTGGTTGGGCGCACGAGGCCGTATTCCTCGGCTGCCAGGACATTAGTCATCTGTCGTTGAGTAGATCTTGGTCAACTTGAAGTTGCTGTTGTTTCTTTTTCAGACTCCTTGCAGTGGCTATTAGTCGTTGCTTGAAGCGCTCCTGCTCGAGAGGTTCCTCAAGCACGATAAAGTCTTCTTTGCCGAGGCTCACCTCATCCTCAGAGAGTGGAAGGTAATTACTGTCCTCCGAGTCTTCGTTGCGGCCTGTTCATCAGGGCTAACTTGCCCATCCTCCCGATCGTCTTGTTCAGAGTTTTGCTCGACGGGGTTTCCTTGGTCTTCGGCATCGCCCGGAGTATTGTTATCTCTCGTGTTGGTATTGCTGTCTTTGCTGCGGCGTGATTTAGAGCGGCGCCGTCGGCGTTTTGGTTGTATCTCGGGAGGTTTGTCCTCTACTAGATTTTTCTCATTATCGTCGTCACCCTCCTTGGGTGTATCCACCATGTACACGTCATACGAAGAGGTGGCCGTCCAGCGTCCAGTAAACGGCGGGTTTTGGGCCTGCTCTTCTCCGGCATCGTCATCCATACCGTCGATGTCTTCGGAGCCGTAATCGAGCATGTCAATTAAGTCCTCGACAGTGGAGATTAAGTGGGTGGTGGGTGGGACATAAAATTCCCCGTTCTCAGACCCTAGTTCGGGCTGGGCGTAGTTTGGACGTTGCTCCTTCGTAATGATGAGGGATCGCATCAAGTCCAGAGCTTCGCTTAAAGGCGAGGTTTGGCCAGGGAGAAGGGAATCCATGGAGTACGGCGAGAAGGGGATACCTCGGCCGAGCTCACACGATGCTGACTCCGAGAGTTCAAAGCCAGTGTCCGGGGAAGAGTCCGTCTTTGAGATAGTTGCCAGCGACATTGCTTCCTCCGGCTCTCCCGTACTGGGCTTAGTGGCCACAGATAGTCCGGAGAGTTTAGAAATCCCGCCTTCGGACCTGGCGACGCGCTCTGGCTCTAAGGCCAGAGCGAAGGTTGGGGTCGCAAATCCTTGGAAGATCAAGTCTCCTCAGATGTTAGCGACATAATCCAAGTTTCCAAAACTAATCTGGTGACCTGGGGCGTAGTTGTCGATCTACTCTAGATGGCCAAGCGAGTTGGCCCGCAGTGCGAAGCCGCTAAACACAAAGATCTGACTAGGGAGGAAAACCTCCTCCAGGGCAGCATTGTTGTAGATGATTGATGGAGCCATCGAACCTTCTGGTGACGACGCAATGGATCTCTTAATGAAAGCACCAATGTCGATGTCAAAACCGGCGGATCTCGGGTAGGGGGTCCCGAACTGTGCGTCTAAGGTCGATGGTAACAGGAGGCAGGGGACACAATGTTTTACCCAGGTTCGGGCCCTCTTGATGGAGGTAATACCCTACGTCCTGCTTGATTGATCTTGATGAGTATGAGGATTACAAGAGTTGATCTACCACGAGATCGTTGTGGCTAAACCCTAGAAGTCTAGCCTGTATGATTGTGATTGCCTCTACGGACTAAACCCTCCAGTTTATATAGACACCGGAGGGGCCTAGGGTTGTACAGAGTTGGTTTACAAAGGAAGGAATCTACATATCTGAACGCCAAGCTTGCCATCCACGCAAAGGAGAGTCCCATCCGGACACGGGAGGAAGTCTTCTGTCTTGTATCTTCATAGCCCATTAGTCCGGCCCATGTTACATAGTCCAGACGCCCGAGTACCCCTTAATCTAGGACTCGACTTATTAGAGTCAACTACACATCACCTTGGGTCACACATCTTTTATTTGCAGATGATAGTCTTATATTCATCAGTGCAACCTCCCAAAGTGTTGTAAGGCTGAATGAGATTCTTCGAATTTATGGAGAAGCGTTGGGGCAGTGTGTAAACCGTGATAAGAGTTCAATATATTTTAGTTCGAACACACCAGCTCAGTTAAGACAACAGTTGAAAGCTATTCTGAATATTGCACTAGAGGCTTTCAGCGAGCGCTACTTGGGCCTACCTGCCACTGTTGGACGTATTACACGTGGAACTTTTTGTTGGAAATATGCCTAGAGGCAATAATAAATTGGTTATTATTATATTTCCTTGTTCATGATAATCGTTTATTATCCATGCTAGAATTGTATTGATAGGAAACTCAGATACATGTGTGGATACATAGACAACACCATGTCCCTAGTAAGCCTCTAGTTGACTAGCTCATTGATCAATAGATGGTTATGGTTTCCTAACCATGGACATTGGATGTCGTTGATAACGGGATCACATCATTTAGAAGAATGATGTGATGGACAAGACCCAATCCTAAGCCTAGCACAAGATCGTGTAGTTCGTATGCTAAAGCTTTTCTAATGTCAAGTATCATTTCCTTAGACCATGAGATTGTGCAACTCCCGGATACCGTAGGAGTGCTTTGGGTGTGCCAAATGTCACAACGTAACTGGGTGGCTATAAAGGTGCACTACGGGTATCTTCGAAAGTGTCTGTTGGGTTGGCACGAATCGAGACTGGGATTTGTCACTCCGTGTAAACGGAGAGGTATCTCTGGGCCCACTCGGTAGGACATCATCATAATGTGCACAATGTGATCAAGGAGTTGATCACGGGATGATGTGTTACGGAACGAGTAAAGAGACTTGCCGGTAACGAGATTGAACAAGGTATCGGGATACTGACGATCGAATCTCGGGCAAGTATCGTATCGATAGACAAAGGGAATTGTATACGGGATTGATTGAATCCTTGACATCGTGGTTCATCCGATGAGATCATCGTGGAGCATGTGGGAGCCAACATGGGTATCCAGATCCCGCTATTGGTTATTGACCGGAGAGTTGTCTCGGCCATGTCTGCATGACTCCCGAGCCCGTAGGGTCTACACACTTAAGGTTTGATGACGCTAGGGTTTGGGGGAACCCTAAAGGGGGGCGTCCCCCTTGCCTTGGGGGGAAAGGCAACCCCCATGGCCGCCGCCGCCTCCTCAGATTGGATCTGAGGGGGCCGGCCCCCCTCTCCCTTGCCCCTATATATATGTGGGGGGTGGGAGGGCAGCCGCACCCAAGTTCTGGCGCAGCCCTCCCCCTCTCCCAAGTCCTCCTCTTCTCCTGCGGTGCTTGGCGAAGCCCTGCATGATTGCCACACTCCTCCTTCACCACCACGCCGTCGTGCTGCTGCTGGATGGAGTCTTCCCCAACCTCTCCTTCTCCCCTTGCTGGATCAAGGCATGGGAGACGTCATCGGGCTGCACGTGTGTTGAACGCGCAGGCGCCGTTGTTCGGCGCTTAGATCGGAATCAACCGCGATCTGAATCGCTGCGAGTACGACTCCTTCATTCGCGTTCTTGCAACGCTTCCACTTAGAGATCTACAAGGGTATGTAGATGCACTCCCCTTCCCCTCGTTGCTAGATTACTCCATAGATTGATCTTGGTGATGCGTAGAAAATTTTAAATTTCTGCTACGATCCCCAACAGTGGTATCATGAGCTAGGTATATGCATAGATTCTATGCACGAGTAGAACACAAAGTAGTTGTGGGCGATGATTTGTTCAATTTGCTTGCCGTTACTAGTCTTATCTTGATTCGACGACATTGTGGGATGAAGCGGCCTGGACCGACCTTACACGTACGCTTACGTGAGACTGGTTCCACCGACTGACATGCACTTGATGCATAAGGTGGCTGGCGGGTGTCTGTCTCTCCCAGTTTAGTCGGATCGGATTCGATGAAAAGGGTCCTTATGAAGGGTAAATAGCAATTGGCATATCACCGTTGTGGTTTTGCGTAGGTAAGAAATGTTCTTGCTAGAAACCCATAGCAGCCACATAAAACATGCAACAACAATTAGAGGACGTCTAACTTGTTTTTGCAGGGTATGCTACGTGATGTGATATGGCCAAAAGGATGTGATGAATGATATATGTGATGTATGAGATTGATCATGTTCTTGTAATAGGAATCATGACTTGCATATCGATGAGTATGACAACCGGCAGGAGCCATAGGAGTTGTCTTAATTTATTTATGACATGCGTGTCATCATAAACGTCATGTAATTACTTTAATTTATTGCTAAACCGTTAGCCATAGTAGTAGAAGTAATAGATGACGAGACAACTTCATGAAGACACGATGATGGAGATCATGATGATGGAGATCATGGTGTCATGCCGGTGACAATGATGATCATGGCGCCCCGAAGATGGAGATCAAAAGGAACAAAATGATATTGGCCATATCATGTGACTATTTGATTGCATGTGATGTTTATCATGTTTTACATCTTATTTGCTTAGAACGACGATAGCATAAATAATATGATCCCTCGCAATAATTTCAAGAAAGTGTTCCCCCTAACTGTGCACCGTTGCTAAGGTCCGTTGTTCCGAAGCACCACGTGATGATCGGGTGTGATAGGTTCTAACGTTCGCATACAACGGGTGTAAGCCAGATTTACACATGCAATACACTTAGGTTAACTTGACGAGCCTAGCATGTACAGACATGGCCTTGGAACACGGAAGACCGAAAGGTCAAACATGAGTCGTATAGTGGATACGATCAACATGAAGATGTTCACCGATGATGACTAGTCCGTCTCACGTGATGATCGGACACGGCCTAGTTGACTCGGATCATGTATCACTTAGATGACTAGAGGGATGTCTATCTAAGTGGGAGTTCATTGAATAATTTGATTAGATGAACTTAATTATCACGAACATAGTCTAAATTATCTTTGCAAATATGTTGTAGATAAATAGTTCACGTTGTAGCTCCCTGTTTCAATACGTTCCTAGAGAAAGACTAAGTTCAAAGATATTGTAAGCAATGATGCGGACTGGGTCCGTAGTCCGAGGAGTGTCCTCACTGCTACATAGAAGGCTTACGTCTTTGATGCACTGCTCGATGTGCAAACCCCTACAACGTCGTCTGTGGATGTTGTAAACACCTGACAGACACATCCTGATGACTACTTGATAGTTTAGTGCACCATACTTTACGGCTTAGAATCAGGATTCCAATGACGTTTTGAACGCCATAAGACATATGAGATGTTCCAAGAGCTGAAATTGGGATTTCAGGCTCATGCCCGTGTTGAGAGGTATGAGACCTCTGACAAGTTCTTTTGCCAACAAGATGGAGGAGAATAGCTCAGCTAGTGAGCATGTGCTCAGAATGTCTGGGTGCTACAATCACTTAAATCAAGTGTGAGTTAAACTTCCAGATAAGATAGTGATTGATAGAGTTCTCTAGCCACTATCACTAAGCTACTAGATCTTTGTGATGAACTATGACATGCAAGGGATGGAGTTGATCCCAGAGCTGTTCGCGGTGCTTAAGACCGCAAAAGGTAGAAATCAAGAAGGAGCATCAAGTGTTGATGGTTTAACAAGACCACTGGTTTCAAGAAGGGCAAGGGCTAGAAGGGAAACTTCATGGATGGCAAACCAGTTGCCGCTCCAGTAAAGGAACCCAAGGTTGAACCCAAACCCGAGACTAAGTGCTTCTATTGTAAGGGGAACGGTCACTGGTAGAGGAATTACCCCAAATGCATGGTAGATAAGAAGGCTGACAACTTCAACAAAGTATATACATGTTATTAATGTGTACCTCACTAGTACTCCTAGTGGCACCTGGGTATTGGATACCAGTTCAGTTGCTATTATTTGTGTCTTGAAGCAAAAGCTACAGACTAAACGGAGACTGGCTAAGGCCGAGGTCACGATGTGTGTTGGAAGTGTTTCCAAAGTTGATGAGATCACCATCGCACGCTCCAACTGCCTTCGGGATTAGTATTGAACCTAGATAAATGTTATCAGGTGTCTATGTTGAGCATGAATATGATTAGATCATGTTCATTGCAATACGGTTATTCATTTAAGTTAGAGAATAATGGTTATTCTGTTTACATGAATAATACCTTTCATGGTCATGCACCCTATGTGAATGGTTCATTGAATCTCGGTCGTGGTAATACGCATGTTCACGCCAAAAGATGTAGAGTTAATAATGATAGTACCACTTTCTTGTGGCACTGCCACTTAGGTCATATTGGCGTAAGATGCATGAAGAAACTCCATGTCGATGGATGTTTGGAGTCACTTAATTTTGAATCTCTTGACACATGCAAGCCATGCCTCATGGGCAGGATGACTAAGACCCCGTTTTCAGGTACAATGAAACGGGCAAGTGACTTGTTGGAAATCATACATGCTGATGCGTGTGATCCAATGAGAATTGAAGCGTGTGGTGGATATCACTATTTTCTCATCTTCACTGACGATTTGAGTAGATATAGGTATATTTACTTAATGAAGCACAAGTCTGAAACATTTGAAAAGTTCAAGCGATTTCAGAGTGAAGTTAAGAACCATCATAACAAGAAGATCAAATTCCTACGATCTGATCGATGAGAATTTCTGAGTTATGAGTTTGGCAATCACTTAAGACATTGTGGAATTGTTTCACAGTTGAAGCCACCTAGAACACCATAGGGTAATGGTGTGTCCGGACGTCATAATCGAACCTTATGAGATATGGTGCGATGTATGATGTCTCTTACCGATCTACCATTTTCATTTTGAGGATATGCGTTAGAGACAGCTGCATTCACTTTAGATAGGACACCATCTAAGTCCGTTGAGACGACGTAGTATGAATATGGTTTGGCAAGAAACCAAAGTTGTCGTTTCTTAATGTTTGGGGCTGCGATGCTTAAGGCTTTAGCTGGAGAAGCTCGAACCCAAAAGCGGACAAACACATCTTCACAAGATACCCAAAGGTGACAGTTGGGTATACCCTCTATCTCAGATCCAAGGGCAAATTGTTTGTCGCTAAGAACGGGTCCTTTCTCGAGAAGGAGTTTCTCTCGAAAGAATTGAGTGGGAGGAAGATAGAACTTGATGAGGTTGTCGAACCTTTACTTCAACAAGAGAGTGATGCAACACAGAAAGATGTTTTCTGTGGCACCTACGTCTGTTGAATAGGAAGTTAATGATAGTGATCATGAAGCTTCGGATCAAGTTGCTGCCGAACCTCGTAGGTCGACAAGGATATGTACTACTCCTGAGTGGTACGGTAATCCTGTCTTAGATATCATGTTGTTAGACAACAATGAACCTACGAGCTATGGAGAAGCGATGGTGGGCCCGTATTCTGACAAATGGTTAGAAGCCATGAAATCCGAGATAGGATCCATGTATCAGAACAAAGTATGGACTTTGGTGGACTTGCCCGATGATCGGCAAGCCATTGAGATAAATGGATCTTTAAGAAGAAGACGGACGTGGGCGGTAATGTTACCGTCTATGAAGCTTGACTTGTGGGAAAGAGTCTTTTCACAAGTTCAAGGAGTTGACAATGATGAGAATTTCTCACCCGTAGCGATGCTTAAGTCCGTCGGAATCATGTTAGCATTAGCTGTATTTTTCGATTATGAAATATGACAGATGGATGTCAAAAACAAGTTTTCTTACCAGTTTTCGTAAGAAAGAGTTGTATGTGATACAATCAAAGTTTTGTCGATCCTAAGAATGCTAAAAGGTATGCTGGCTCCAGTGATCCTTCTATGGACTAGAGCAAGCATCTTGGAGTCAGAATATATGCTTTGATGGAGTGATCAAAGCTTTTAGGTTTATACAATGTTTGCTAGAAACTTGTATTTACAAGAAAGTGAGTGGGAGCACTACAAGATTTCTGATAAGTATATGTGGATGACATATTCTTGATCCAAAATAATGTAGAATTTCTGGAAAGCATAAACAGTTGTTTGAAGAGTGATTTTCAAAGGAAGACCTGGATAAAGCTGCTTACATATTGGGCATCAAGATCTATAGAGATAGATCAAGACGCCTGGTGATACTTTCAAAGAACGCACACCTTGACATGATTTTGAAGGAGTTCAAAATAGATCAGTCAAAGAAGGGATTCTTACCTGAGTTGTAGGGTGTGAAGTTGAGTAAGACTCAAAGCTTGACCACGGCAGAAGAAAGAGGAAGGACGAAGGTCGTCCCCTATGCTTTTGTCATAGGCTCTATACGGTATGCCATGTTGAGTACCGCACCAGATGTGTGCCTTGCCACATGTCTAGCAAGAGGGTACAAAGGTGATCTAGGAGTGGATCACCAGATAGCGGTCAAAATTATCCTTAGAGGAATAAGGAAATGTTTCTCGGTTATGGAAGTGATAAAGAGTTCGACGTAAAGAGTTACGTCGATGCAAGCTTAACACCTATCCAAATAGCTCTGAGTAGAGATACCGGATACGTATAATGGAGCAACAATTTGGAATAGCTCCAAGTGGAACGTGGTAGCAGCATCTACGATATGACATAAAGTTTTGCGAAATACATAGGGATCTGAATATTGCAGACCCGTTGACTACAACCTCTCTCACAAGCATAACATGATCAAACCCAGAACTCATTGAGTGTTAATCACATAGTGATGTGAACTAGATTAGTGACTCTAGTAAACTCTTTGAATGTTGGTCACATGGCGATGTAACCTATGAGTGTTAATCACATGGCGATGTGAACTAGATTATTGACTCTAGTGCAAGTGGGAGACTGTTGGAAATATGCCCTAGAGGCAATAATAAATTGGTTATTATTATATTTCCTTTTTCATGATAATCGTTTATTATCCATGCTAGAATTGTATTGATAGGAAACTTAGATACATGTGTGGATACATAGACAACACCATGTCCCTAGTAAGCCTCTAGTTGACTAGCTCATTGATCAATAGATGGTTACGGTTTCCTAACCATGGACTTTGGATGTCGTTGATAACGGGATCACATCATTAGGAGAATCATGTGATGGACAAGACCCAATCCTAAGCCTAGCACAAGATCGTGTAGTTCGTATGCTAAAGCTTTTCTAATGTCAATATCATTTCCTTAGACCATGAGATTGTGCAACTCCCGGATACCGTAGGAGTGCTTTGGGTGTGCCAAACGTCACAACGTAACTGGGTGGCTATAAAAGTGCACTACGGGTATCTCCGAAAGTGTCTGTTGGGTTGGCACGAATCGAGACTAGGATTTGTCACTCCGTGTAAACAGAGAGGTATCTCTGGGCCCACTCGATAGGACATCATCATAATATGCACAATGTGATCTAAGGAGTTGATCACGGGATGATGTGTTACGGAACGAGTAAATAGACTTGCCGGTAATGAGATTGAACAAGGTATCGGGATACCGACGATCGAATCTCGGGCAAGTATCGTACCGATAGACAAAGGGAATTGTATACGGGATTGATTGAATCCTTGACATCGTGGTTCATCCGATGAGATCATCGTGGAGCATGTGGGAGGCAACATGGGTATCCAGATCCTGCTGTTGGTTATTGACCGGAGAGTTGTCTTGACCATGTCTGCATGACTCCCGAGCCCGTAGGGTCTACACACTTAAGGTTCGATGACGCTAGGGTTTGGGGGAACCCTAAAGGGGGGCGCCCCCTTGCCTTGGGGGGAAAGGAAACCCCCATGGCCGCCGCCGCCTCCTCAGATTGGATCTGAGGGGGCCGGCCCCCCTCTCCCTTGCCCCTATATATATGTGGGGGGTGGGAGGGCAGCCGGACCCAAGTTCTGGCGCGGCCCTCCCCCTCTCCCAAGTCCTCCTCTTCTCCCGCGGTGCTTGGCGAAGCCCTGCATGATTGCCACGCTCCTCCTTCACCACCACGCCGTCGTGCTGCTGCTGGACGGAGTCTTCCCCAACCTCTCATTCTCTCCTTGCTAGATCAAGGCGTGGGAGACGTCACCGGGCTGCACGTGTGTTGAACGCGGAGGCGCCGTTGTTCGGCGCTTAGATCAGAATCAACCGCGATCTGAATCGCTGCGAGTACGACTCCTTCATCCGCGTTCTTGCAACGCTTCCGCTTAGCGATCTACAAGGGTATGTAGATGCACTCCCCTTCCCCTCGTTGCTAGATTACTCCATAGATTGATCTTGGTGATGCGTAGAAAATTTTAAATTTCTGCTACGATCCCCAACACTTTTGCTCACATCGGAGAGAGGGCTCGTGGTAAAATGCATGGATGGTCTGAGAAGCTCCTGGCTTGTGCAAGACGTAAAACAATGCTTAAGTCAGTGGTACATGCAATTCCCATGTACTCGATGAGTACTTTTCTGCTCACCAAGAAAGTTTGTAAGAGCCTGACTTCCCCCATGGCAAAAAATTTCTGGAGCAGTTCTCTTGACAAGAATGTTATGCACCGGGTTTCATGGAAAAACCTTGCTACACCAAAGTGCAAAGGAGGTATGTGTTTTCGAGAACCCCATCAGTTTAATCTTGCACTATTAGGGAAATACGGCTGGAGGTTCTTAACGAACCCAGATTCTTTATGTGCGAGAGTATTAAAAGGGCGTTACTTCCCTGATACAGATTTCATGCATGCAACTGTTCCTAAATCTGCTTCTGCAACTTGGAGAGCTATTATAGCAGGTAGGGAAGCTTTGGTTGCTGGTCTAATAAAAAGAGTTGGTGATGGGACTTCCATCGATGCCTGGACGGATAAATGGATTCCTGGAACTATTTCTATGTCCCCTATGTTGAAACCGATGAACACCAATGTCCAGTTTGTTTCGGACTTGATTGATGTGGACAATTGGTCATGACGACATGATCTTGTGCGATCAACATTCATCACACCTGACGCCGAGGCGATCCTTAACATACCTATTAGGCGTGGGGATGGAGATGATTCATATGCTTGGGCCTTTGAGAGATCAGGCAACTACACTATTAAATCGGCGTACCGTGCCTTAGTGACTCAGAACGAGCGTCAAGCTCTAGGAGAAGGGACGGCTACCGACACCTAAGGAGATGAAAAACAGTTGTGGAATGCTTAGTGGAAGCTCAAAGTTATCCCAAAAGTTCGCGTGTTCTGGTGGAGAGTACTAAGGAAGATCCTTCCAGATGAGTGCACTCTCAAACACCGGCATATTACAGTCGTGGACCGATGCAATGTTTGCTTAGCAAAGGAGGAAGACCTCATGCATGCTCTCATCTTATGCTCCCCTGCACACCGATTCTAGGAGGAAGCTTGGGTTGGTTCGACATCAGACTGCCGCGTCTACACTCAGATTCTTGGGCTCGGGATATTCTATGTGATACACGGTTTGCAGAGGAAGATCACGCTAAAATAATCACCATCATGTGGACAATATGGCACTCTCGCAATCGTATCAAGCATGGAGAAGAAGGAAGAGATTTGGCTGCGGCTCTCAGAAATACCAAGGAGGCTCTGGCGCTCCTCGAACTCCCTCGGAACCTTCCCATGGTTCTGCCAGGGCATGGCTGGAGTCCACCGGAATTAGGAGTCATCAAAATCACTACTAACGGGGCTCTAAATTTTGCTGACGGAAGAGGCGGTGCAGGCGGTGTAGCACGCTCCTCCTCGACACTTTTGGGAGCCTGGAGCAAGCCATACATGGGTATCTCACACCCACTGATCGTCGAAGCCTTGTCACTCTGAGAAGGAGCTCGGTTTGCGACAGTTCGAGGTTTTTCACATGTGATCATGGAGGTGGACTGCCTGGAGTTGGTGACACTCTGGAACACTCGCCACAATTTTCGTTCAATTATGGCACCTATCTTAGAAAAATAGAAGAGCTAGTTCATAATTTTTCTGTCTTTGATATTCAGCATGTAAACCGGTCGGCTAACTTACCGACATCTTTGTGCAAAACGAGTTTGCACCGACCGAAAGTTGGCTCGACAAAACACCATCTTTTCTGGTAACCAGCTTCTTGGCTGATTGTCCAGGAAACACTTTTATACGATAAAGCTCTCTGATTTGATCGTGAACCAACCTGTGGTTGGATGGTTAGAGGGACTGTGGTATCACCAGCCCATCAGGGTTCAAATCCTGATGCTCACATTTATTTCTGAAATTATTTCAGGATTACCGGCGATGCGCATCATCGGTGACTTCGTAAATTTCAAGATGATATGCCGACTCAATCTTTTGCAGATGCTCATAGGGGTAGGGTGTGCGTGCATGCGTTTATAGGGATGATTGTATGCGCTTGTATCTGTATTGATGTTAAAAAAAAACTCTCTGATTTGATCGAAAAAAAAGGTTGATTTGAGCCCGGGAGCACTAAATACCCCAAATCCTCTCTTTTGGTTTTCGTCCCCTTCCCCCGCAAGCTTCCCCCTCGTACCCCCGACCCCTCCTCCAGCTCCCCCTCCGGCCGCCGCAATGCCGGTCTACCGCATCCGCGGCGTGGACGTCGACTTCCCCTACGATGCCTACGATTGCCAGATCACCTACATGGACCGCGTCCTCCAGTCACTGCAACAGGTGACCAACCAATCCCAAAAACCCCAGCACCAAACCCTACCCCGCGCCTCCCATTCCTCCATTTCTTCTTACTCGTTTTCACTTCATCTCCGGACCGATGTACAGGGTAATAACGCGCTGCTCGAGAGCCCGACGGGGACGGGGAAGACGCTCTGCCTGCTCTGCTCCGCGCTCGCCTGGCGGCGCACCTTCGGGGAGTTTCTGCGGGGCGGTGGCGGAGGTGGGGGCGGGGGAGGCAGCCAGCCATCAGGGAGCCAGCAGTCTGGGGCATCCGCGACCCAGTCATCGTCGTACCCCGTGATTATATATGCCTCCCGGACGCATAGCCAGCTTCGGCAGGTGATCAAGGAGCTCAAGGCCACCAGCTACAGGTCGATACCATAGTTTCTGTTTCTGAGCAATTACCCTCTGTCCGTGATTGCACTTTGTTCTTATTGGAGGACTGATTGTGTGGAAATGTATGCTGTTTAGTAATTTATCATGAATGTCCTGTCAGTCGAGGTCTGGAGCTGCAGTTAGTTTGGGCTAAATTTCATGGCCCCTTCACTGTCAGTGGTTGATTTTTGGTGCATAACATTTCACAGGCCGAAAATGGCAGTGCTGGGCTCCCGTGAGCAGATGTGCATCCATGAAGAAGTGAGCAAACTCCGGGGAAAAGCACAGAACAATGGTTGCCACTACCTCTGCAAGAAGCGCATGTGCCGTCATAACAACATTGTCACTGGTAAGTGCAACTACATCTTTTCTTGGTATACAAGTCCTTAAAATTGGCTCTACACAAAAATAAGCGGCAGTGATGGAACCTTGCAACCCTGCTTCCAAGTTTTTAAATTTATACTAGGTGTGTTGCTGTAACTGCTACAACCTATAGGCTGATGTATGTAACTGCCCTTTAAGACAGATGCTATGTTCTTTTTGTTATGTTGGTTGGATATTTGTATGCAATCTCCCTTTCTTCTCCTTGCTACCTTAATTTGTTATGGCCCATTAAAAAATGAATGTTGTTTGTTAATTAACCATATGATTACACACGATGGCATTTCTTGTAGATTACATGAAAAACAACACCGAGCTTGGGAGTGAGCCTTTTGACATTGAAGACTTGGTTAATATTGGGAGAACCAAGGGACCGTAAGTTTTATATTTTATTCTTCCTAACTTGCATACTATACACTACACAGACACTGAACCAGACATGCATATGCATTCTTCCAAATAACATTTGTTGCTTTTTGCTGTAGTTGCCCATATTACATTTCCCGGGAGCTTTCCAAGTCGGTTGATATTTTATTTGCTCCTTATAACTATCTCATTGATCCGGGAAATCGGCGTTCCTTAACTGGCATATCATGGGACAATGCAGTACTTATATTTGATGAAGCACACAATCTGGTAAGGAAATATGCACATAATTGTTTAAGTATATATGGATTGCTCAACCTTCTCCATAAGTTTGGACTTTTGGTTCTACTGGTTGGTGTATGAAACTTAATATGGTATCAGACCCAAGAGGTCTTGGGTTCAAGTCTTTTTTTTTTTTTTGAACCGGGCATTACCCCTTTCCATTACTTTGACATAACGGAAATACAAAGTCCAGGTCTTAAGGAAACTGGAAAGGGGAAAGCGGGTTCAAGACACCACTGGGAAACCCACTGCAAGCACTCGTCATCGAGCAGCTCACCATGGGGCGAAAACCCAGTGCCATCTAAAACCACCTATTCTAACCAGAGCAAAATAACTTGGGTTCAAGTCTTGGCTTTTGCATTTTTCATTTAAATGCTCGCCCTCCTTCCGTCCATGTTTAGGCCTTATCAAGCCACCCATGAGAGGGGGGTGTTATATGTGGATTGCCCAACCTTCTCCGTAAGTTCGGACTTTTGGTTGTACTGGTTGGTGCACGAAACTTAGTATGTTATTTAACTTAATAATTGAACTCTCTTGATGCACTTTAGCCTTGAATTTTGAATAACCCAGTTGCAAAAACATATATTCCTGATATCCATTTTGAGACAATATTCTTGCAATATCCTCGTGGTTTGTTTTGAATTTGCAATCACTTTTTTATTCAGGAGAGTATATGTGCAGATGCTGCCTCTTTTGACTTGCTTACCAGCAACCTCACTTCTTGCATCACGGAAGCTCAAGAATGCATCCAATTGTGTTCATTCAAGAGGTCCATTGAAAATTCTGCTGAAAAACAATTTGACCCAGAAAACTATGCTATCCTCAAAGGTTACTCAAAGTTCTCACATCATTTACCTTTCAGTTTGATGATTGTGAAAGTGAGTTTTCCTCATGTTAATAGTGGAACTCTTTTTCCAGCTCTTTTAATGGCACTTGAAAAAAAAATCGGTGAGCTTGTAATTGATTCCAAGGAGCTGGGTTACACAAAGCCTGGGAGTTACATATACGAGTTCCTCTCTGAACTGAATATTACGTCTGAAACATCCAAAAAGCTTATTGAGACTATCGATAGTGCTTCTCTACTGCTCGAGGAAGGTAATTGTCTGTTGTATGATTCCTTTTTCCATTTGAATCCATTTCATTTTCTTTGTGGTTAGTTAACACCAAACCTGCCAATTTTTCCAGAGTCTTGTTTTGTTATTTCAGTTGACCACATTGAAATTTCTGTAGATTTTCATGGTTTATGTAGTAGCTGAGCTCCGTTGTTTTATTCCTACATATTCAGGAAATTCTGGTGAAACTAAAGCTGGTGTCAAGGCAAAATCTACTGTTTCTAGATTGGAAACAATTAGAGATATGCTTGACATAATATTTAAGGGTGGTGGTCAAAACCATGCGAAGTATTATAGTGTAAGTTTCTCTGCCTTGTGTAAGTGTTACTTCTCTCATCTGTTACCATTGGGTGATGAATCATACACATCCATGTATGTATGATGATGATATATGCATGACTTCTAGTATGGCTTCACTCGTAGTCTTGTCATCCGTTCTCTTTCTATGCTTTGCAGTATAAGCTTGCGTACTTTATTGGCAATTGTGTGCTCTTACAACCAGACTCAAATCTTTTGTTTCCAGTTTCATGTGAATGAATCATCTCGACAGACATCTGGTGACTCATTGCAAGTTTTCGGTAAGTACAAAGCATACCTATTATTCTATACAGCACGCGTTCATTTTTATCTGATTTTATTTGGTTCCATGACTCATAACCATATCTGGTACTGAATACGTTCACCTAAAATGTTTTTTTGCTCTCACTTATCTGTTCCTTTTTTTTCAAGGACTTATCTGTTCCTTTCTTATATCATATCTGTAACATAAGCATAATTATAATCCCTTTATCTAAATAATGGTGGTGGGAGCCGCAAAATCCTCCATCAAGATTTGTACTAAAGCACGGAGCATTTAGTCTTTCTCTGTCACTTGATTAATTCTAAGTTACATGCATAACTTCCATTGACTCCAGGCAGTTTCATAATTCCTTGTAACCATAGAATTATAGAAAGGCACATTTAAGTCATTAATATGTTGCCGTCAGTTAGTCTCCTTCAATGATCAACTGGTTGTATTGTCTGCTATGAACATTTTCATGTATTTGCAGGTAAGGCTTCAAGGACTCTTAGTTGGTGGTGTTTTAACCCAGGGCTTGCTATGGAGGAATTTCTGAAGTTGGGTGTACGCTCCATTATTTTAACTTCTGGAACTTTATCTCCCTTGGACTCGCTTGCCATGGAATTAAACCTGTAAGTAAAACTCTAGTTTAATTCTCCTTTACTTGTTTATCGACTTGAACCTTTGCCTTTATGTTTATTTCTCTATTTGATGTCGATGCAATATGTTTTCATGCATCCAGTGAGTTCCCTGTCAGGCTAGAGAATCCTCATGTCATTTCTCAAGATCAAATCTGGGTTGGAGTTGTGCCTGTGGGGCCATCAGGACACCCACTTAATTCTTCTTATCGGACACGTGAGACTGTAAAATACAAACAAGAATTGGGCACTGTTATAGGTAGGCAGTTGAAAGTTTGAACAGCATGCAGCTGCTTGTATTTCGAATTAGCTGCTGTATGCATTTGATGTTTGTGCTTGTTTTGCAGTTAATTTTGCTCGTATTGTGCCAGATGGTCTCCTTGTTTTCTTTCCTTCATATTCTATGATGGACAAGTGTATCGACTACTGGAAAAATAGGGTCTGTGTAATTGCCATGAGTTAATCCCAACCGTCTGCGCTATTTGTCCTTGAGCATTTTGAATCCCTTGCAGAACCATGAACATTCAGTGGATGATAGCACAATATGGCAGAGAATGTGCAAGCATAAGCAGCCAGTTATAGAGCCTAGGCAGTCTTCAAACTTCCCAAATGCAATTGAGGTTTTGAGATCATTTATTAGTTCCCACTTGAACTTTGAACTTTTCATAAGCTCAGATAACTCTATACCATGTGATTTGCAGGATTATGCGGCCAAATTACGCGATCCTTCTACTTCTGGGGCAATTTTTTTCGCAGTTTGTCGCGGCAAAGTTTGTTCTTGTTCATTCTTACAGCTTCTGTTTTGTATTGTAGCTTCTGATGAAATATTGATTTTAGTTTTCTTTTGCTAAAAGTTTAACGTTTCTTTCTGTTAAATCATTCTTTCCCAAGTCTAATTGTGCTACTTGATCTATTGTAAATTTACAATTCTTAATTTCAATAATTTTCTATGTGTCAGAAGACAACGAATGTTTCAGTTTTCAGCGACTAAAGAAAGAATGCTGTAGTGCTAATAGAAGCTGTATTATTGTTGGATGACTGTCTTATGAACAATGTAATGTCATACTAAAAGTCTAAAACAGAATGGTTAAGTGCTCATTTGTGGCACGATGAGTATGAGTAAACAGAGAAGCTGTTTGACTGTGGTGCTACAGTTAACTAAAGCGTTATTCAAAGGATGGGTTTATTGTTATGTTAGGGGTGCACATTTCAAATTGTAGCCGTTTAGTTGACATTAAAAGATTGCACATCCATTATTTATGCATTTTATACTTTCACAGGTTAGTGAGGGTCTTGATTTTGCTGACCGTGCTGGGAGAGCTGTAATAGTTACTGGAATGCCCTTCTCCACCCCGACTGATCCTAAGGTCTTCCTTGTCTTGTTTCCCGTCCATCATTTTTTCTGTGGATTCCCATCCTTATCATAGTATAGTAAGAGGGGATTACTAGTGAAACTCTAATTGGTTGGAAAAAGCATGACAAGCTATTAACCACATTATTTTACTGGAAGGGTATGATGCCTACTTCTTCCATCTTACAACCAGTGAAGGTTTTTTCATTTCCCACTGGCAATTGTCTTCCAGAAGAGTTACCTATGTGACCTTCAACATTGGGTTTGGTGCATGAGTTCAGAATATAATCCCTCTGTTCCATATTTGTTGTCGCTGTTTTAGTACAAAGTTGTACTAAATCAGCGACGACTTATATGGAATGGAGGGAGTACTTCATTTTCCTTTTTGTAAAACTTGAATTGGTGCTGTAGCTAGGCTGGAAATATTTTCTGATCTTTTTTTTTCCGAGAAAATATCTTAGGTTCCGGAGTTTTTGAATCTGCATAAGCTTTTGACACCTTGTACACAAATAAAAGAATTGTTTGTCAGCTACTCGTCTCCTAGCCTACAAATACACTGTCTTGATGTGAGAACCTCCATTTTTCTGTTCGGGGAGACATATAACTCTCAAGTTTCAGAAATATACGTTTGTGTTACCCGAAAAAAGTAGTTTCATTGCCCTTTATTGCTTTAGTAAATCTTGCTGTTTTCCCTTTGTGGTTGTTTCAGGTTCGGCTCAAGCGTGAGTATTTGGATAAGCAGGCTAAACCATCTAACAAAAACCCAAAGGTTAATATTTTCTATACTAAATTTTGAATTTTCTATGGTTGATTCTCTTAATATTATTTTATATGTAATATTACATGGAGGAATGTTTCTCCCCTATTTTTTCGTCCATCACCGAAGTTGCGGAGTTGCTAAAATTTACCCCTCATGCCACCAGTAATCTCTATCTCTACCTAATACTAGTTGACTGCCCATGCATTGCCAGAGAATAATAAACTCGGATATAGAGACATGGATCAAACATCATTGTAATTCACAACGTTTACATTGCTACCAACAATGGAGGTCTTGTCTCCGTGCTCCCCTGCCGGTGCTGACCATGTGAGTGTGATGATGTGAAGCTCATGCTTATTTTGCCCTCTTTAATCCTCTCCTTCGTGTCCTGTCTAACCCCACCCGCCATGGCTGTCGTGTTTCTCAGTCACCTCAAGCACCACGCCATCCCAAATCATTCGTCCTTCCGCTTGTTTTTTGAGAAGAGTTGTTGTGTTGCGCTTGCTGTGAGCATTTAATTCACACCATTCCAAACTTGGTTTATGGAAGTAGACGAGCGCTGGTTGATTTGTTAAGTGCATAAGACTTCATGGGGATGCGCAAAGAAGAAATTGCTGAAGTTACCTAGTGTACAAATCGAAACATCTTCTCACCACGCAGGCCTCAGAGTTGAAAGGAAATTTATGAAGATTTTTCTGAAAAGGAAAAAAATCTTATATAATTGGTCCCTTTGAAGCATTGAATCACCGTGACTTAATTGGAAATATTATTCTGTTCTGGTACATTTTACTAAGTTCATCGACTGGCAGACATATACGAAAGTAAGTAGAGATAGAGGTAAATTGTGTAAGTACTCAAACTTAAATATGTTCAGTTAGCATGTGTACATCGTAATGAAAGAGCTTAAGAGAACAAGCTAATCAAACAATCCAAAGTATTGATATGCTGAGAGCTAACACTTGTCCTTGAAATGAATGTATCTAGCACTAACTTGGTGCTAGATACATCCATTTGAGGGACAAGCTTTTTTGGACGGAGGGAGTACCATACAACACAGAATGCACACACATAGTGTCACCCGAGAATGTCACATGTGTAAGTAACGTACATCTCAATACAACCACACACAAAATCAGATCACAAGACTCCAAACAAGAAGTATAAAGAATATCAACGACACATTAGGATGGGATTATCTCAAATTTTTCACCTAAGCGAATGACACAATGACCTGGAGTTCACCTCCGACAGCATTGGCCAACTAGAGGATGGCGCCCGCCGACTTCTTCCACTGTGGGAGGGAGGCACACA
>NC_041384.1:393381397-393570128 GCF_002162155.2 Triticum dicoccoides
ATCAGTACACATTGAAATCAAAACTTTTATGCTGCACAAACAACAGGAACCATATAACATCCTGAAAATTATATACAGACCAATTGTGTTTCAATTTTTTACCCTGAAAATGATGTGAAGCCTGAAATCTGGATTCGAACTGCGTTGCCGATGAAGTCCATCCTTGATCATGAATCTCTACAAGCTCTAGAGCATGGTAGGCCCCTTTTTCTCGAATCAAGCAAGGGTCATCGAGCTTGAATCCTTGACAAATACCCCCATTTTTAGCATGGCTGGTTCAAGAAGGTAACTCGCTCTCGGGGTAAAATGACTAGCGTCCAACACTACCCTCTACAGGTTTTAGGCAGTTCACATCCATGAGAATATCCAAGGGCTCAGTTCTTAATGTTATCAACGCGTATGCCCCGCAAGTAGGCCACAGTGAGAACACCAAGAGGGAGTTTTGGGAATGCGTGGAAGACAAGGTTAGGAGCGTACCTATTGGTGAGAACCTCTTAACAAGAGGAGACCTCAATGGCCATGTGGGTACATCTAACACATGTTTCGTAGGGGTGCATGGTGGTTTGGCTAAGGCATCAGGAATTAAGGAGAAGCTGTCTTAAGCTTAGTCGTAGCCTACGTCATGATCATAGCTAACACCCTCTTTAAAAAGAGACATGTGTGCTTTCCGAGATTGTAAGGTGATACCTGGAGAGAGTGTTGTCCCTCAGCATAAGAAGGGCCTTCATATGGTGTGATGGCGGCATTTATGACTTCTCGATTAAAATAGGACTGCACCAAGGGTCAGCTTTGAGCCCTTATCTTTTTGCTTTGGTGATGGATGAGATCACAAGGGATATACAAGGAGATATCTCATGGTGCATGCTCTTTGCGGATGATGTGGTGCTAGTCAACGATAGTCGGACGGGGGTTAATAGGAAGTTAGAGCTATGGAGGAAACTTTGGAATTGAAAGGTTTTAGGCATGAGGTGTGGTTTCAATACTACTAGGCAGGAGGAGGTTAGCCTTGATGGGCAGGTGGTATCTTAGAAGGACACCTTTAAATATTTGGGGTCAATGCTGCAGAAGGACGGTGATATTGATGAAGACGTGAGCCATCGAATCAAAGCCGGATGGATGAAGTGGCACAAAGCTTCTGGAGTGCCACAAAAGCTAAAAGGCAGGTTCTATGGGACGGCGATTCGACCTGTAATGTTGTATGGCGTTGAGTGTTGGCCGACTAAAAGGCGTCATGTTCAACAGTTAGGTGTAGCGGAGATGCGATTTTCAGATGGATGTGTGGCCACACAAGAAAGGATCGGGTCCGGAATGATGATATACGTGAGAGTTGGGGTAGCACCGATTGAAGAGAAACTTGTCCAGCATCGTCTGAGATGGTTTGGGCATATACAACATAGGCCTCCGGAAGCTCGAATGTATAGCGGACGGTTAAAGCGTCTCCAGAAGCTCGAATCATAGCGGACGGTTAAAGCGTCTCAGAAGCTCGAATGCATAGCGGACGGTAGAGCGTGCTGATAATGTCAGGAGAGGTCGGGGGTAGACCAAACTTGATATGGGAGGAGTCCGCAAAGAGAGATATGAAGGACTGGAATATCACCAAAGAACTAGCCATGGACAGGGGTGTGCGGAAGTTAGCTATCCACGTGCCAGAACCATGAGCTCTAGTCTACCCCAACTTGTTTGGTACTAAAGGCTTAGTTGTTGTTGTTGTTGTAATGTAATTCCATCCCTCTGCTTACATACTTGGAATTTAAAATGAATTTTAAACATTTTGTAGGCTTTGACAGGAGAGGAGTGGTATGTACAACAAGCAGCAAGGGCTGTCAATCAGGCTGTTGGACGCGTCATCAGACATCGCCATGACTATGGAGCAATTATTTACTGTGACGAAAGGTCTAAATCCAGTTAAATGTTCCTTGCAAGGAGTATATGCATAGTTTTCTGCTAAACCTCCCAATGGGATAACACCACAATAAAGTGTTTTCAGTGTTCCGCGTTTACTTTGTGCGTTTCCTCTGTTTACATGTCTGCTGTTTTAGCATTCCAGATGACATTTCTGCAAGTATATACATTTTGAAAGAGCTTAACCAGTCAATGAGAAATGTGCCAAATGTCCCTTTTGAAGGAGACAATCCACCTAGCATAAGAAGACACTTTCAATAATCCTTGAAAAGGATCACCTTGAAATATCAAGATATCCTGTTTGGTTCTGTTATCTAAGGTCAACTTAACATATAGAATTCCAAGGATCACATGGTTACACTATGTCCAATGGCTTTTTATCTTGAATCTCATGTGGTTAGCAAGCTTTTTAATGAATTTTTTAAGAGCTATCCTTTTGAATTAAGTGACTTTCTCGACACTGCACATGATTTGCAGGTTTGTGTGGCCAAATTACCAATCCCAGATGTCCTACTGGCTCAAACCTTATATAAAGGTATGCTTGTTGATTTTGTCCTGCTTCTTTGAGATATCTCTACTAATATTTTCCTTGTGTATAAAGGTATGCTTATTGATTTTATCCTGCTTCTTTGAGATATCTCTACTAATATTTTCCCTGCAGTGCTACTCTAAGTATGGGGAAGTAGTTCAAACATTGACAAGATTTTTCCGGGATAAAGTTTGTGTAGACCCAAAAGAGATGGACTGTAATGGTAAGGACCCTGTTTTGAATCTTGAGATGATACTCTTTGTTTGCTTTTGTCATTCTTTTAATGCCAGTTGACGTCCGCTGAAATATTTAATTGATTGTTATTTCAACTTTTGCCTGGTTTGCTTCTTGATGGTTTGATCTTTGAAGCTTGCTAAACATGGGCTTAAATGGTGACTAAACCGGCTGTTGAATGCTGATTATAGGTTGGTCCATGTTGTACAGCACAACAATGGAAATGAACATGACATTTCTTGTTGTTCTGGTTTATATGCTATGAATTGCTGTGTTTAATTACTACTATGTTGTATTTGGGCTGTGCATGTTTGACTTTTGAAAAAACTTATTACACCTTATATTTTGGAACGGAGAGAGTATTGTATTTGGGCTGATCTGCAACATTGTTTATGCTAATTTCTTACTTTATTGATATTTTTTAGTTACCATTTAAGAATTGCAAAAATGCTGTTGCATGCAGATAGCGTTTCACCGCCTGCAGACAAATGTCTGCCGCAGGAGATTCTATCTGACTCGGTATGTCTATATACTTTGCATTCACTTCGATAATCAGTATTCCGTTTAGTACTTCCGGTTTATAGATGATATTCTATCTCTTGCTAGCCTGCCACAGCAGTAAATGAGCACCGGGGAACTACAGTATCATTGAATGCAACCACCAGAAAAGACAACTATATGAAGTTTACCCAGATCACTCCTGCCAATCGCACTACCCTTCCTATGAAACATGGCTGTTCCACTTCACAGCTCGCATCCTCAAGGGGCCAATTTTCTCAGGATTCTCAGGTTGTTGATTTGATCGATAATGCGACCATGCATGGACAATTGAAGGAGCATACCTTAAAGTCTATGAGGCTTAAGAAGGCTAAAATAGCAGATGTCTCTTCACAATTGAAACATAATGTTGAGTCGAGAGCTTTGACTGGAAACGGAGGTCAACAATCTACACCTCCATCAAAAAGAAGTACCATTGAACAAGCATGTGAAAAGAATGAGGCTATTCAAGAAAGATGTGGAGGCCAGGAATCTACTACTGGACCGGCCTTCTTGAAGCTGGTATGCTGCTTGTGCTTGTTCTCTGTAATTTGATCTTGTCTTGCGCTTTGCGGAGTAACTGCTATCTTGTTAGTGTGTTTATTTTTGCACTCATGTATGAGATAATAATCCTTAACTTTGGATGTTTCTATTAGGCTCGAGAAAAGCTCAGTACTGCAGAGTATGGAGAGTTTGTTGAATTTATGAAGGCCTTAAAATTGAAAACCATGCACATCAAAGACTCACTAGAAGCAATAGCGAAACTGTTTTCTTCTCCAGGGCGACTCACACTTCTTGAAGGGTAAAACTACATGTGCTGTAATCTTCATTATTTATTGTGCTCAGGACTTAACAGACAATTAACTACTCCCTCCGTCCCAAATTAAGTGACTCAACTTTGTACTAACTTTAGTACAAAGTTAATACAAAGTTGAGTCACTTATTTTGGGACGGAGGGAGTATCAAACCTTTGATATACCTTGTTTTCATCTGCTTACAGGTTCAGGGTCTTCGTTTCTAAGAATCATCTTCCATTATATGAGCAGCTTGTTCGAAAATATACCATGGCTAATACATAATGACATCATCTGTTGCACATATTTAAAGGCATGTTTCGCTCCACTCTTTTATTGTGATGTTATTGATTAAATGATAGTTGCAGTGTACCTTACCCTGACTATTTGCCAACATAATACTTTATTATTCGTGATACTACCTCTATTGCCAATAGATCTCGCCTTGGAATGTGCAGTCAAACTTTTAAAACACTGACCACTAATACAAACTAAACCTTGCCAACATAATACTACCTCCGTCCTAAAATATAAGACTTTTTGCACGTCTTATATTTTGGGACGGAGGTAGTACTTTATTATTTGTGATACTACCTATGTTGTTAATAGATCTTGCCATGGAATGTGCAGTCAAATTTTTAAAACTCTGACCACTAATACACACTAAGCCATTTGGATTTGTATGAAAATTGTGCTGGTAGATGTTAAATTGTTGCAGCATGTCATTTCACTAAGGTATGCATAAATGCACAATCATTTTTGATGAATTCTTTTCTTGGCCTGTGCGCATGGCAGACTGAAAATAGATATCTTGAAACAGGCGCAATACTTATTCGTGGTTGCATGTCACTTTGGGCATGCGTGGTTGCATGCCACACCTAAATTACTCCCTCTAAAATGTAAGGCATGCTTGACTGTTCGCGGTCTTCGATGCACTACTTTGACCACTGATATACACCAAAATATATGGATTAGGCGGATACGAATGGTATTGTTGTGTTTATCTTGCAAAATACCATGTCTTGATACTAACTTTGTAGACATAACATAAGAGATTTGGACGCGGCGTTCTTGGGTGCGTCTGCACCAGAGGTGAACAGTAAATTCATTTAAAATGGTGGAAAAAATAAATGATTTTTTTGTGATGCTAGATGCTCATGTGCATGAAGTCCGTGCCAAATTTCATGGAGTTTGGACATTTCAGTAGCTCTCAGCAAAAAGGACAAAATTTAGGGCTGTAAGAAAGGCTACTGTTCATACTGTTTTGACCGTTTTTTATCTTTTTTGCTATGACCTCCTCGGATGTCCGAACTAGTTGAAATTTGGCAGGAACATCACGCGTTGGAACATCTTTCACCTATTTTTTTTTCAAAAGTTTTTGAATTTTTTTAGTATTTTTTTGAATTTACTGTTCACCGGGTGCAGATGAGCTCGGGCACCGAATTGAATATCCGGTAATCAAAGCCATACATTGAAGACTGAAAAGCCAAAAGTGCCATTCATTTTGGGGATGGAGTAGCTTTTTAGTGTTCTTACAATTGGGATTATGGCAATTAGTTAATGAGAGCTTGTTGTTTAATATTTCAAGGAAGAAAGAAGAGAATAATATTTTATTACAATCTTTTCTTTTTGAAGTGCTCTTATTAAATTTAGCATGAGAATCAGGTATGATGTTTAGAATATTTGTATTTACTACACAATATTTGATATGCTTTTCTGTTTCCTATGTATTCTCGAATATCCATGACCTAAATGGTCCATTTCATTGATTACCTATATTAGCTGATAAGACTATTTGAGTTTCTGACCATGTTGTGCATCTGCAGATGAAATGTGGAAAAACCTCAAGCAGCAAGCCCAAAGAATTCCACTGAATTCATGCAATTAACTGATGGATCTGTTGAAGAAGTGTAAGTTCTTGAAGCTATCTGATGTAATAGTTGCTGAAGCGAAGCTTTCTTTAAATTTATCAAAAAGAGAGTTGTCAATTGATCTATATCATTGCTTGGCTAAAAAACAACTAATCTACATCTGAATCTGCAGGGTTCATCCCAATCAGTGCATTGCACATGTTGTGGAGTATGTGTAGGGATCTTCAACTGTAAATTAAACAATGTAATTATCCTGTATTATGTTTCTGGAAATAGGTTTATATAACGCATTCTCGGTACTTTGGTTCTGGTACATTTAGTTTAATGAGCATTCCCAGGTTTTCAGCAATGGGCTTAGCTTATGGTTGTTGTGTTGAACTTATGTTGTACGTAGTTTGCTACACTGAAAGTGGAAGTTAATGACTTTTTTGTATGAACTAAATAACCTACCTAAATCCAGAAAATAAATAACATAAAACTATGGGTGTGTTTGGCAACCGACAGAATGTGTAGCGAGATTTTTTTCTTCTTCTATACAATCCATATTGGATTTGGTTCCACTATCAATCTATCATCAGATAATTGAACAAATATAAAGCGTCTTGATGCAAAACGAGAAACAACCAAAAACAGAAAGACCTACAGGTTCCAGCCAAAGAAGAGGTGATTAATATCCTCATTCTCTGGGCAGAATCGGCACAAAGGGTCACCTGCCCAGTTTCTTTTCAGCATATTGTCCTTGATAGCTATAGCATTATGCCAAATTAGCCACTACCAGGTTTTTATTTTTAATGGAATCTCAGCTTTCCACAAATGCTTGAAAGATCTGTCCTGACCCATGTCATACAAATGGTTGTAGACAGATTTAACAGCGAAATTCTTCTTAATATTCCATGTCCATCTAGAAATATCTTCACCCACATCCCTTATAGCTACAGGAAGAAGAATTCTCCTTCTGTTCAGCTGGATCATTTGATCAGCAATTAGCCATTTCCTACAACTGAGAATCCAGTTCCTATTAGCCAACTCTCCAACAAAGACTTTTTGTTCATGGCATACCTCATGCAGTTCAGCAAACTGATTTCTGAGAGTTCCGTTGCTTTTTTTTGGCGGGGCTAAAAAGAGTTTTATTCTAAAATGATAGTTACAATTGAGAGGCAAGAAATCCTCGGTACACGGGGGCCCTCTCTGTAGCCAGACAACTGTGCTACATTCAATACGACTATATCTCGCTAAACAATCTGCAACTCTATTATGGGTACGGTGAAGCTTCTGTGGAATAAACTCCTGGCCCTCTTCCTGGGCATTGATCTCGAGGGCAAGATGACCATATGGTGACCGAAGAAGAGATTCACCTTTGAAATAAATAGTGCCGTAGACGAATCTGACTGCACGATGATCAGAAGCTCGGTGTGTTGTAGTGCAAGAGCCACGCCTTGCATCATCGCATGTATCTCCGCTTCCAGTGCATCATTACAGTTGAACAAATACCTGTATGCAACAAATATGACTGCCCCATCGTTGTGCCGTAAGATCATCCCTGAGGCCGCAGTGCCATCCGATTCAGAAAAAGCGCCATCGACCGAGAGCGCCACCTTACCCACCGGAGGAGGCGTCTAGGCAAGTGTATTAGGAATCCTTGGCGTGGCCTTAACTGATTCGATAACAAGTGGCATCTTGCCCTTTAGGATATCTTCCACGGAGTACCTTTGGGCTGCATTAATAGATCGCCAGTAGTTGGGTAGACACTCTACAGACGTAGTAATCGGAGGTACCTCGTTCCCATGCACAATGTCGTTTTGTACCTGCCATATGCACCATAGTAAAAAAAATCATGCTCCGAGTGTCCTATTGGCACTTACCAAGTACTAGCAATAGCCAATCCTGCCCGTATCACAAAGTGTACATTTTAGCGGCAATGGCCAAAACTGGCGCATGCACTCCCATAAACCAGCGGCGTGATCACATGTCACTAACGCGTGGAAAGATGATTCTTCATGTATACCACATAGCGGACATCTGTAGATGATGGATAGATTTATTTTTTGTTGTTGCCAATGCTCCGGAACTCACCTTCCATGCAATAATGTTAATCTTTTGTGGAACTTTAGCTTGCCAGACTAGATTCCAAAGTCTCCTCGACCCATCAGGACCGGAGCTAGAGGCTCCATTACCAAATTGGTCCTCATGTGTACTCATGGCTAGACGGTAAGCACTACAAATAGTAAAAATGCCTGTGCGCTCTGGCTGCCGGGCAATAAAATCCTCCCGTTGCCTTGGTGACGCCCTGATTTTCAAAATTTCCTTAACATCCATTGGCCAAAAAAAATTGTGATAAAAGTTCAGAATTCCATACACCATGTTCATCCAAGAAGTGTGAAATATAGTTGAGCCTGCAGTTGCCCTATGGTGTAATTGGTCTGAAGGACGGGCCTCTAGGGATCCAAGGGCCCCGCCATGTTCTAACAGACTGCCCATTACCAACTCGCCAAATCACACCCTTCTTGAGCAACTCAAGTCCATATTCAATCCCCTTCCAGACAACCGACGAATTCCCAGAAAACATTGTATCCAACAAATTACCCTCTGGGTACTTTGCACGCAATAAACATGCACAGAAGCTTTGTGGGGTGTTCAGCAGTCTCCATGCTTGTTTTGCTAGAAGAGCCTTGTTAAAAGCACACATATCACGGAAACAAATACCCCCTTTAGACTTTGGTAATACCATTTTATTCCAACTCAGCCATGCCATCTTCCTTTTTCCCTTCTCAACTCCCCGCCAGTATTGCCGCATCATACGAGTAAGATCATCACAAACCATGCGGGCAAACGAAAAACACTCATAACATATGTGGGAATTACTTGGGCAACTGCTTTTATCAGAATTTCCTTATTACCAGAAGACATATACTGCTCACTCCAATCAACAAGCCTTTTACTGAGGCTGGCCTGCACTGTTTCAGACATACCCTTATTCATTCTTCCATCAGGAACCGGCAGACCCAAATACTTTGGGTCAAACACCTGTTGAGAGATATCCAAAACTCCTTCCACTTCATCCACCACTGCACTAGGACATTTGTCCAAAAAAACAATGGCACACTTTGAGGGGTTTATGAGTTGCTCTGTTGAAGACGATAAGTGCTCAACAAATCTTTAACCAACATTGTCTGTTGTGGTGACTCTTCAGAAAATTAAAGAGAGTCATCTGCGAATAACAGATGTGTGATAGTAGGGGCCTTGAGGCAAATAGTCACCCCCCTTAGGCCCTCCTCTGCCACAGACTTATGCACCAAAGCAGACAAGGCGTCAACAACAAATAAGAATAGAAAGGACGACAAAGGGTCACCTTGATGAAGCCCCCTCTTGGGTATGAAAGAATCCAACAACTTCCCATTAAATTTAACCGAGTATTTCACTAATTTCACACAAGCCATGACAAGATAAATCCACTCAGGTGCAAAACCCCATTTGATTAGGGCGCCTTCCAGAAAGTCCCAATCCACACGGTCATAGGCCTTCGACAGATCCAACTTATATGCACACAGTGGTGAGATTCTCTTTAGTGTCTGGATATGATGAATGCATTCAAATGCAGTTATAGAATTATCTGAAATAAGTCTCCGAATGAAAGCACTTTGATTTTCAGAAATTAACTCTGTTAGGTGAGGTCTGAGACGATTTACTAGACACTTCGTGACAATCTTGTAAACCACATTACAAAGGCTAATTGGTCTGAAATCTTTCATCTCTTTTGGGTACTACACTTTGGGTATTAAGACAATTGCAGTAACATTCACTCCCTTCGGCATAGACCCAGTTTCAAAAAAACCTTAAAACCGCCGCTATAATTTCAACCTTAAGCACCGTCCAATTTCTCTGATAAAACTTGGCAGGGAGACCATCCACCCCCGGTGCTTTTAGAGGCCCGATCAGAAATAATGCATCTAACACTTCCTGTTCACTAAATGGTGCACATAATGAAATGTCCATATCAGCGGTTACCTTAGAAGCGATACAATCCAACATCACGGCTGGAGAAATAGTGGGGTCTTTAGTATAAACCTCCTGAAAGTAAGAAGACGCCATCCTCTCCATGCCCGTGGGAGCTGAACACCATGTCCCATCTTGTTTTCTTAATCTCTGAATAAAATTTCTCCTCGCCCGCCATACAGATCTAGGGTGGAGGTATTTTGTCCCCTTCCTTTAGCCAGGTTATCCGTGATCTTTGAAGCAAAATCATCTCCTCGCGGTAAAGGAGTTCATCCAATTGATTCATTTTCTTTGAATCTTCACCCGATCAGCATTAAGTAATTGAAGTGATTCAAGCTTAGCTCTTAATTTCTCTATATCACGAAGTACATTGCCAAAATTCTTGGAGCTCCATGCCTTCAAATCCAGCAACACGCTCTTGAGCGATTTAGCCACCGAACCAAGGTCTCCCCTCGGGCGTACTCTCACCAAGGCGTCAACAATGATAGATGGGAAGGTCGGGTCACGCTCCCACATGATCTTGTACCTCAAGGAACGATGGTTGCACACACGGCTATAGGATCGAAAGTATGTCTAGAGGGGGGTGATTAGACTACTTGACCAAATAAAATCTATCCTTTTCCCAATTTTAGTCGTGGGAAGATTTTAGCAATTATGACAAGTGAAGCAATCAACCTACACATGCAATTCTAAGGGTATAGCAGCAGAAAGTAAAACATTGTATATGAAGGTAAAGGGAAGGGTTTGGAGAAGGCAAACATAATGGAGACAAGGAGATTTTTGGCGTGGTTCCGATATGTGGTGCTATCGTACGTCCATGTTGATGGAGACTTCTACCCATGAAGGGTAACGGTTGCGCGAGTCTACGGAGGGCTCCACCCACGAAGGGGCCATGAAGAAGCAACCTTGTCTATCCCATCATGGCCATCGCCCACGAAGGACTTGCCTCACTCGGGTAGATCTTCACGAAGTAGGCGATCTCCTTGCCCTTACAAACTTCTTGGTTCAACTCCACATCATGTCAGAGGCTCCCAAGCGACACCTAACCAATCTAGGAGACACCACTCTCCAAAAGGTAATGGATGGTGTGTTGATGATGAACTCCTTGCTCTTGTTCTTCAAATGATAGTCTCCCCAACACTCAACTCTCTCTCTCTCTCATAGATTTGGCTATGGTGGAAGAAGGATTTGAGTGGAAAGCACCTTGGGGGAGGCTAGAAATCAAGGTTCAAATGGTTGGATTGGATTCTCTTAATCTCAACACACGAGTAGGTGGTTCTCTCTCAGAAAATGAATGATGGAAGTGTAGGCACGTTCTGATGGCTCTCCTCAATGAGAAGAAGGGGTGGAGGGGTATATATAGTCTCCACACAAAATCTAACCGTTACATACTTTTGGTCCATCTCGGTGGCACCGATTAGTAAACTCGGTAGCACCGATCTATACAAACATATGAACGTTAGGAATCTCGGTGGGACCGATGGGAACAACTCGGTGGGACCGATGTGCTAGGGCTTAGGGCAAACTTCATCTCGGTGGCACGAATTGCATCATCTCGATGAGACCGAAGTGAATGCAATGAGCAACAACAAATTAGTCAAGCCAACTCGGTGGGACCGATTGCAACATCTCGATGAGACCGAAGTGAATGGAACAAATCACAGGGCGCTGGCAAGGCCATCTCGGTGAGACCAAGACCCGTATTGGTGTGATAGAATTGTTTGGGTTTTGGCAGTGGCTATGTCAAAATGAACTCGGTGCCTCCGGATGGGAAATATCGATGGGACCAAGTTGGGAATTAGGTTTTGGACATATTTGGATAGACAAAGTGGCCGAGGGTTTTGGAGCAATATCACTAAGCACTTTGAGCAAGTATACCATTAAGCAACACCTCATCCCCTTTTAATAGTATTGGCTTTCCTATGGACTCAATGTGACCTTGGATCACTTAAACAAAAATGTAGAATCTTGAGCTTTTGCCAATCCTTGTCCTTATCATTTTGAGGGGTCCACATCTCTATGTCATGCCATGCCAATCATTGAACATCCTGAAATATTTATCTTGAATGGATATTACTTCAATGAGATATATGTTGTTATGAATTACCAAAACCACCCGGGGATTAGTTGCACTTCCAATCTCCCCCTTTTTGGTAATTGATGACAACATATAGATCAAAGCTCCGACAAATGATTAAATGAATTAAATACATCATCGCTTTGAGAAGTATGTGATAAGGAAGAGCTCCCCCTAAATTTGTGCATTATTAAAAATTTGCGTTTGAATGGAAATGAACAATCGATTAGGATCATGGGTCACTCTTCCAAGTCACATACATCTTAGTGGAGTGCACAAAATGATATGAGTGAAATAACATGCACGCATCACCAAAGACATAAGTGAATGATCATACATAAATAGCGATAGAGATAAGCATTAAGCATCACATGAAGCATAGTATGATTAATCACACACTAAAAGCGTATTATCTCACAAGCATAATGATCAAGTAGCACAAATCATACGAACATAGTAGAAAGAACTCGAGAAAAACCAAGGAGCAAAAGCGAGACCCTCTCTCTCTCTCTCGAAGACTAATGATCTATACAATTTCTCCCCCTTTGGCAACAAGTACCAAAAAGCTCGAAAAGGTATAGAGCTATGCGTCTTTCTAGGCACGATCCTCAGGAGCTCATGAAGGTGACTTCTGGCTGATGGCTCCAGTGTGCGTAGATGGCATTGAGATAAGTGCGTCCGCAAATGCTTCTGATGATGTCTGCTGGACTGGTGGAGTAGAAACTGGAGGTGGTACTGTGGCAGTAGCGGCAAGTGCAGAATGAGTGGTCCTCGTATCTACAACTAGCACGGCTGAAGATCTGGGTGCCCTAGGTACAGTCTGAAACCTCTGAGTAGTAGGTCTATCATCTCCACTGTCAGCATCATCTCTAGGTTTCTCCAGGATAGTCTGAACCTCTGTGATCTTCACATCAAGATCATGAATCTTTGTCTCAACAATCTGCTCTAGACTCTCCTGGTTCTTGGAGATGTTGGCCAAACTCCTCTCAATCCTTAGGGTTGCCTCCAACAGATATGTCATATGGTCATTCTTTGACTTGAGGTTGGCTATTTGAGCATTGGGTGCTGTGGCCTCTTGAGTTGCTCTTGCTGCTGCATGGATCTTCTCTTGAGCCACAATTGATGTAGGTTGTGAGGGATCCATCACCACCACATTATCTTCAAACTCAAGCTTGAAGAGGGAGATGTTCATGATCAAGTAGATAAGTGCTCATTCCGACTTTGGAGTTGATGAGCATCTGAATATGTGGAGCATATCCACAAGGTCTCTTATGATCAACAGTTGTCCTCTTGACCGTCTCAACAATCAAACTCATGACTTTGAACTTCTGAGGGGTGTCAAACAAATGGAGCAAAATGATGGAGTGACCACGTATCATCTTGTCATCTCCGGACTTGGGAAAAGGAGTATGCCTCAAGATTGTGTCTGTGGTGGCCAAACCAGCTAGCAAGTGCTTTACCGAACCAAGCTTTGACTCTCAAGATCCTTGGGAGGGGTTTCCTTGTACATATTTTCCATAGAGTTGTGGTCCATCTTAGGCTTCCCGTACACATCAATGTCGTTTTCTTCTTCCTCAAGGGCACCAAGGAGTGCAACCCACTCAGAAATGGTTGACTGGTACTTGGAACCCTCAGTCATCCATGCAATCCTCACATCTGGATAGAAATGAGTTGTGGAGTAAAATTGCATGATCATCTCATTATTCCACTTGGTGAGCTTCTGACCAACAAACTTGTCAACACCTGCAAGTATAAAACTCTCATGAACATGGGGAAAATAGTCTTCATTTACATCAATATATTTCCAGTCCACCCACTTCATGCCATTGACGATGGGTTTCTTATCAAGCAAAATAGTCTCATAGAAATCTTGTTGTTCTCTGGTGTGAAAGCGATAATCGCAAGCAGTCCTCCTTCTGATAGAATAGGGGTCAATCTTCCTCCACTCTCTCAATCCCTTATCCTTCCAGAGCATCATGTTCTCAGCTACAAGATGAGCATTGTCATGATCTAGGATCTTGGGCTTGAGCTTCCTAAGCACCAATGGCTCATCATCAACCTCAACCTCGGGCACCAGGGCCTTGTTATCGGTGTCAAAACCGGCGGATCTCGGGTAGGGGGTCCCGAACTGTGCGTCTAAGGTTGATGGTAACAGGAGATAAGGGACACGGTGTTTACCCAGGTTTGGGCCCTCTCTATGGAGGTAATACCCTATGTCCTGCTTGATTGATATTGATGAATATGAGTATTACAAGAGTTGATCTACCTCGTGATCGTAATGGCTAAACCCTAGAGGTCTAGCTTGTATGGCTATGATAACGAGTGTCCTATCCGGACTAAGTCCTCCGGTTTATATAGACACCGGGATGATCTAGGGTTACACAAGGTCGGTTAGAAAGAAGGGAATCTACATATCCGATCACCAAGCTTGCCTTCCACGCCAAGGAGAGTCCCATCCGGACACGGGTGCAGTCTTTGGTCTTCGTATCTTCACAGCCCATCAGTCCGGCCCATGGCCAATAGGCCGGATGCCCAAGGACCCCTTAGTCCAGGACTCCCTTAGTAGCCCCTGAACCTGGCTTCAATGACAAGGTATCCGGCGCGTAGTGCTGTCTTCGGCATTGCAAGGCGGGTTCCTCCTTCCAAACTCCAAAATAGTCTTCGGACGAATTGATCACGTCCAGACCTGTAACACACACCACACACAACCGTAGAGAGAATATAATACTACACGAGTCCAATCTGCTGACAACTTTTACAACATGACATCACGTCCATTCGGTCATAATTTTGAATCGTTTTTTTTGCCTGCCGCTCCATGTTTCGAGACGCGGTTGTCATTGTCTCGTCTTGTCGAAGCAGAGACCGTGTCCCCTTATTACGGGATTCTCATCAATACGGGCATGGGTAACCCAACCGTGCCATTTATACATCCCTTGGGAGCAGGCGAACCTTGAGGCGAGTGGGGTGGCGTTCAATATTCAGTGCCCTTATAAGGAGATAAGATTCCTCCTTCTTCCCCCACGCCTTCTTCCTGCCTTTTTCCACTCTTGAGCTCCAACGCCCAAGTTCTCATCTGTTCCCCACTCGAGAAAGCACTCAACCATGTCCGGATCCGTAGGTCAAGGCAAGTGGATGGCTTCCTCCGTCAAGGAGGAGGACATCGCCGAGCTTCGGGCGGCCGGGTACCTGGCGAAGGAAATCGTCCACCGTCTTCCATCCTAAGGAAAAATCATTCCCACACTGAAGCCCGATGAGAGGGTAGTGTTCCTCCCCCATTGCCTCTGCGGGCTGGGGTTTCCAATCCACCCCTTTGTCCGTGAGATAATGTTCTACTACGGTATAGAGTTCCACGATCTATCCCCGAACTCCTTCCTCAATATCTCGGCATTTATCATCGTGTGCGAGGCCTTCCTCCGCATCCAACCCCACTTCGGGCTGTGGCTCAAAACCTTTAACGTGAAGCCCAAGGTGGTGGATGGACATCACACAGAGTGCGGGGGCGCCATGGTGAGCAAGCTCACCAATGTATCTTGGCCAAAAGGCACATTCGTGGAGTCTGTCAAGGAATGGCAAAAACAATGGTTCTACATCACTGAACCCCGCGGCGCCACCTGGGCCGCGGCCTCCGCATTCAACCCTGGCGCTCCCGTCCGACTCACCTCCTGGGTCGAGAAGATCCCGAACTGTTGTTCGTCAGACGAGCTGATTGCATTGCAAACGCGCATTCAAAGCATGATTAATAGGGACATCAAGCTTGTCGACGTAATCCAAGTGATGCTGGTGCGCCGGATCCTCCCCTGCCAGAGCTGAAGCCGCCCTCTATGGGATTTCAACCCGAAAAAGCACCACACCTTGGAGAGGCTCTTCGAAACGGCTCACAAAGATGCCTGGAAGTTGCTCTTCAAGGGCAACAAGATACCGCCGACCACAGATTCGGACCGTGGTCATGACATAAATCACCTCCCCAATGAGGTATATTATTTTCAACACATCCCCTACTTGCTTGTTTCAAGGGTGATATCTAATCTTTTATTATCATCGCTTTTTCAGTACTGGTTGAAGAAGGCGAAGCAGATCCGGTGTCCGGCTCCCCTGCTTGAAGAACCAGTTATCCCACGCTTAGTGAAGATGCCAGAGCCGGCGCCTTACAGGGCACCAAAAAAGAAGGCCACAGGAAAGGCCAAGGGGGTCCGGAATGGCCCCCGCCGCAAGGGTACTTTGGACGTGACGTCCAAAGACAAGACCCGCTCCCCTGCCGCCGAAGACGGTGAGGATGAGGAGGAGGAAAGCGACTCTCCCCTTGATGGGGGGAGGAAGAAGAGGGCAGCCTCCACAACTCTGGAGGCGGAGGCGCCCAAGAAGGGGAAGGGCTCCTTCGCAGATAACTCCGCATGGGACGTCGACGACAGTCCGGAGAAATGCCCCCGCGCTAAGCCTCGGGCCGCATCGTAAGTACTAAGACTTGTATCCACCCATAAAGTTTCTCCTCCTCACTGCATTGAGATGATTGGTTATGTTTTATTGTAGTCGGGCCCACAATAGCTCCCCGCGATCCTCGTCAAGAGGCTCGCTGGATTCCAAGGCGATGGCCAGCGATTCACTGCCAGCCGCTCACTCCCCCAAGGCCAAGGATGATGCGGAGGTGCTGTCCTAAAGGACTGTTCCAGGTGGGGGAAAGGCTCAGGAGGCGCCAGAAGGCGAAATTCCCGCCGCCGGACACCAAGGGGAATCAATCCCCATGGAGACTGGTGGGGAGGGCCGGACTCAGTTCGACCCTCAGCCGGACTCAATTCTGGAGACCGAGGCTGCTCCGGAATTCGGCATGCGACCTCCTTCAGAAGAAGGGGGGATGCCTGTTCCCCCGGTGACCCCTGTCCAACCAGGGGCACCGGATAATCTGTTGCAAGCGCCGCGAGGCGCTTCCATTATGGATGAGCACCGTGCCCTTATGGGCACGATAATTGAAAGGGTTCAGTCCGCCAAGAGCGGACTAACCGAAGCCTGTAGCAGCCTGTTAACAGGTTTTGAGGTAAGCAGCACAAAAAAGGAGAAAATCCTAATATAGACAGTAGCCCCTAAGACACTGTCCGGTGTTTGAAAAGAAAAAACCGGACAGAGGATCAATCTCCTATTGCAGGAAACTAACTAAATTTGTCTGAAATGTATGCGCATGCGTCGCTGTTGGCCGCGGCCTCGCATACTGCCAAAGTCTCTGGACTAAAGCAGAAACTGGCGGAGCCCGAGGAGGAGCTGGGCCAGGTGAAGAGGCAGCTCCAGGAAAACAAGGTAAGTAATAACCTGTTGTGGATTCGAAGAAGGGTAAATGATATGTAATGACCAACAGAGGCGACAATCGAGGTCGAGGCCCTGAAAGCGGCCCTGGTCAAAGCCGAGGGGAAGGCTGTCAAGGAGCAGGCCGCCCGTAAGAGGCTCAAGGCCCGGGTCAACGAAGTTCAACAGGAGCTCCAGGACGCGGTGAGGAAGTGCGAGACCTTGGAGCACAATGCGTCGGCTCAAGAGGCCAAACTTGTCGAGGCTCTTAAGAGTGCGGAGGCAGCCCGGATTGAAGCCCAGAACGCCTTCCACGAGATCTAGGAGGCCAGGAAGATCACCGTGGGTAAGGCATTCAATATGCAAAGCAGGAGTGTGAAGAGGAAATTTCGTCTACTAACCCGGATTTGAAGTTCTCCAGGGGCCTTTGCTGATCTGCCACGCAGTGTGACCGACGCTGCGGAGTTCTTCCGAGCCGAAGAAGGTAGCTCCATGGAGAAGTTGTTGTGGTCGCAATATTGCACGCCACAACATCCGGTGCCCTTCAGCGATCAGCTGAAATAGCTGGTCGAGCTGCACAGGGTGAACGAACTGGCCATGAAGGATATGATAGTCCGGCTGTGGCCAGCCGAAGCTATTCCCAGCAACTACTTCGGCCTCGTGAAGAAGCTGGTGGATGCCTGTCCTCGGCTGGATGTCATCAAGCGGTCCATCGGCATCGAGGGCGCGTGTCTGGCCTTCTCTTATTGCAAGGTCTGGTGGGCGAAGCTGGACGCTGTCAAGCTAGCGACCGGGGGGCCGCCGGAGGGCAAGGAGCACCGCACACCTGAGCGATACTTCGATGATGTCTTAGAGGGACCCCGCATTGTTGCGGATCATTGTGCAAAGGACACCATCTTTGAATGAATGTATTCGAGATCCCTCTGCCTTGTAAGATGAAACAAAATGTTTATGCAATATAATGCTTGTTGTGTTTTTAAATTTTTTACTTCCTGTGCGGCCGTGTTGTATAAAATCTGAGGGTTAACCAGTCGTCGGCTTCTGCCCCCACGTAGGTAGTACGGGGGTGTTCGGGATGGAATCTAAACAATCTTGATCCAATTAGATGGTCCTTGAAGGAGTTGTTTAGCGCAACGAACCAGGCAACCAGACTATGCGGCTGTAACGCCCTCACTTAGCCATAGGAGTGCCACAATAAAAACATGGGCGCAACCCATAGTATCCAAACTAGAGTGCTATAAGCGTCTGATCGGGAAGTACCATTCCTTTGCGTAATGCGGAAGAAATCTCCAATGATTTGCAACCTCCGAACAGCTGACCGGCTCGTGCCGCATCATGACAGTCAGTTTTTGGCTTTCTCTACTGAGGCGCTCCTTTGGATAAACCAAGGCACAATCGAAGTAGTTCTCCTTTACTACCTTAGCTGATATAACGGAACATAAGGTAGCAAGCACAGAGCCGGGCAACCCAACTATTGACCAAAGACATGATTCGGAGCCAATGCATATAATGCCAAATTCGGGGTGCCGAACTGTACTTATAAAAAGTGTTCGGACTTTTTTTGCCATAATGTGGGGTGCTATGAAGCCCCAGGCAAACATCGAGCGTACCAAAGTGTACGGGTGCTACCTGATAGGATTATCCACAGGGGAGCTGAAAAAAAGAAAGAAAACAGAAAAGGTACGAAAAAGATGGAGTCCTACAGCTCCAGCCGCAAACGGTTCTCATTGTAATTTAATTAGTACGTCAAGGCGCATTGATACATGTAGTGCAATAAGAAACATGCTATTTGACATGCCTAAACCAAGGGAGAGCTGCATGTGGGTCCTGAAAAATAGGTAAAGTTATCGTTAACAGAATCACGTAAAAAGTCCCCCGTATGCCTCCATTTCTTGCCGCCTTGGTGTGTTTATCCTTCAAGAGGACCGATGACCAGGCCATCAGATGGTGCCTGTGGGATTGAGACCTGAAAAGGAAACAAGTAAAAATGAAAGTATATGTGTATCCGACGTTGGTTGAGCCGTAATACGGACCACAAGCTAGCTATGCCTCCGTCGATGCCCATGGGATTTTGAGCGTGTAGTTATGTACGCGCGGCACGAATGCCACCACTTGATCGGAACTGCGACGGAGGCCGGATTTCTAGTCGAGCTCCTGACTAGCCAAGCTCTCTTGCTGCAGAGTAGTTCGGATCCTCTTAACGGTGTCCGTGGGCTCGGCAACCGGATTAAGGTTCTGCTTGAGAAGGCCGCTCTGTACTTCTGTTGCTAGGGCAGCTGTGTGCTCTTCTGTACGGAGGGAGCGTTCCGTATTTCCATTAACCGTTATGACACTGCACGGACCGGGCATCTTGAGCTTGAGGTAAGCATAGTGTGGTACTGCGTTGAATCGAGCAAACGCGGTTCATCCGAGCAGTGCATGATAGCCGCTGCAGAATGGGACGATATCAAAGATTAACTCCTCGCTTCGGAAGTTGTCCGGAGATCCGAAGACAACCTCGAGTGTGATTGAGCCCGTAGAGCGGGCCTCTACACCTGGTATGACTCCTTTGAAGGTAGTCCCGGTGGGCTTGATCCGAGATGGGTTAATGCCCATTTTTCGCGCTGTATCCTAATAGAGCAGATTAAGGCTACTACCTCTGTCCATAAGGACGCGAGTCAGGTGGAACCCATTAATTATTGGGTCTAACACTAGTGCGGCTGAGCCACTGTGATGGATACTGGTCGGATGATCCTGGCGATCAAAGGTGATCGGGCATGACGACCATGGATTAAATTTTGGGGTGACTGGCTCTATCGCGTAGACGTCTCTTGGGGATGTGGGTAGCGTATATCATGTTCACCATTTTGACCTGAGGGGGAAACTTATTCTGTCCCCATGTGTTTGGTTGTTGGGGCTCTTCGTCATCGTCCTCGCTTTGCGATCCCTTTTCCCTGTTTTCGGTGTTTAATTTGCCGGCTTGTTTAAAAACCCAGCAATCTCTATTTGTATGATTGGGTGGTTTGTCTGGGGTGCCATGAATCTGGCACGGACGATCAAGTATGCGGTCCAAGCTGGATGAGCCTGAATTGTTCTTTTGGAATGGCTTCTTCCGCTGACCGGATTTAGAGCCCCTGAATCCGGCATTGACTGCCGTGTCCTTGGTGTTATCACTGTTGTTTTGGCGCTTGTATCTGTTGCGTCGAGACTTGTCCTTGCTAGTTTTAGCTTCAGGGGTGCCGGCGTCGCTTGCATTGTTTTTGCTATGGGCCAACCAACTATCCTCGCCCGCACAAAACCGGGTCATGAGTGCCGTGAGGGCTGCCATGGATTTTGGCTTTTCTTGGCCAAGGTGGCGAGCGAGTCATTCATCGCGGATGCTGTGTTTGAAGGCTGCTAGGGCTTCGGCATCCGGACAATCGACGATTTGGTTCTTTTTAGTTAAGAACCTAGTCCAGAATTTCCTGGCGGACTCTCCGGGCTATTGAACTATATGGCTTAACTCATCAGCGTCCGGAGGTCGAACATATGTACCTTGGAAGTTATCGAGGAAGGCCTCTTCCAAGTCCTCCCAGCTTCCAATAGAATTTGCCGGTAGACTGTTGAGCCAGTGCCGAGCTGGCCCCTTGAGTTTTAAAGGGAGGTATTTGATGGCGTGGAGGTCATCGCCGCGGGCCATATGAATGTGGAGGATGAAGTCTTCGATCCACACCGCGGGGTCCGTGGTTCCATCGTATGATTCTATATTCACGGGTTTGAACCCTTCTGGGAATTCATGATCCAGGACCTCATCAATGAAGCAATGAGGGTGTGCGGCGCCTCTATGTCGGGTCGTATCACGATGTAGCTCTGATGGAGTCCGTCTGCGGTTTTCGGCCCGCGCATGACTAAGTTTGTCACGTCCTAATAGGTGGCCGTCGTCGCGTGTCGAGGCACGCCCTCGCGATCCGTAGATTGATCTAGTATGTCCTACTTTATTTTTCAGGTTTTGTCGAAGGTCATATGTATGACCATGGGCTAATTTACCTCTACCTATGTGCTGAGGCGGGGCTAGCTGGTGTTCGGCGTGAGTTGCCGTTTTGTCTCGACCATGTGGTGGTCGGTCAGCCGCATTGTACGATGGAGGTATGTAGTTCGGCGCCTCCTCGTCGAACTGAGGTAGCAATTTGCACTTTGGGTAGCTTTTGGTTGGGCGCTTAAGGCCGTACTCTTTGGCTGCTAGGACATCCGTCCATTTATCATTGAGCAGATCTTGGTCAGCTTGAAGCTGCTTCTTTTTGAGGCTCCTTGCCGTGGCGATGAGCTGGCGCTTGAAGCGCTCCTGCTCCAAAGGTTCCTCAGGCACGGTGAAATCGTCAGTGCCGAGGCTCACCTCGTCCTCGGAGAGCGGAAGGTAATTATAGTCCTCCGAATCTTCGTGCGTGGCCTGTTTACTGGGGCTAACCTGCCCGCCTTCCCGTTCATCTTGTTCATTAGCTGTATCGACGGGGTCTTCGTTGTCTTCGGCACCTTCTGGAGTGTTTATCTTCTCCCATGCCGGTGTTGCTGTCTTTACTGCGGTGTGACTTAGAGCGGCGCCACTGCCGCCGGCGCTTGGACTGTATTTCAGAAGGTTTATCCTCAACTGGATCTTCCTTGTCCTCGCCGCTGTTCTCCTTTGGTGCATCCACCATGTATACATCATACGAGGAAGTGGCCGTCCAGCGTCCAATGAACGGTGGGTTCTGGGCCTCTTCTTCTCCGGCATCGTCGTCCATACCGTCGTTGTCTTCGGAGTCGTAATCAAGTTCATCGGTCAAATCCTCGACCGTGGCTATGAAGTGGGTGGCGGGTGGGAAGCAAAATTCTCCACCGTCAGCCCCTAGTTCGAGCCGGATATAGTTCGGCTGTGAGTCCTCCGCCAAGGACATGTTCTTTAATGAGTTTAGCACATCGCCCAAAGGCGAGTGCTGGAAGATGTCTGCGGCGCTGAACTTGAAGATCGATAAACCATCAATTTCGGCATCCGCGGGATCACGTGGTTCGGAACATACAGCCGGAGACGAGTCCGGAGTTTCAGTGACAAAGATGTCATGAGAGGTTAGGTCTATGTGCGGCTCCAACGCCGTGGAATCTGTGGCCTCCATGGTGGGGTTGATCCTCCCGTCCTCGGATGGCGCAGTCTGCTCCGGATCTAGGGCCAGAGTGGTTACAGGAGCAATCTTCTGAATGCGGCCTGATGACAGATTTAGGTCATGATCATCGGGGTGACCGGGAGCGGCTACCGCGGTGTCGAATCCGACAAAGATCAAGTCTCCACGGATGTCCGTGATGTAGTTCAAGCTTTTGAATCTGACCTGATGGCCAGGGGTGTAGCTTTTGATCTGCTCCAGATGGCCAAATGAATTGGCCTGTAGTGCGAAGCCACCGAACACGAAGATCTGTCTGGGGAGGAAAATTTCTCCTTGGACATCGTCATTATGGACAATTGAAGGGGCCATCAAACCTTTTGGTGACAACATAGTTGAACTCTCAATGAAAGCAGCAATGTCGGTGTCAAAACCGGCGGATCTCGGGTAGGGGGTCCCGAACTGTGCATCTAAGGTCGATGGTAATAGGAGACAAGGGACACGGTGTTTACCCAGGTTTAGGCCCTCTCTATGGAGGCAATACCCTACGTCCTTCTTGATTGATATTGATGAATATGAGTATTACAAGAGTTGATATACCTCGAGATCGTAATGGCTAAACCCTAGAGGTCTAGCTTGTATGGCTATGATAATGAGTGTCCTATCCGGACTAAGTCCTCTGATTTATATAGACACCGGGAGGATCTAGGGTTACACAAGGTCGGTTACAAAGAAGGGAATCTACATATCCGGTCGCCAAGCTTGCCTTCCATGCCAAGGAGAATCCCATCCCGACACGGGTGCAATCTTCGGTCTTCGTATCTTCACAGCCCATCATTCTGGCCCATGGCCAATAGGCCGGACGCCCGAGGACTCCTTAGTCCAGGACTCCCTCACTTGTTCTTCTCAGCAGCAGAGATATTTCTTGTAGACCTCTTAGGAGCAGAAACCTTGGGCTACGAGGGAGCAATTGTCTTCATAGCATCTGACATTAGTTTTTGTGTCTTTGCTGGAGGTGCTTCAACTTCTAGTTCTTCCTCATCATCATGATCATCTTTCCTCATGGAAGGTTTGCCAATGACTACACCACTAGTCTTTCTAGCCCTCTTCTTCTTGCTGACATCGGCCCCTTCATCACTTGGCTCCTCAAGTGTGAATGTCATTGTATCCTTTGGAGCTGAGGCTTTGCTTGCCCTTGACAGCGGTACTTTTTGACAACATTCCTTTCCTTGGCACTTGGCCTAGTACTAGCAGAAGTACCATATTCCTTCCTCAAAACTGCCTTCTTCTTTGATGTGGCCTCACAAGCCACAAAGTCTTCATCCTCATCATCTGAGATTCTCTTCTTTTTAGTTCTGGTGTCAACCTTTGGCAGATCTGGAGAACACCTAATGCCCTCATAGTAGCTTTCATTGGGACTAGAACCCTCACTGAGATCAACATTCTACTCTGATTGATTCTAACTGTCACTTGCACTTGACATCTTGCAAACAGACCCTGTGAATAGATGGGTATGGGTAGAGTAGATGAGTTATCACAAAAAATAGATAGTTTTTCAAACTTTAGTTCTAGGTTTTCAAATGCATTTCGGAGCTACCGAGTTGGTCATTTTGGTGAAACCGAAGCACTCACAGAACCAAAACACTCAATTTCAGTGGGACCAAGATGTGGTTCGGTGGCTCCGAGTTGCTAGGGTTTCACTGAAACTTTACTTTCGGTCTCACCAGTTAGTACGTTTTGGTGAAACCGAGTTGTACTTGTGCAATGGCTAGGGCCAAATCGGTGGGACCGAAAATTCCTATTTGACCGGTTCGAGATGCGTTCGGCGGAAACCTCAACCTAATTTTTTGCTCGAATCTATTCTAAGGAATAATCTGGTGGATAGAGGCATTGCAATCATGGCAAGATACATGGAAATATCCTTGTGCATTGAATCAGAGAAAAGAAGCACGAGGAGATCGAATTTCACCCTAACTCGATGGAGATCCTCTACGGCGGCAACGACAGAGCAGATTCCATTGACGGCGGAGGATTCCTGCGATGAAGGCACATAGGAGATGACGACGATGATCCGGAGACCAAGAGGGCGGCAACAACGAGGCGCGGGTTCGTGATGTTTGAAGTAATTTTCAACCGTATGGTCCGCTGGATATATATACCCGTCTGCTGTCTGTGGCACCGGGTGGAACGAATCGGTGGCACCGAGATGTGCAACTGCGTGCAGTCACAACAAATTGGTAGCATCGAGTTGGTCTAACCGGTAGCACCGAGATGAAAACCTAGATCAATCTTTATGATTTCGGTTCGACAGAGTTTGAGTGTGTTGGTCTGACCGAAATGCATGAAGAAGGTTTTGGAGGTCAGCCCTTGATGGGTCGGTGGCTCCGAGTGCTCCTCACCCGGAAGGTCCGAAAAAGACTTGTTCAATTTTTGTGATATAGCATGAAAAGAATTTGAGACAAGAAGAGCGTAGATAGCTAGAGGAGGTTCTTAGGCATTCTTGTACATCCACTTGGCCAACAAAAACCAAGACAATCAAAACAACAAATGGATGTCCTCGAATGGGGAAAATATGCAACCAACATGCTCACACAATAAGATAGCAAATGAAATATGTGTCAAAGCATGCACAACCAATCCTAGCATCTATCAAGCAATTTTCGTTGACTAGGTCATGTATATATGAGTATATTGACTTAGGAGTCAAATGAGAACATTTGATCATAGGTCATACTCATCATTTCAGCACAAGTGGGGTTACCACTTTTACATAAAGCATTAATGTGTTCACACCATTAGAGTTGCTTTAGCTCAATTTTTAGAGCAAACCTCCCCTAGATGTGATATCCCCCCAAAAAGGGATGAACTAAACTTGGGTTTTGTCGATGATGACTGCATGTAGATAGTGAAGATGTGGATGCTCATTGTTGATGCAGATCATTTGGGGCAATCCTTTGGAGTGTTGCACTTTCAATACCTACATGGGTTAGTCCCACAAGGAACATACAAGGATATCCATAGACATAGAGTGAATTGCACAAATGATGATGTCCATGAAAGCATTAGGTTACCTTGTCCCTTGTCTTACCAAGAATAGGGTTTGTGACTCCATGAACAAGTGCAAGATATGAAAGTTGATTGCATAGGTACTTGCCAAATTGAATATGAGTGAAGTATGTTGGCGGAGTCACCCTCAAGAACACTCTAGTTCTTCTTCTTTGGGACCCACATCAACTTGATGGGAATCCTTGGAGTTGTAGTAGAACTTGACTAAGTAGAGCTTCACGTAGTCTTTGGAACCCATTGACCATGGCCTTAGGAGCTTCTTCAAATGAGTCAATCTCTTCTTGAAGCTTCTCCTTGCCTTTCAGCTTGTGATCTTGTGGTGGAAGATCATCTTGAGCTTGTGTTCCCTCAAAACAAGTGGGTTCATACTTCTCTTGTTGAGGAACAAACTTCGTGTTAGGGTATTGATCTTCTTCCCATTCAACTCCATTGGCATTGAACTTTCATTCAAAACCAATACCTTGATTCTTCTGGTGTCTTCCTTGCTTGCGTACTATTTCCTCAAATTGCTTACTCCCGACAAGACTCTTGTAAACACCTTTCTCTATAATTCCCTTCAATAAGTATTTTCTTGCTCAAGTGTAACTTGGCTAAGAGAATCATTAGTGGAATCAAGAGAATTACTAGAAGCAACACTATTCGACTTAGCATGGTTATTGTTACTACTAGAGGAAGAATCTTTCTTGCTCTTGTTACTAGATTTTACTTGTGGCATATAAGTAGACAAGAGGAGACGTTTGGGAATGTAAGAATAACTCTTCTTTTGAAGATCATCATTGATAGCTTTTAGAAACTCATGCTCTTGCTCTAAATTTAGATTTTCGAAGCGTAGCTTCTCATGAGTTCTTAGGATCTCTCTATGATCCTCTTGAGTTATTTCATGAGCTAACTTAAGAGTGTTTAATTCTTTAGTTAAACGCTCAATCTCCTTCTTATCATTATCATTCGTTTCATCTTGATTAACATGATTACTAGCAAGTTCATTATATTTTCATTATAGTTTTCATTACTAGTTTTGTCAACAAGTAAATCAGCATCACCTAGCAAATCATCTTCATCACTATCAAAATCAAGATACTCAGGGTGTGATACCTTGGGGCCTTTAGCCATGAAGCATCTTCCAGTTTCTTCATTTAGTGATTCAAATATGTCATGGGAGTTGGATGCTACTAGTGCAAGACCGGCAACACCTTCATCTTGAGTATATTCAGAGTCGGAGTGATAGCTTCTCTCGGAGTAGTTGTCGGAGTCGAAACCGAATACCCATTCACCAACGAGTATCTCTTTGATGGCTTGATGTCTTCGTCTTGTGTAGCTCTTTGATGACTTGTCCTTCCTTTCCGAATCCTTGCTTCTATGAGAGGGTCTTCGTTCATAACGATCATCTCTACTCCTCTCTCTTGGAGGTGATTCATCTCTTCTACTTCCTCTTTTTGGTGAGTATTCTCTTGTAGGGAGCCGTACACTCATTGGAGTAGTGTTTGGGTCTTCCACAATTGTAGCAATTACGATCACGACTAGAGGATCTTTTGTCATTATAGGACCTTGTCTTGGAGCTTCTCTCTTTGCTTCTACTCTCATAGAACTTGTTGAAGTTCTCACCATTAAGCTCAGTTCTTCATTGGAGACTAGCTTGTCACTTGATGTTGTAGGAGCATCACTTGAAGCTTTGTATGCACCACTTGACTTGTTGTGGAGCTCTTCCTTATCCTTGAGTGACATCTCATGAGCAACAATTCTACCAATGACTTCCATGGGCTTGAGATCTTTGTAATTGGGCATCATTTGGATCAATGTGCACACGGTATCATATTTTCCATCCAAGGATCTAAGGATCTTCTTGATGATGAATTTGTCGGTCATCTCTTCACTTCCTAAGACAAAAATCTCATTTTGTGACGAGAGCAAGCCTAGAGTACATTTCGACGACTCCTTTGATAATCCCCAAGTGCAAGGAATCATCATAGCAATTTAGAAAGACAAAAGCGATAAGTATGTAGTGTAGAACGCACAAGGAGCTAAAGGTAAGATCAATTTTCTCTCAAGTCCTATCTGCCACTGATATGACTATACGTCCACCGAACGTTTGCTTCCATCTAGAAACGAGAAATAAAACTACGTTGTGGGTATGAAGAGGATAGCTTGGCATGATAACGGAGAACTAAAATAATAAAAATAGGTGCTGTTATCATAAACTTAGAATATATCACAATATATTGCAAATAGCAAGTGTGAAATAATGATGGATTAGTGTGCGGAATTTTTCTAGGCAATTGTTAACAAGATCGATAATCATTATTGCAATTTTATATAAGGGAGAGGCATAAGCTAACATACTTTCTCTACTTGCATTATTGCAATTTTATATGAGGGAGAGGCATAAGCTAACATACTTTCTCTACTTGGATCATATGCACTTATGATTGGAACTCTAGCAAGCATCCGCAACTACTAAAGATCATTAAGGTAAAACCCAACCATAGCATTAAAGTATCAAGTCCCCTTTATCCCATACGCAATAACCCACTTACTCGGGTTTAACCTTCTGTCACTCTAGCAACCCACTATAAGAGAATCATGAATGTATTGCAACACCCTACAACAGGAATCCTTCACGTGTGCATGACATAGAAGGAACCATAGGACAACACCAAAATAAAACATACAACTCAAACCAATCTAGATCATCAATCAACCCAAAAGACAAAAGAAATCTACTCAAAACATCATAGGATGGCAACACATCATTGGACCATAATATGTGGCATAAAGCACCATGTTCAAGTAGGGGATTCCAGCGGGGTGTGTGAGAGTGGACCGCTTAAAAGAGACAAGGAAGGTGATGAAGATGGTGATGGTGATGAAGACGATCACAGCGGCGATGGTTCCTCGGCGGTGCTCCGGCGCCATCGAGAGAGAGGGGAAGAGAGTCTCCCCTTGTGATTCCTCCTCCATGGCCTTCGGTGATGAAGTCCCCTTCTAGCAGAGTGCTGGAGAAGGTGTATATTCATTTTTTGTGGCTATAGAGGCTTGCGGCGGTGGAACTTTTGATCTAAGTTTTTTTTCCGAAGGTTTGGGTATTTATAAGAATTTCTGGCATCGGTCTCACGTCAAGGGGGTGCCCGAGGGGCCCACAAGCCCGGAGCACCCTCCCTCGGGGTAGGGCGCCCCTAGAGGGCTTGTGGCCTCCTCGTCCACTTCATGGCCCAAATCTTGTGCTTCGGGGGTCTCTTTTGGTATTTTCAGCCCATTCCGAGAACTTCTATTTCTGCATAAAAAACGACATCACAGTAGTTCTGCGGAAAACAACGCCAGTCCCGGTTAGTTCTAATCAAATCATACCAAAACCATATAAAATTGTTGTAAAAAATGGCATGAATACTTCATAAATTATAGATACATTGGAGACGTATCAACATCCCTAAGCTTAATTCCTGCTCGTCCTCGAGTAGGTAAATAATAAAAGAAATAATTTATGAAGTGTGAATGCTGGCATCGTGCATAAATTTGATCAATGATAGTTCCAAACACTTTTTCTAGCATCATTATATATCATAAACAGTAGCTCATCTCATAAAAATTCTCATGATCAAGTAACAAGCTATTCACATGTTAAAGTATAGACCATAAAGTTTCTTGAAAACTAACAAACTACGCTTTCAGTCACCAAACAATTGCAATTCATCTTATTTTCAAGAAGGGTCTATGTAAGAGCTTTGATTTAGAAAATTCCACATACTCAACTAACAAATAGTCTTCCATGATTGCTAACACTCAAAGCATATTTTTAGAACAAATAACATCCATCAAACACAGAGAAAGATAGGGGCTTAATGTTTTGCCTACCAACTTATTTATCATATAGATAATTGTCAACAATAATAATTCATGATCAAATATATCTGAATGGCCATATATGCTTGGATCTTTCCCCACCACATGATGCTTGCCAACTAAAGAATAATTGAGGTTGAACTAAGAAGGAATACTATTGATTCTTACATAAAAGTAAATACATGAAAGTAAAGGATATGCCCTTCGCAGAGGGAAGCAGAGGTTGTCATGCACTTTTATTTTTGGATGTGCAAACCCTTAATGAAAAGGAATGTCAGGTTCTATTGCCCTTTGTGATAGCAACCTTTATTATGCAGTCCACCGCTTTTATTTCTTTACCATCACAAGTTCGTACAACGCTTATTTTCCCTTACAATAAAAGATCATACATATTTAGGAGCAATATTTATTGCTTTTTGCACCGATTACAACTTACTTGAAGGATCTTATTCAATCCATAGGTAGATATGGTGGACACTCATGGCAAGAAACGAGGTTTAAGGGTTTTTGGATGCACAAGTAGTATCTATACTTGTACAAATTTTTGGTTAGCAAAAGATCCTAAGCAAGCACCACATGTTGGAGGATCCATAACAATATAACTTCTATACAAATATACCCAAACATAACTCATTACATTGTCTTCCTTATCCAACTTCAACTAATTTTCTCAAGTTTGAAAATAATTAATGGGGCTCACAATCATAGAAGATGTCCAAGATAATATATTTATATGTGAAATCTCTCTTCCTTCAATATTCTTTCATGAATTGTTCAAGTGACCAATGCGGTGTTTGCTAACTTTCAATAAATTTTAACACCTATACTTCTTATATGTGAAGTCATTAATCCCCATGGTATAAGCATATAAAACATATATAATTTCATATTTATGATACAAAACTTAACAAAAAACCTTGTGAGATCTGTTAGTATAATAAAACAAATCTGTTGGGGATATAACTATTGAGTATAAACCGCCTAGGAGGGGCCGGATTATACTCATAGTAAGTTGTTCCTATCAAAGCCCATGAGGACAAGGAGTACAATGCTTTACGAAGGGGAGTTAACAAGAAGGCCCAAGGCCCAAAGGCGGATTATGGCCTGTAGATGTAAACCGCCATAAGATGTATAACTTGTGTTGTAAGATAAGAAAGGTAGAAACCGAGCCGGACATGTCTATGAGCTGGTCGGGAACCTGTAAACCGCCGGGCGTCAACCTGTGCATATAAAGGGATGACCCGACGACGGTTTAGGGACAAGAAACAAGAGATCGAGAGCCGGGTCAAGCGTATTCGCCCCTCGTTCATCGAAAACCTAGCAATACCAATTACAAACTAGACTAGGCTTTTACCTTCATCGTAAGGGGCCGAACCAGTATAAACTCCCGTGTCCTTTGTCCTGTTTAACCCCTTCAAGCTAACCTCGACGCGATGGCTCCACGACTAAGGCCTCACACTAGGACATCTGCCGTGACGTTTCCACGACAGTTGGCACCCATCGTGGGGCTATCGCACGTTTCGAGTTCTTAAAGGGCAGCTTTGAAGGGATCAAGCGATACGCCGTGGGCCGGATGACCAAGAGTCACCGCGGCGAGATCTACATCGATGACGCAGGCTGGGGCCCCGAGGCCGGCTCCACTGAGTACGGGTACCGGGTCCCCTTTGGTGGAATTCACGTCTTCATCGGCAAGATTGGCGAACCGAGCCCTGAGCCGTACATCCGCACCGACATCATCGAAACGGCTCAGCATGCGAGACCTGCTCGGATTCAGCCTGCCATGAAGCATGCCTTCGTGGGAGTCATCCACGGGGTAGAATCTGAGGATAGATCGGTGTCTGGTGGCGAAACCGTCGTTTACTCTGATGGAGAATCATCTACTGGAGAAACCAAGTCATTATACCAGCTGCAAGACGGCCCGCTTGGGGGCTATACCGATGGTGACAGTATTACGGATCCCCACGAACCGCCGAACCGAGTTGCAATTTTCATGGCCGGTACACAGCCAGGGCAGAATTCTTCAACTATGGCGGCGTTAATTTCTGGTTCAGCAGCGGCAACGGTGGCTGGGGCAGGATGCCCTGTGCGTCCGCCGGCTCAAGTTCTATCCGGTTTACTCGATGCTTTAGCAATGCTGATGACGACTAAGGTTAATGCAGCAAATCGGGATGAGCATAATGCGGTGGTCGCCAAGGTGAGAGACCAGATAACTCAAGCCAAGGAAGACCTAGCAGCTGAAGACATAAGGATGGCCACGATGCGGGCCAAGTTAGAGGCTTAGGCGCAACGGGTTCAATCGGAGTCCTTCCGGCTTATGCTGGATCAGAATGCGTCGAATGATGTCATGAGGAGAAGGCAACAGACCCGCTTACCTTTGGTTTACGAAGCGAGAAACCTCTTCAACATGCCTGGAGCAGGGACCAGTAACCAGCCAGTGATAAACCGAACTGAAGCACCAGGAACAGGGGTGCCGGTTCAACCACGCACAATGGACCCGCCTCGTCAGGGCAATAACCCGCCACAGCATGCATCAACGTTGCATCATGTGCCGACACCACCGGGTCATTACTCTAACCCCTTGGATAACATGGTCGCCGCCGCTTCACGATTGGCAGCTCTCCCAGTCGAAGGCGAGTCCCTAGTGGTAGTTGAGACGCGGCGGGCCAGAGAGCTCCTTCAGACAGCCTTGGCTCAACAGCATGCTCATTTGTACAGCCGTGAGAGGATTCATTCCACGCCCCACCCAAGCCGGAGTTACAACAGACATATTGATGAGCCGGCCGTGTCAAGCAGTGTGCGAAATCATAATCCGCCTCGTGTCCATAACCCGGCAGGTGGTGGTGCCGATGCTCAGAACATGGTGGACCAAGGTAGAGGACGTCAAGAGGCCGAGTTAGCGACGCAGTACGCGACCCGCCAACCTTCTCCGGTTCATCCAACGACTTTGGTCGAGACAGGAGTAACTTTCAGGTCTTGGGGTGTGTCGTGTTTGACCCCAGCTTTGCCTAACGTACGGTTGCCCAAGGATTTCAAAGGTCCCCGTAAGGTACCCAACTACACGGCTGATTTACCTCCTGAAGCGTGGATTGAGAGTTATGAGATGGTGATGGAACTGTTGGATGTTGATGAGGCCGCGTGTGCTAAGTATTTCACCATGATGTTGGAAGGAACGACTCGTACTTGGTTGAAGGGATTACCGGCTAACTCCGTTGGGTCATGGGCCGAGCTAAAAGCCCGGTTTATCTAGAATTTCAAGGACACATGCAAGAAGCCCATGTCAATTGTGGATTTGGCCTCCCGTGTCCAGGAAGAAGGTGAATCACAACCCATTGGGTGCGTCGGGTTTCAACGATACTACACTCGTCAGACTGGATCAATGCCGATTCAGCAGTCTTGACGTTGGAGAAAAATTGCCGTTTTACGCCCCTCAAGCAGAAATTAGGGCGGCTCAAACATCACTGCAATGACATGGGGACGCTTATGGCTTCTCTGGTTAAGTATGCTGACTCTGATAGTACCAAAGACCCCGAGTCTGATGATGACAAGCCAGGAAAGGGAAAGAAGAGCAGCAGCACCAAAGGGCAGCAGCATAACCCGGCGGCGAATCAAGGAGGTAATGGTAATCGCAAGGCTGATAACAACCTAGGCTTTGTGGCAAATACCAGTGCACAGAATAATGGCCAGGGACGTAATGGCAGACCACCCCCGCAGACCGGAGGATCAGGTGTTAATCTTGAGCATATGTTGAATCAGCCCTGCCCGAAGCATGGTACACGTCAAAGACCGTCTACTCATCTTTGGAAATATTGTTATGTCATGAAGGAGATCAAGAATTCAAATCTTTTTCAAAGCAACCATGGACCGGGAGGCAGTCCGGGATCCAGTTCACAGGGTCCGGGTTACGGTGGTGGCGGTTCAGGCTCTGGTTTCCAGGGTCATCAAGATCATCAAGGTCATCAAGGCAATCAAGGCAATCAGGGCGGTTACCATCAACAGTCTAATCAGGGGAATCAGCAGCAGCAGTCTGGATATCAGAGTAACCCAAAATAGTTGAATAGTGGACAGTATCACGTCTTCACCACGAGTTTGTGCAAGCGGGGTCAGAAGCTTCATAAAAGGGCAGTCAACTCCGTTGAACCGGTAGTACCCCGTTACTTGCGCTGGTCTGAGCATCCCATTGTGTGGAGTCGAGAGGATCATCCGCCCCGGGTTGATAATTCGAGTCATCTGGATTTGGTGGTTGCACCTCAGGTTGGAGGGTATAAGTTCACCAAGGTAGTCATGGACGGAGGGAGCAGCATCAATATCCTTTATTATGACACCTTCCGTCATATGGGGTTGACGGATAAAAATCTTAAACCGGCAAACACTGTTTTCCATGGAGTGGTGCTTGGTAAGTCAGTGTATCCAGTTGGTAAGATAGCCCTGGAAGTGGCTTTTGGAGATGATCATGACTTAGATCAGAGACATTGACCTTTGAAGTGGTTAAAATCAAGAGCCCTTATCATGCCATGTTTGGACGACCGGCTTATGCTAAGTTTATGGCAAGACCCTGTTATGTTTTGGAGTGTGAAGAGGGGGATGCGGTTTATGCTGAGTCGGTTTGTGCAACAGAGGAGTTGAAGTTCTATAAGGACAATGTTGATCCGACGGACATGACTTCTTTGAAAAAAACCCACTATAGAGCATGATCCGGCCCTGAAATGTAAATCGGCTGATGAGACTAAGCTGGTTGACTTTGTTCCTGGCGATTCATCCAAGCAGTTCAGCATCAGCGTTAATTTGGATCCAAAATAGGAAAGCGCGCTCATCGAGTTCATCCGTGAGAACAGGGACATCTTTGCATGGAAGCCTTCTGACATGCCAGGTGTACCGAGGGAACTCGCTGATCACACTCTTAACATTGATCCTAAGTTTAAACCGGTCAAGCAGTTTCTTCACCGCTTCAATGAAGAAAGGCGTAAGGCTATTGGTGAGGAGGTAGCCCGGCTCCTGGCAGCTGGGTTTATCATTGAAGTGTTTCATCCTGAGTGGTTGGCTAACCCGGTGCTGGTACTTAAGAAGAATGGCACTTGGCGCATGCGTGTGGACTACACAGATTTAAACAAGGCTTGTCCGGCTGATCCTTTCACCCTCCCTCGTATTGATCAGATTATCGATGCTACGGTGGGTTGTGAGCATTTGAGTTTTCTAGATGCTTATTCTGGTTATCATGAGATCAAGATGGCAGTTAAGGACCAGGAGGAAACAACTTTTATAACTCCCTTTGAAGCCTTCTGCTATGTGTCTATGCCTTTTGGGCTCAAGAGTGCCCATGCGACTTAACAGCGCTGTGTGCAGAATTGTCTTCATAGTCAGATTGGGCGCAATGTTCATGCTTATGTGGATGATATTGTTGTGAAGTCCAGGAAAGAGGAGACGTTGATAGATGATTTGAAGGAAACTTTTGATAATCTCCGAATTTATAAGATGATGCTTAATCCGGCCAAGTGTGCCTTTGGTGTACCGGCACACAAGCTCTTGGGTTTTTTGGTGTCTAACAAGGGCATTGGGGCTAACCCAGAAAAGATCAAGGCAATTACTTCTCTGGCTAAATCGACGTGTATCAATGATGTTCAACGTCTAGCGGATCGTATTGCAGCATTGAGCCGGTTTATCAGCCGGTTGGGGGAGAAAGCTATCCCTCTATATCAGATGATGAAAAAGATAGATAATTTTGTCTGGAGTGATGCTGCTGATGCAGCATTTGAAGACTTGAAAAAGCAGTTAGCCGAGCCACCTGTCCTTGCTGCTCCTGTTGATAAAGAGCCATTGTTGCTATATGTGGCTGCCAATGCCAGGGCTGTCAGTGTGGCTATAGTGGTAGAGCGAAAGGAGGTAGGCAAGGAATATCCGGTTCAACGGCCGGTTTATTATATCAGTGAGGTTCTCATTGAGTCCAAGCAAAGATACCCACATTGGCAGAAGCTACCGTACGGAGTTTTCATGGCAAGCCGGAAGCTTAAACAGTATTTTCAGGGTCATCCCATCACTGTGGTCAGTTCTGCTCCTTTGGGAGATATAATCCAAAACATGGAGGCAACTAGCCGGGTTGCCAAGTGGGCCATTGAGCTTGGACCTCACGGGTTAAAGTATATGCCTCGTACGGCAATAAAGTCCCAGGCACTTGTGGATTTCATCAATGACTGGACAGAGTTGCAGATGCCGGAGGAAAATCCGGATAACACATATTGGACTATTCACTTTGATGGGTCCAGGCAATTGGAGGGCTCGGGGGCTGGAGTTGTGCTGGCTTCCCCTCGAGGTGATAAATTTGTTATGTTCTCCGTTTAATGTTTCCTTGCACTAACAATGCAGCTGAATATGAGGCCTTACTCCATGGTCTTCGAGTGGCTAAGGAAATGAACTTAAGACGTGTTAGGTGCTTTGGTGACTCGGATTTGGTAGCTCAACAAGTATCAGGTACTTGGGACGCCAAAGATCCACTCATGGCGGCTTATCAATGGGAGGTGGATGTTATTGCTGGTCACTTCAAGGGTTATCAGGTTGAGCATGTGGACTGGAGAAAGAATGAAGCAGCGGACGCTTTAAGCCGGTTGGGTTCTCAATGTAAACCGGTGCCGCCCAATGTTTTTCTTGATGTCCTTCATAACCCGTCGGTCAAGTTACCCATAGAGGAGGATTTGGCTATTCCAGACCCGGAGGCTCAGTTGGTGGCAGCTCTTCATGTTATCCTGGATTGGACAGTTCCCTATTTGGCGTATATGACCCGGGGCAAGTTACCTGAGGATGAATTTTTGGCCAGGCAGATAATCCGGCGGTCCAAGTCAATGACTATTGTCAACAGAGAGTTGCATCATTGTAGTGTCACAGGGGCGTTTCAGCGTTGTGTGTCTCCTGAAGAAGGTGTCCTGCCCGATGACTTATCTTACATGCCTTACAATACAAGTCACGTATACATGGCGGTTTACCCTTACGGGCATTAAGCCGCCTTTGGGCTTTGGGCCCTTTAACAAACCTATTACATGAACCGCCATCTTCAACAGATTCATGGGCTTGGTTTATGGACCGCCATTAGGATAACCCGGCCCCTCCGGGTGGGTCATATCCAATAGTCATATCCCCAACACTCTCCTAGTCTCCTAAACAAAAGCTTGGACAACGAACAAATTTGGCCCAACCGGACGAAAGCGGACTCCTTGCGCCGGATTCCATGCGGCACGCATATCCAGGTAGAATGCTGCTTGACTGAATGTTTTCTTTGTATGAACCATATCTAGGGCAAGACATTGCACACTTGCCTTGATCTCAGGGTCATCCTCATCAATCAGAACATCACCGAAGGCCTCCTCGCTGAGATCCAACTACTCAAAGTAATCAATGAGATTGGTTTTCCCGGCGGCTGTGCTGCCGCTCGTCTCTGACTGGACATCAACAACCGATGCCATCTCGCCAAGGAGAAACAGGGACGGTGTAAACTTGAATGCATGGACCTTAGGACAGGGAAGGATCGAACCGTGGGGCTAAGACTCGCTGGCGGGAAGATCGCCAAAGAGGACACTAACCTTAGCCGCACGCTAGGGGATCAGAGTTCCATTGCCGATCATTTATCATTCCAAAAATCAGTCTACCTTCCATTCCCTAGCAGCGACTTTCACTTGTTGAATCCCACGTCTGATATTGTATTTCTTCATGACAATTTCTTACCATAATTCCTCTTTGCTCTCCAAATTCCACCACCACTTGCATACTAAGCTGATGTTGGACTTCTCCAAATCTCTAATCCCTAAGCCCCTTTCCCTTTTGGTCTCTAGATGAGAGGCCATATGATCATATGATATTTTCTTCTTGATGTTGTCATCTTGCTAAAATAATTTCATAATAGTCTTCTCCATTCTCCCTAGATTAGTCTTGCGGAATCTATACATGTAGAAACAGAATACAGACATACAAGGTTCCATACTCCCAGCCATTCAACCTCTTTGTACATGCATTCCTTAGTGAGCACCCAATCCTCTACATCCAATCTGCTAAAAGCTACATGCACTCCTAAATATTTAACATGCCAAGAACCACTCTGTCAATTCAACATATCATACATACTACTTTTATCAGCATCATGTAGTACCATGATCACTTTACTTTTTGAAAGTTAATATTCAATTCAGATATCTGTTCAAACAAGGATAGCAACAACTTCATGTTTCTTATGTCCTCAACCCTATCCTGCATGGGAATGATGGTGTCATCTGCATATTGCAAGATAGCCACTCCATTTTGAGTAAGCGATTGCTTGTATCTGCGTTGGTATTTCCCTGAAGAGGAGAGGATGATGCAGCACAACAACGGTAAGTATTTCCCTCAGTTATGAAATCAAGGTTATCAATCCAGTACAAGAACCAAGAACACTATGTAAACAGTACCTACACACAAAGAACAAATACTTGCAACCCAACGCGTAAGAGGGGTTGTCAATCCCTCCTCAGTATTGAGATAGATAAGATTGTAGTAGATTGAATAAATAGATCTTGCAAAAAGACAAAATAAATAAATAAAGAAAAAGTGCAGTAATGTATTTTTGGGTTTTTGGAATAATAGATCTTAAAACAATACGATGGAAGATAGACCCGGTGGCCGTAGGTTTCACTAGTGGCTTCTCTCGAGAAAATAGCATACGGTGGGTAAACAAAGTACTGTTGGGCAATTGATAGAAGAGAAAATAATTATGACGATATCCAAGGCAATGATCATGTATATAGGCATCACGTCCAAGATTAGTAGACTGACTCCTGCCTGGATCTACTACTATTACTCTACACATCGACCGCTATCCAGCATGCATCTAGTGTATTAAGTTCATGGAGAAACGGAGTAATGCAATAAGAACGATGATATGGTGTAGACAAGATCTATTCATGTAGGAATAGACCCCATCTTTTATCCTCAATAACAATGATACATGCGTGCCTTGCTACCCCTTCTGTCACTAGGTGAGGACATCCCAAGATCGAACCCATCACAAAGCACCTCTTCCCATTGCAAGAAAAATCAATCTAGTTGGCCAAACCAAACCAAAGTTTCGGAGAAGAAATACGAGGCTATAACAATCATGCATATAAGATATTAAAGAAGACTCAAATAATATTCATACATAGATCTGATCATAAACTCACAATTCATTGGTTCCCAACAAACACACCGCAAAAGTCATTACATCAAATAGATCTCCAAGAACATCAAGGAGAACATTGTATTGAGAATCAAAAAGAGAGAAGAAGCCATCTAGCTACTGCCTACGGACCGTAGGTCTATGGTGAACTACTCACGCATCATCGGAGGAGCACCAATGAGGATGATGAACCCCTCCGTGTGAAGGAAATATGTCCTAGAGGCAATAATACAATTTTTATTTTATATTTACTTATTCATGATAAAGCTTTATTATTCATACTAGAATTGTATTGATCAGAAACTTAAATACATGTGTGAATACATAAATAAATACCATGTCGCTAGTAAGCCTCTACTAGACTAGCTCATTGATCAAAGATGGTTAAGGTTTCCTAACCATAGACATGTGTTGTCATTTGATAATGGGATCACATCATTAGGAGAATGATGTGATGGACAAGACCCATCTGTTAGCTTAGCATATGATGGTTCAAGTTTATTGCCATTGCTTTCTTAATGTCAAATAAATTCCTTCGACTATGAGATCATGCAACTCCCGGATACCAGAGGTATGCCTTGTGTGCTATCAAACGTCACAATGTAACTTGGTGATTATAAATATGCTCTACGGGTATCACCAAAGGTGTCTGTTGAGTTGGCATGGATCGAGATTGGGATTTGTCACTCCGTGTATTGGAGAGGTATCTCTAGGCCCTCTCAGTAATACACATCATAAGAAGCTTGCAAGCAAAGTGACTAACAAGTTAGTTACGAGATGATGTATTATGGAACGAGTAAAGAGACTTGTCAGTAACGAGATTGAACTAGGTATGGAGATACTGACGATCGAATCTCGGTCAAGTAACATACCGAGGGACAAAGGGAATTACGTATGCTGTCATAAAGGTTCGACCGATAAAGATCTTCGTAGAATATGTACGAACCAACATGGGCATCCAGGCCCCGTTGTTGGTTATTGAACAGAGAGGTGTCTCGGTCATGTCTACATCATTCTCGAACGTGTAGGGTCCGCACGCTTAACGTTCATTTATGACATAGTATTATATGAGTTATGTGAATTGGTGACTGAATGTTGTTTGGAGTCCCGGATGAGATCACAGACATGACGAGGAGCTCTGGAATGGTCCGGAGATAAAAATTGATATATAGGATGATGCTATTTGGACACCAGAAAGGTTTCGGAATGTATCGGGTATGCATCGGAGTGCCGGAAGGGGTTCCGTGGGGCCACTGGTAAGTGGTGGGCCTTATGGGCCGAAGGGGGGAAGCACACCAGCCCACAAGGGGGCTGGTGCGCCCCTCCACCCTTGCCCATGCACCAAAGGAGGGCGGAAAGGAAAGGGGAGGCGCCCCAAAGGCAGCCAGCCCCCCTTTCCTTCCCCCCTACACATATATGGAAGGGGGAGTTCGGCCAGGGCAGGCGCCCTAGGGCAGCCGCCGACCACTTGGGGAACCGTAGGGGCTGTCTCCCCTCCCCTCCACCTATATATATATATGTGTGTGTGTGTGTGAGAGAGAGAGAGAGAGAGGATGGAGAGGGGCCACAGACACCACGATTCCCTAGCCATGCGCGGCGCCCCTCTCCCTCTAGTTCGTCCTCGGTCATATTTTCGTAGTGTTTGGTGAAGCCCTGCGGAGATAGTTGCATCACCACTATCACCACGCCATCATGCTGCTAGAACTCATCTACTACTTCGCCCATTTGCTGGATCAAAAAGGCGAGGACGTCACCGAGCTGAACGTGTGCTGAACGCGGAGGTGCCATACATTCGGTACTCGATCGGTTGGACCGCGAAGAAGTTCGAATACATCAACCGCGTTACTAAATGCTTCCGCTTACGGTCTATGAGGGTACGTAGACACACTCGCCCCTCTATTGCTATGCATCTCCATTGATAGTTCTTGCATGTGCGTAGATTTTATTTTGTTTTCCATGCAACGTTTCCCAACAGTGGCATCCGAGCGAAGTCTATGCATAGATGATATGAACGAGTAGAACACAAAGAGTTGTGGGCGGTGATAGTCATACTGCTTACCACCAACGTGTTATTTTGATTCGACGATATTGTGGGATGAAGCGGTCCGAACCAACCTTACATGTCCATGCACATGAGACCGGTTCCACCGACTGACTTGCAACTAGTTTTGCATAAAGGTGGATGGCGGGTGTCCATTTCTCCTACTTTAGTTGAATCAAATTTGACTACGACCGGTCCTTGAAGAATGTTAAAACAACAAACTTGATAAATCACCATTGTGGTTTTTGTGTAGTTAAGAACGGTTCTTGCTAGAAGCCCATAGCAGCTACGTAAAACTTGCAACAATAAAGTAGAGGACATCTAACTTGTTTTTGCAGGGCATGTTGTGATGTGATATGGTCAAGATATGATGTGATATATGTTGATGTATGAGATGATCATGTTTTGTAATATCGACAGCCGACAGGAGCCTTAGGATTGTCTCTTAATTATTGTATGAAATGCAAGCGCCATGTAATTGCTTTACTTCATCGCTATGCGTAAGCAATATTTGTAGAAGCAATAGTTGGCGAGAGGACCCCGGCACAACGATGGAGATCAAGGTGTCGAGCCGGTGACGATGGAGATCATGACGATGCTTTGGAGATGGATATCAAAAGCACATGATGATGGCCATATCATGTCACATATTTTTTGATTGCATGTGATGTTTATCCTTTATGCATCTTATTTCGCTTACAACGACAGTAACATTATAAGATTATCCCTTCAGTAAATTTCAAGATAAAAGTGTTCTCCCCGAGTATGCACTATTGCCAAAGTTCATCGTTTCGAAGCAACTCGTGATGATCGGGTGTGATAGACTCTACGTTCACATACAATGGTGTAAGACAGTTTTGCACATGCAGAATACCTGGGTTAAACTTGATGAGCCTAGCATGTACAAACATGGTGGTCTCGAAACACTAGAGACCGAAAGGTCGAACGTGAGTCATATAATAGATATGATCAACATAGAGATGATCACCATTGAAGACTACCCCATCTCACGTGATGATCGGACATGGGTTAGTTGATTTGGATCATGTATCATTTAGATAACTTGGGGGATGTTTATTTAAGTGGGAGTTCATTAGTAATTTGATTAATTGAACTTAATTTATCATGAACTTAGTCTTAATAGTTTTTGCATATCTATGTTGTAGATCAATAGCTCGCGATATAGCTCCCCTATATTTTGATATGTTCCTAGAGAAAACTAAGTTCAAAGATGATGGTAGCAATAATGCGGACTGAGTCCGTGATCTGAGGATTATCCTCATTGCTGCACAAAAGAATTATGTCCTTGATGCACCGCTAGGTGACAGACCTGTTGCAGGAGCTAATGCAGATGTTATGAATGTTTGACAAGCTTGATATGACGACTACTTAATAGTTTAGTGCGCCATGCTTTACGACTTAGAATCAGGGCTTCAAAGACATTTTGAACGCTAGGGAACATATGAGATGTTCCAAGAGCTGAAATTGGTATTTCAGACATATGCCCGTGTTGAGAGGTATGAGACCTCTGACAAGTACTTTACCTACAAGATGAAGGAGAATAGCTCAGCCAATGAGCATGTGTTCAGAATGTCTGGGTATTACAATTGCTTGAATCAAGTGTGAGTTAATCTTCTAGATAAGATAGTGATTGACAAAGTTCTCTAGTCACTATCACCAAGCTACTAGAACTTTGTGATGAACTATAATATGCAAGGAATGACTAAAACAATTTCCAAGCTCTTCGCGATGCTGAAATCAGCGGAGGTAAAAATTAAGAAATGACATCAAGTGTTGATGGCTAGAAAGACCACTAGTTTCAAGAAAAAGGGCAAGGGAAAGAAAGGGAACTTCAATAAGAATGGAAAGCAAGTTGCCGCTCCCATGAAGAAGCCCAAAACTGGACCTAAGCCTGAAACTTGGTGCTTCCATTGTAAACGAAATGGTCACTTGAAGCGGAACTGCCCCAAATACTTGGCGGATAAGAAGGATGGCAAGTGAACAAAGGTATATTTGATATACATGTTATTGATGTGTACCTTAGTAGTGTTCGTAGTAGCCCCTGGGTATTCGATACCGGTTCAGTTGCTAAGGTTAGTAACTCGAAACAGGAGTTGCAAAATAAACAGAGACTAGTTAAGTGCAAGGTGATGATGTGTGTTGGAAGTGATTCCAAGGTTGATACGATCACCATCGCACACTCCCTCTACCTTCAGGATTAGTGTTGAACCTAAATAAATGTTATTTGGTGTTTGCGTTGAGAATGAATATGACTAGATCATGTTTATTGCAACACGGTTATTCATCATAGTTAGAGAATAATTGTTGTCCTGTTTACATGAATAAAACCTTCTATGGTCACAAACCCAATGTGAATGGTTTGTTGAATCTCGATCGTAGTGATACACATATTCATAATATTGATGCCAAAAGATGCAAAGTTGATCATGATAGTGCAAGTGTGCGACATGCTTGTGGCACTACCGTTTAGGTCATATTGGTGTAAAGCACATGCAGAAACTCCATACAGATGGATTTTTGGAATCACTTATTATGAATCATTTGATACTTGCAAACCATGCCTCATGGGCAAGATGACTAGAACTCTGTTCTCCGGAACAATGGAGCAAGCTAATGACTTATTGGAAATAATACATACCGATGTATGCGGTCCGATGAGTATTGAAGCACGCGGCCGGTATCATTATTTTCTGACCTTCATAGATGATTTGGGTAGGTATTGGTATATCTACTTGACGAAACACAAGTCTGAAACATTTGAAAAGTTCAAAGAATTTCAGAGTGAAGTGGAGAATTATCGTAACAAGAAAATAAAGTTTCTATGATCTGATCGCGGAGGTGAATGTTTGAGTTATGAGTTTGGCCTTCATTTAAAACAATGTGTAATTGTTTCACAACTCACGCCACCTGGAACGCCACAGTGTAATGGTGTGTCCGAATGTCGTAACCGTACTTTATCGGATATGGTGCGTTCTATGATGTCTTTTACCGATTTACCACTATCGTTTTGGGGTTATGGATTAGAGACGGCCGCATTCACGTTAAATAGGGCATCGTCTAAATCCGTTGAGATGACACTGTATGAACTATGTGTCGTGGAATTGTCATGACAGATGTCCTAGTATGGGGACTTAGTCGTGAGGCCAACGCATCTATGTGATAGCTTGAGAGGGCTTGATCGGAATCGAGAGATGCAACACAAGACAAGGGTTTAGACATCTTTGGACCCCGGGAAACATCATCCAGTAACAAACCCTACATGTTGTTTGTGGCTAGGTCTCATTATCATCACGAGGGAGTCACCATATCTCCGGCTCTCCTAGTTGTGTCTAGACTTAACGATTACTCAACCTCTCTCCTTGGGGTGCCCCGCCCCTCCTTATATAAGTTGAAGGGGTGGGTTACATGTAGAGTCCAACTCAGATTAAGACTTAAACTATTCTGACTTCTCATCACGGGCTTCTCTCCATGGGCTTCTTAATGTCTTGGGCTTCTTAACATTTTGGGCTTATTAACCCCAGGTGACTCTGTTACAATCTGACTTAACATCTGGCGGCTTAAACATCTGGCGGCTTAAACATCTTAAACATCTGGCTTAAACATCTGCCGGCTTACACATCTTAAACATTTGCCGGCTTAAACATCTTAAACATCTGGCTTAAACATCCGCCTTAAACATGTGCCGGCTTACAATCTGCCGGGTCTCGAATGAAACACTAAGTCCCAGCCGGGTCATATCTCCGGCCGGGTCATACCGCGGGGTATATCCCCGACATTAGCCCCCAGTTTAATTTGGATTTATCCATGTTAAACTAATAATGTAAAAAAACACAAGAACAATTTTAACAGGTCATGCTCCGGGTTAAATATTCTTGTAAGCCGACATCTGAACATCCTTAAGTCCCCGTCATTTCGTTCTTCTAGGAGATCTCGGTCAATAAGCCAACTTCATAATCAATTTGTTGACGTTGGTTTCTCCTAGAGAAAAATTGTAAAGACTAATTCATTTGACTCAGCTCCCAATGCTTAAAAATATTAGTCTTTAAATACTCATCTGACCCTCAACCGGCTTAAAGATGAAAAAACTTGCCGGGTTATAAATAGATGATGCCGAGTCATAATTGTTGCCGACGCCGGGTTAAAACTGAGAATTTTGAAAATTTCTCTCCCTCATATCCATATTACCTGTAACCCCAAGTCTTAAGCAGAACAAAGTGATGACTTAAGACTTGCTTCAACATAAATATTACCACTTTGAAGAAATCCATGTTGTCCATCTCAATCACTAGTCAGAACTGAGTATTCCACATATGTAGCCCCCAAGTGTCGGGTTGTCATGCTTGCAGTAACCTGGGACTTGAAATTGCTTTATGCTCATAAAAACTTCAACCGGTGTAGCCCCCAAGGGCCGGGTCATTATGCAATAATGAGCAGGGACTTTGTAGGTATGATCATGTAGACTTGAACAACAATGTGTTGCCCCCAAGGGTTGGCTCATTACGATGTGATGAGTCGGGTCTTCAATATGGTGAGCAAAAAATGACTTTGCATTAGCCCCCAAGTGCCATGGTGCATGCTGGCAGTGACATGGGACTTGCATATTTGACGTAATCATGATTTGAGTAATGTAGCCCCCAAGTGCGGGGTCGTAAGCTTGCAGCGACTCGGGACTATTCCTTCCGTTGTAGAATAAATCATATCCATTGATAAAGTAGTAGCCATTGCGCTAAAGCGACTTTGAAAACCTCAATTATAATACTGGTTATTGATAACCATAATAAAAAATCCAGCCATGTTGGCTATTGAAGATTTGAATAATATAACCCGGTATGAAAACCTCAATCATTAAATTTCATCATGAAAATCCAGGCAAGTTGGGCTATTATCATATACTGGTGATTTAAAGTCTGCCATCCTAGCGGGTTGTAGAAACCCAAAAGATGCTTCAAATATGAGCCAGAAGTAGGGCAGCTGGGCCCAATTTCTAAAAAAACCAGAAGTCAAAGAAGAAATCTTTGAATATAAATGAAAAATCAAAAGAAATTCGAGGCTTTTGTGGGCTGCCAAGCCAAAGTGTCTTCTTCAATGAAACTAGCATGAGCCACTGGATTGTTCGTGCGTTCAGTGAGCCTGACTCACAGTGTGCCCAATTGACATTTGAACCCTAGATAAAGTATGGTCTTGCTCAAATACTTATCAGGAGTACGCGGGGCCAGAGTAACAACACACATCACGGGCCGATTTATCCAAGTTCCAAGGAAGGCGGCTTATGAAGCTTGGATTCATCCTGACTATCTGTAAACCGTGCTCTCGCATGACAAGACTCCATTTGAACCTTAATCGAGCTCAGATCTTGGCCGAATACACCGTAAAGACTGATCGTTAAGAGTTCGGCGGGTCAATCAGGATGACCTGATGGAGTTGAAGCAGCTGGTGTACAAGTAGGATGACCCGGTCAGAGTTTGTTCTCTTTGGTCGAATACGCCTATGTTTGAACAAACCTGGTCAAGAGGGTAGTAACGGTATGTTCTCTATGGTCGAATACGCCTATGTTTGAACAGGAAGCCCCCAAGTGACATGCTTACAAGTGTGGCGTTGAGCCGATCAAGAGGGTACCGACAACTATGTTCTCTTTGGTGAATACACCTATGTTTGAACAGGAAGCCCCCAAGTGACCATATAAGCTTTGGCATTGCGCCGATCAAGAGGGTACCGACAGCTATGCTCGATGAGCAGGAAGCCCCCAAGTGACCATAATAAGATAAGCCGTAAGGCAGGATACTCGAAGATTCCGCCAGGTCATTGAAGGAAATATGCCCTAGAGGCAATAATAAAGTTATTATTTATTTCCTTATTTCATGATAAATGTTTATTATTCATGCTAGAATTGTATTAACCGGAAACATAATACATGTGTGAATACATAGACAAACAGAGTGTCACTAGTATGCCTCTACTTGACTAGCTCGTTAATCGAAGATGGTTGAGTTTCCTAGCCATGGACATAAGTTATCATTTGATTAACGGGATCACATCATTAGGAGAATGATGTGATTGACTTGACCCATTCCGTTAGCTTAGCACTTGATCGTTTAGTTTGTTGCTATTGCTTTCTTCATGACTTATACAAGTTCCTATAACTACGAGATTATGCAACTCCCGTTTACCGGAGGAACACTTTGTGTGCTACCAAACGTCACAATGTAACTAGGTGATTATAAAGGTGCTCTACAGGTGTCTCCGAAGGTACTTGTTGGGTTGGCGTATTTCGAGATTAGGATTTTTCACTCCGATTGTCGGAGAGGTATCTTTGGGCCCACTCGGTAATACACATCACTTAAGCCTTACAAGCATTGAAACTAATGAGTTAGTTGCGGGATAATGTGTTATGGAACGAGTAAAGAGACTTGCCAGTAACGAGATTGAACTAGGTATTGAGATACCGACGATCGAATCTCGGGCAAGTAACATACCGATGACAAAGGGAACAACGTATGTTATTATGAGGTTTGACCGATAAAGATCTTCGTAGAATATGTGGGAGCCAATATGAGCATCCAGGTTCCAATATTGGTTATTGCCCGGAGACATGTCTCGGTCATGTCTACATAGTCCTCGAACCCGTAGGGTCCGCACACTTAAAGTTTCGGTGAGGATTTGTATTATGAGTTATGTGATTTGATGTACCAAAGGTAGTCCGGAGTCCCGGATGAGATCAGGGACATGACGAGGAGTCTCGAAATGGTCGAGACGTAAAGATCGATATATTGGACGACTATATTCGGACATCAGAAATGTTCCGAGTGATTTAGGTATTTTTCGGAGTACCAGGGAGTTACGGGAATACATGGAAGTAGTATTGGGCCTTAATGGGCCTTAGTGGGAAGTAGAGGCAGCAGCCAGGAGGTGGCGCGCGCCCCTCCCAAGCCCAGTCCGAATTGGACAAAGGGTTTGGGGCACCCCCCTCCCCCTTCCTTCTCCACTCCCCTCCTTTCCCCCTTCTCCTAGTTGGACTAGGAAAGGAGGAAACCTACTCCTACTAGGAGTAGGAATCCTACTCCCTTGGCGCGCCCCTCCTAGGGCCGGCCTCCTCCTCCCTTGATCCTTTATATACGGGGGCAGGGGGCACCCCAAGACACACAAGTTGATCTGTTGATCTCTCCCAGCTGTGTGCGGTGCCCCCCTCCACCATAATCCACCTCGATCATATCGTAGCGGTGCTTAGGCGAAGCCCTGCGTTGGTAGCATCATCATCACCGTCATCATGCCGCCGTGCTGACGGAACTCTCCCTTGAAGCTCTGCTGGATCGGAGTTCGTGGGACGTCATCGAGCTGAACGTGTGCTGAACTCGGAGGTGCCGTACGTTCGGTACTTGGATCGGTCGGATCGTGAAGACGTACGACTACATCAACCGCGTTGTGCTAACATTTCCGCTTTCGGTCTACGAGGGTATGTGGACAACACTCTCCCCTCTCGTTGCTATGCATCACCATGATCCTGTGTGTGCGTAGGAATTTTTTTGAAATTACTACATTCCTCAACAGTGGCATCCGAGCCTGGTTTTATGCGTTGATGTTTTATGCACGAGTAGAACACAAGTGAGTTGTGGGCGATACAAGTCATACTGCTTACTAGCATGTCATACTTTGGTTCGGCGGTATTGTTGGATGAAGCGGCCCCGACCGACATTACGCGTACGCTTACGCGAGACTGGTTCTACTGACGTGCTTTCCACACAGGTGGCTGGCGGGTGTCAGTTTCTCCAACTTTAGTTGAACCGAGTGTGGCTACGCCCTGTCCTTGAGAAGGTTAAAACAACACCGACTTGACGAACTATCATTGTGGTTTTGATGCGTAGGTAAGAACGGTTCTTGCTCAGCCCGTAGCAGCCACGTAAAACTTGCAACAACAAAGTAGAGGAGGTCTAACTTGTTTTTGCAGGGCATGTTGTGATGTGATATGGTCAAGGCATGATGCTATATTTTATTGTATGAGATGATCATGTTTTGCAACCGAGTTATCGGCAACTGGCAGGAGCCATATGGTTGTCGCTTTATTGTATGCAATGCAATCGCCCTATAATGCTTTACTATATCACTAAGCGGTAGCGATAGTCGTAGAAGCATAAGTTGGCGAGACGACAACGATGCTATGATGGAAATCAAAGTGTCGCGCCGGTGACAATGGTGATCATGACGGTGCATCGGAGATGAAGATCACAAGCACAAGATGATGATGGCCATATCATATCACTTATATTGATTGCATGTGATGTTTATCTTTTATGCATCTTATCTTGCTTTGATTGACGGTAGCATTATAAGATGATCTCTCACTAAATTTCAAGATAAAAGTGTTCTCCCTGAGTATGCACCGTTGCCAAAGTTCGTCGTGCCCAGACACCACGTGATGATCGGGTGTGATAAGCTCTACGTCCATCTACAACGGGTGCAAGCCAGTTTTGCACACGAAGAATACTCAGGTTAAACTTGACGAGCCTAGCAATGCAGATATGGCCTCGGAACACTAAGACCGAAAGGTCGAGCGTGAATCATATAGTAGATATGATCAACATAGTGATGTTCACCATTGAAAACTACTCCATTTCACGTGATGATCGGTTATGGTTTAGTTGATTTGGATCACGTGATCACTTAGATGATTAGAGGGATGTCTATCTAAGTGGGAGTTCTTAAGTAGTATGATTAATTGAACTTTAATTTATCATGAAATTAGTCCTGGTAGTATTAGCATATCTATGTTGTAGATCAATGGCTCGCGTTTAGCTCCTCTGTTTTATTTTTGATATGTTCCTAGAGAAAACTAAGTTGAAAAATGTTAGTAGCAATGATGCAGATTGGATCCGTGATCTGAGGATTATCCTCATTGCTGCATAGAAGAATTATGTCCTTGATGCACCGCTAGGTGACAGACCTATTGCAGGAGCAGATGCAGACGTCATGAATGTTTGGCTAGCTCAATATGATGACTACTTGATAGTTTAGTGCACCATGCTTAACAGCTTAGAATCGGGACTTCAAAGACGTTTTGAACGTCATGGATCATATGAGATGTTCCAGGAGTTGAAGTTAATATTTCGAGCAAATACCCGAGTTGAGAGATATGAAGTCTCCAACAAGTTCTATAGCTAAAAGATGGAGGAGAATATCTCAAGCAGTGAGCATGTGTTCAGATTGTCTGGGTACTAAAATCGCTTGAATCAAGTGGGAGTTAATCTTCCAGATAAAATAGTGATTGACAGAATTCTCTAGTCACCATCACCAAGTTAGTAGAACTTCGTGATGAACTATAGTATGCAAGGGATGACGAAAACGATTCCCGAGATTTTCATGATGATGAAATCGAGAAAGGTAGAAATCAAGAAAGAGCATCAAGTGTTGATGATTAACAAGACCACTAGTTTCAAGAAAAGGGCAAAGGGAAAGAAAGGGAACTTCAAGAAGAATGGCAAGCAAGTTGCTGCTCTAGTGAAGAAGCCCAAGTCTGGACCTGAGCCTGAGACTAAGTGCTTCTACTGCAAAGGTACTGGTCACTGGAAGCGGAACTGCCCCAAGTATTTGGCGGATAAGAATGATGGCAAAGTGAACAATGCTATATTTGATATACATGTTATTGATGTGTACTTTACTAGTGTTTATAGCAATCCCTCGGTATTTGATAATGGTTCAGTTTCTAAGAGTAGTAACTCAAAATGGGAGTTGCAGAATAAACAGAGACTAGTTAAGGGTGAAGAGACGATGTGTGTTGGAAGTGGTTCCAAGATTGATATGATCATCATCGCACACTGCCTATACTTTCGGGATTAGTGTTAAACCTAAATAAATGTTATTTGGTGTTTGTGTTGAGCATGAATATGATTTGATCATGTTTATTGCAAAACGGTTATTCATTTAAGTTAGAGAATAATTGTTGTTCTGTTTACATGAATAAAACCTTCTATGGTCGTACACCCAATGAAAATGGTTCGTTGGATCTCGATCATAGTGATACACATATTCATAATATTGAAGCCAAAAGATGCAAAGTTAATAATGATAGTGCAACTTATTTGTGGCACTGCCATTTATGTCATATTGGTGTAAAGCGCATGAAGAAACTCCATGCTGATGGGCTTTTGGAATCACTTGATTATGAATCATTTTGATGCTTGCGAACCATGCCTCATGGGCAAGATGACTAAGACTCCGTTCTCTGGAACAATGGAGCGAGCAACTGACTTATTGGAAATAATACATACTGATGTATGCAGTCCGATGAGAGTTGAGGCTCGCGGCGGGTATCGTTATTTTTTGACCTTCACAGATGATTTGAGCAGATATGGGTATATCTACTTGATGAAACATAAGTCTGAAACATTTGAAAAGTTAAAAGAACTTCAGAGTGAAGTGGAAAATCATCATGACAAGAAAATAAAGTTTCTACGATCTAATCACAGAGACAAATATTTGAGTTACGAGTTTGGTCTTCAATTAAAACAATGTGGAATAGTTTCACAAAATCGTGCCACCTAGAACACCACAGCATAATGGTGTGTCCGAATGTCATAACCATACTATTATTGGATATAGTGCAATCTATGATGATTCTTATCGATTAACCACTATAGTTTTGGGGTTATGCATTAGAGACAGTTGCATTCACATTAAAAAGGGCACCATCTAAATCCATTGAGACGACACCATATGAACTATGGTTTGGCAAGAAACCAAAGTTGTCACTTCTTAAAGTTTGGGGTTACGATGCTTATAAGAAACAAAAATTCATCCTGATAAGTTCAAACCCAAATCGGAGAAATGTGTCTTCATAGGATACCCAAAGGAGACAGTTGGGTACACCTTCTATCACAAATCCGAATGCAAGACATTCGTTGCTGAGAATGGATCCTTTCTAGAGAAGGAGTTTCTCTCGAAAGAAGTGAGTGGGAGGAAAGTAGAACTTGATGAGGTAACTGTACCTGCTCCCTTATTGGAAAGTAGATCATCACAGAAATCTCTTTCTATAACTCCTACACCAATTAGTGAGGAAGCTAATGATGATGATCATGTAACTTCAGATCAAGTTACTACCAAACCTCGTAGGTCAACCAGAGTGGGATCCGCACCAGAGTGGTACGGTAATCCTGTTCTGGAGGTCATGTTAATTGTCCATGACAAACCTACGAACTATGAGGAAGCGATGATGAGTCCAGATTCCGTGAAATGGCTTGAGGCCATGAAATCTGAGATTGGATCCATGTATGAGAACAAGGTATGGACTTTGATTGACTTGCCCGATGATTGGTGAGTCATTAAGAATAAATGGATCTTCATGAGGAAGACGGACGCTGATAGTAGTGTTACTATCTACAAAGCTCGAATTGTCACAAAGTGTTTTTGACAAGTTCAAGGTGTTGACTGCGATTAGATTTTCTCACCCGTATCGATGCTTAAAAGTCTGTCCGAATCACGTTAGCAGTTGCTGTATTTTATGAAATCTGACAAATGGATGTCAAAACTGTATTCCTTCATGGATTTCTTAAAAAGAAGAGTTGTATATGATGCAACCAGAAGGTTTTGTCGACCCCAAAGGTGCTAACAAAGTGAGCAAGCTCCAACGATCCATCTATGGACTGATGCAAGCATCTCGGAGTTGGAATATATGCTTTGATAAAGTGATCAAAGTATATGGTTTTATACAGACTTGCGGTGAAGCCTGTATTTACAAGAAAGTGAGTGGGAGCACTACAACATTTCTGATAAGTATATGTGAATGACATATTGTTGATCGGAAAGAATGTAGAATTTTCTGGAAAGCGTAAAGGAGTATTTGAAAGGAGTTTTTCAAAGAAAGACCTCGATGAAGCTGCTTACACATTGAGCATCAAGATCTATAGACATAGATCAAGACGCTTGATAAGTTATTTCAATGAGTACATACCTTGACAAGATTTTGAAGTAGTTCAAAATGGAACAATCAAAGGAGTTCTTGCCTGTGTTGCAAGGTGTGAAGTTGAGTAAAGACTCAAAACCCGACCACAGCAGAAAATAGAAAGAGAATGATAAGTCATTCCCTATGCCTCAGTCATAGGTTCTATAAAGTATGCTATGCTGTTTACCAGTCCTATTGTATACCTTAGCATCTTTCTGGCAAGAGAGTACAATAGTGATCTAGGAGTAGATCACTGGACATCGGTCAAAATTATCCTTAGAGGACTAAGGAAATATTTCTCGGTTATGGAGGTGATAAAAGAGTTCGTCGTAAAGAGTTACGTCGATGCAAGCTTTTTACATCTAGATGACTCTAGGTCTCAATCTGGATACATATTGAAAGTGGGAGCAATTAGCTAGAGTAGCTCCGTGTAGAGCATTGTAGACATAGAAATTTGCGAAATACATACGGATCTGAATGTTGCAGACCCATAGAATAAACTTCTATCACAAGAAAAACATGATCACTCTTTGGGTGTTAATCACATAGCGATGTGAACTAGATTATAGACTCTAGTAAACCCTTTGGGTATTAGTCACATGGAGATGTGAACTAATCACATAAAGATGTGAACTAGATTATTGACTCTAGTGCAAGTGGGAGACTGAAGGAAATATGCCCTACAGGCAATAATAAAGTTATTATTTATTTCCTTATTTCATGATAAATGTTTATTATTCATGCTAGAATTGTATTAACCGGAAACATAATACATGTGTGAATACATAGACAAACAGAGTGTCACTAGTATGCCTCTACTTGACTAGCTCATTAATCGAAGATGGTTGAGTTTCCTAGCCATGGACATGAGTTGTCATTTGATTAACGGGATCACATCATTAGGAGAATGATGTGATTGACTTGACCCATTCCGTTAGCTTAGCACTTGATCGTTTAGTTTGTTGCTATTGCTTTTTTCATGACTTATACATGTTCCTATGACTATGAGATTATGCAACTCCCATTTACCGGAGGAACACTTTGTGTGCTACCAAACGGTACAACATAACTGGGTGATTATAAAGGTGCTCTATAGGTGTCTCCGAAGGTAGTTGTTGGGTTGGCGTATTTTGAGATTAGGATTTGTCACTCTGATTGTCGGAGAGGTATCTCTGGGCCCACTCGGTAATACACATCACTTAAGCCTTGCAAGCACTGCAACTAATGAGTTAGTTGCGGGATAATGTGTTACGGAATGAGTAAAGAGACTTGCCAGTAACGAGATTGAACTAGGTATTGAGATACCGATGATCGAATCTCGGGCATGTAACATACCGATGACAAAGGGAACACCGTATGTTGTTATGTGGTTTGACCGATAAAGATCTTCGTAGAATATGTGGGAGACAATATGAGCATCTAGGTTCCGCTATTGGTTATTGACCAGAGACATGTCTCGGTCATGTCTACATAGTTCTCGAACCCGTAGGGTCCGCACGCTTAAAGTTTCGATGATGATTTGTATTATGAGTTATGTGATTTTATGTACCAAAGGTAGTTCGGAGTCCCGGATGAGATCGGGGACATGACGAGGAGTCTTGAAATGGTCGAGACGTAAAAATCGATATATTGGACGACTATATTCGTACATCGAAAAGGTTCCGAGTGATTCGGGTATTTTTTGGAGTACCGGGGAGTTACGAGAATACATGGAAGTACTATTGGGCCTTAATGGGCCTTAGTGGGAAGGAGAGGCAGCAGCCAGGAGGTGGCGCGCGCCCCTCCCAAGCCCAATCCGAATTGGACAAAGGGTTTGGGGCGCGCCGCCCTCTCCCTTCCTTCTTCACTCTCCTCCTTTCCCCCCTGAGTTGGACTAGGAAAGGAGGAAACCTACTCCTATTAGGAGTAGGAATCCTACTCCCTTGGCGCGCCCCTCCTAGGGCCGGCCTCCTCCTCCCTTGCTCCTTTATATACGGGGGCAGGGGGCACCCCAAGACACACAAGTTGATCTGTTGATCTCTCCCAGCCATGTGCGGTGCCCCCTCCACCATAATCCACCTCGATCATATCGTAGCGGTGCTTAGGCGAAACCCTGCGTCGGTAGCATCATCATCACCGTCATCACGCCGTCGTGCTGACGGAACTCTCCCTTGAAGCTCTGCTGGATCGGAGTTCATGGGACGTCATCGAGCTGAACGTGTGCTGAGCTTGGAGGTGCCGTGCGTTCGGTACTTGGATCGGTCGGATCATGAAGAGGTACGACTACATCAACCGCGTTGTGCTAACGCTTCCGCTTTCGGTCTACAAGGGTACGTGGACAACACTCTCCCCTCTCGTTGCTATGCATCACCATGATCCTGTGTGTGCGTAGGAATTTTTTTGAAATTACTACGTTCCCCAATAGTCATGTCATTGTAGCCCCCGAGTCTTAAGACTACTCGAAGAGTTGGCTTGAGAATCTCCATGTTTGACCATGATATGACCAGTAGACTACTGGAATATGTTGAATCTCGGTGGGTTAAAATTGACCCTGTCCAGTGACCCGTCTAATGTTGGCAAGGGTCATATCTTGATGGCCTCTTTTGTAATGATGAATTGTTCTGCATAAGAATTTGCACAAATGAGAGTAATTGTTCTTGAAGAAAATAAAAATGTATCAATAAAAACTGATTGGACAACTTTCACCTGATTTGTCTGGACAAAAAAAATGAGTCGTATATAGCATCTATAGATCACCTCCAGTAACTTTAACTGTGATTTAGCCACTCTCCCGAGGCCACGGCGGAGGCGGCGGCTTGAAGGGCGACCATAGCAGAACGAGAGCCGAGAGCTCAGAATAGACCCTCCAGGTCGTGTTGATGCACCTGAGTGTAGCCGACTCAATATTTCTTTTGTCTTGGCAGTCAAACCTTTGTCTCTACTTCTTTTTCCTCTGATACTTTTGTGCCTGAATCAGTGGGCAGCGCGAGCCAACGGGCAAGAAGGCCATGCACGCGCGCGGGGGAACCGGCTTAATGGGGGAAGAGGTGAAGTAGAGCGAAGCCAGGATGGCTCAAGGCCAGGGCCAGCCCGTGGTAGCTCGAGATGAAACCAACGTCTGTGGTTCAGGGTTTGAACTCGGGCGGACCACGTCGGCTTAGTAGGCGCGGCCGGCGGGTCATGGCAACCTGGAGTGGCGACCCGGACGGGCGCCAGCCGTGCAAGACCACGACCACAACAGAGGTGGGAACGACACCGGACCAGCAAGCAGGAGACCCGGGACGGCGCAGGACGACCGTAGTAGTGAGGACATGCCGGAGCAGGCGGCTCAAGGGCGCTGGGCCGACGACTCAACACCGACGCGGCAGCAGGGGCGGAACGGGTCCGGAGTAAGGACGTGGTGGGTTGGCCTGAGCGGTGCAGGAGCCAAACCCGGCGCTGCTGGTGGATGGGGTGTAGCTGCATGAGGGGTCGTTCCATGGATAGAGGAGGCAAGGGCGCGAGGGTGAGGTCCTGGACGTGTGGTAAAGCCGGCACAATGCCACGAGAGGCCAGAGGCGCGATGCGCGGCTCACAGCGAGGCTTTGCAGCGGTGGGCCGACATCGGGCAAGGCGGAGGCAGCTGCACGGGCACATAGGAGTGGGCGACTTGGAATCAGGTGCTGGTGGAGGCGAGCGGATGTTGCGGTGACCCAGGCGACCAGGCGGCTCAAGGACGAGGCAAGTGGGCCAACTCGCAGATGGTGGCGGGTTACGGCCCCAGCAGCTTCAGGTGATGGCGAAACCGCAGCCGCGGAGGGGTGCTGGCGGATCAATGGCTTGTGATCAGAGCAGCGCGCGTAAGACGACGGAGGCGAGCAACAACAGTAGCAGTGGTCAGCCGGCGCGCGGGGTGCAGAGCCCAGCGGCAGACTGCAGGTGAGGGAAACCCGCGGCCGCGGCAGAGGGCCCGCCGCGCGAGGTGGCGACTTAAAGGGCCGTGGAAGTGGAGACGGCTGGCGATGTGACGGCTCAGACACGATCGCCTGCGGAGGCGGCGGTTGGAGCGGCGGGCGGAGCCAGCTGGGCTAGGGTCTTGGTGGCGTGTCTTAAGGCGGAAGTGGATGGGGCTGACAGGCGCGTGAGAGGTGGCTCACAACTGTAACGTCTCGTGGGCAGGAAGCATCGGAAGCAGGGGGTGACTCGGCCCGGCCGAAGAGCGCGTGGCCAGAAAGGGCGAGCGCAGGGCCGACGGCTCAATGATGACACATCGGGGCCAATGCACATCCATGGCAGCAGCAATTTAGGCAAACAACAATTTTCTCATGAAGGTTGACTTGGAATCTTGAGTTGAGGTAGCCAGCAGCCTGAAACGTGGCCGCAATCTGTACTTTGAGATGCTGTATGACAGTGTTCTTCAGCTTGTTAATTGACATATTCAGAATCTTCAGAGCGGGCAGAAATCCAATCGTATCCCAGCAGCTCTGTGCGGTTCTCGGCGGAGGCATCGCTCGAGTGGCGGCTCAGAAACGGCGCGGGCAATCTGGTCTGCATATGATTGGAGCAAGCGGTGGCTCTCAGCGATGGCCATGGTGGTTTAGCAGCAGAAGGGCTTCGGCGGCTCAGGCGCGGCCGGCTTGACGAGGCGATACAGCTGCTTGTTGTTGGTTGGCTCGATGGCTGATGCGAGTGCTGAAGTGGTTGGAGGTGAGGCACGACGGCGATTCATAAGAAGCAAAGTGCACCGGCGGCTCAGAGGAAAGCGGGGGCGCGGGGCACGACCCGGCTGGGCGCAGCGATTTATGGCAAACACGGAGAGCAAGTCTTCCACAAAAGTGAGTCGACGGAGCCAGAGGCGGCTCTCCCGTGGAAGAGGTGGAGTGGCGGCTCAGAACGGAGCCTCGGTTGCGAGTCACCGGGCCAGCGGAGGTGTGGTCGAGGAAATGAGGCGACCATGGCGATTTAGCGGGTCGAGCGGCCGGCTTGATGAGGAGGCCTCAAGGCCTGAAGCAGAACCAGGTGGGTCTCCGCAGCGGCTTGGATTCGGGAAGACCTAGAGGCGTGTCACGGCTCATGGCGGCGGCTCAACAAGGGGAGGCCCTCCGGTGGCGGCTCAAAGCGGGAGGCGCGACGCGACAGTGACTCCAGCGGGCAGCAGAGTCTAGACCAGCCACGAGTTGTGGCCTCCGGTGACCCGACTCGAACTAGCAGCAATTGATAATTGATAACTAGCTAATTAGCTCAGTCTCCATCCAGACGGTTTGATGATTCTAATGGATTTGATGTGTGCGATGTAGTGGCGTTGCTTTTGATTGTCCAACAGTCATTGCTATTTAACTTGCGAACAATAGTCAATAGGTATATAATTTCCTTTGAAGCAGTAAATGACAACTCGGCGGACCGGCTGGTGATTGGACGCATTGGAACTCCTGTCCGTCCCAGCGATGTGCGACAGTAGTAGCGGAAATTGATCTTCTCTCGGTTTCGACTTGCACATGCGGCGGCTCATAGCGTAACCCTAAATTTCCTCTTCGACATCAATCTCATGGATTGTGAAATTTTCATCTGGAAAATTGCAAGCTTCTCGATCCCTGGGAAGATCCCTCCAAGAACCCAACACCACCATGCGCAGGCCCCACTATGGGCGCCAACTGTCATGGAATTGTCACGGCAGATGTCCTAGTATGGGGACTTAGTCGTGAGGCCAACGCATCTATGTGATAGCTTGAGAGGGGTTGATCAGAATCGAGAGACGCAACATAAGACAAGGGTTTAGACAACTTCGGGCCCCGGGAAACATCATCCAGTAACAACCCTACATGTTGTTTGTGGCTAGGTCTCATTATCATCACGAGGGAGTCGCCATATCTCTGGCTCTCCTAGTTGTGTCTATACTTAATGATTATTCAACCTCTCTCCTTGGGGTGCCCTGCCCCTCCTTATATAAGTTGAAGGGGCGGGTTACATGTAGAGTCCAACTCGGATTAAGACTTCAACTATTCCGACTTCTCATCACGGGCTTCTCTCCATGGGCTTCTTAACGTCTTGGGATTCTTAACATTTTGGGCTTATTAACCCCATACGACTCTGTTACAATCTGACTTAACATCTGGCGGCTTAAACATCTTAAACATCTGCCGGCTTAAACATCTGGCTTAAACATCTGCCTTAAACATCTGCCGGCTTACAAATTTTAAACATCTGCCGGCTTAAACATCTGGCTTAAACATCTGTCGGCTTACAATCTGCTGGGTCTCCAATGAAACACCAAGTCCCAGCCGGGTCATATCTCCGGCCGGGTCATACCGCGGGTTATATCCCTGACACTATCGTTTGGCAAGAAACCTGAGATGTCATTTCTTAAAGTTTGGGGTTGTGATACTTATGTCAAAAGGCTTTAGCCTAATAAGCTCGAACCCAAATCGGAGAAGTGTGTCTTCATAGGATACCCTAAAGAATCTATTGGGTACACCTTCTACCACAGATCCGAAGGCAAGATCTTTGTTGCTAAGAATGGATCCTTTCTAGAGAAGGAGTTTCTCGAAAGAAGTGAGTGGAAGGAAAGTAGAACTTAATGAGGTAATTTTACCTTCTCTCAAATTGGAAAGTAGCACATCAGAGAAATCCGGTCCCGTGATGCATACACAAACTAGAGAGGAAGCTAATGATGATGATCATGAAACTTCGGATCAAGTTACTACTGGACCTCATAGGTTGAACAAAGCACATTCCGCACCATAGTGGTACGGTAATCCTATCCTGGAAGTCATGTTATTAGACCATGGCGAACCTGCGAACTATGAAGAAGCTATGATGAGCCTAGATTCCGATAAATGGCTTGAGGCCATGAAATCTGAGATAGGATCCATGTATGAGAACAAAGTATGGACTTTGGTGGACTTGCCCGATGATCGGCAAGCCATAGAAAATAAATGGATCTTCAAGAAGAAGACTGGCGCTGATGGTGATGTTACCATCTACAAAGCTCGACTTGTCGCAAAAGGTTCTCGACAAGTTCAAGGAGTGGACTACGATGAGACTCTCTCACCCGTAGTGATCCTTAAGTCTATCCGAATCATGTTAGCAATTGCCCCATTTTATGATTATGAAATCTGGCAAATGGATGTCAAAACTACATTCCTTAATGGATTTCTTAAAGAAGAGTTGTACATGATGCAACCAAAAGCTTTTGTCGATCCTAAAGGTGCTAACGAAGTTTGCAAGCTACAACAATCCATCTATCGACTAGCACAAGCATCTCGGAGTTGGAATATACGCTTTGTTGAGGTGATCAAAGCATATGGTTTTATACAGACTTACAGTGAAGCTTGTATTTACAAGAAAGTGAGTGGGAGCTCTGTAGCATTTCTAATATTATATGTAGATAATTGTTGATTGGAAATGATATAGAATTTCTGGATAGCATAAAAGGATACTTGAATAAGAATTTTTCAATGAAAAAACTCGGTGAAGCTACTTACATATTGGGCATCAAGATCTATAAGGATAGATCGAGACGCCTAATAGGACTTTCACAAAAACATACCTTGACAATGTTTTTGAAGAAGTTCAAAATGGATAAGTCAAAGAAAGGGTTCTTGCCTGTGTTGCAAGTTGTGAAGTTCAGTAAGAGTCAAAGCCCAACCACGATAGAAGACAGATAGAGAATGAAAGTCATTCCCTATGCCTCAGTCATAGGTTCTATAAAGTATGCCATGCTGTGTACCAGACCTTCTATGTGCCTTGCCATGAGTTTGGCAAGGGGGTACAATAGTGATCCAGGTGTAGATCACTGGACAACGGTCAAAATTATCCTTAGTAACCTAAGAGAACTAAGGAAATATTTCTCAGTTATGGAGGTGATAAAGAGTTCGTCGTAAAGGGTTATGTCGGATTTTGGGTTCCAGCAAAACCCTCAAGGTTCAAACACTAGGGGCGCACGAAGATCTTTCCTTCCCCCTCACGCTCTCGCAATGATCTAAGAACCTAGCTCACCGAACTCGAAGAACAAGGGACACAAGAGTTTATACTGGTTCGGGCCACCGATGTGGTGTAATATCCTACTCCAGTGTGGTGTGGTGGATTGCCTTGTAGGCTGAGGATGAACAAGTACAAGGGAAGAACAGCCTCCTGAGGGGAGTGTTCTTGAGCTTGGTGAGCTGGTGCGTATGAGGGTGGAATGGATCCGATCCCCTTCCTATGGTGATGGCTAGTCCTATTTATAGAGGCCCTGGTCCTATTCCCAAATATTAGGCGGGAAGGGATCCCACAACGGCCAATTTGAAGGGGGACAACTAGTACAAGCTATCCTGACAAAACGTGGTCTTCGCCTGCCAAAGGCTCTGGTGGTGACGCCGTCATGGTCTCCACGATGACCTCCGTCCTGCTGGTCTTGGTCTTGTTCAACCGATATGGAAACCTTTGCCGGATGCCTCGGGACTCCTCGCCCGCGCCTGCTCCTTTAGCACCAAAGAGGCAATTGGTGCTCTGCGCCCGCTGGCGCCTGCCTGGCACCCGCCTGGCCTTGGTCGTCACGGCTCATGTCACGGGAACCTAACGAGGTGCCCCTTGCCTTGATCTCTCCGCTCCTCGCGAGCCAGCCTAGCAGGGCTGCCCCTGAGGAGGTCTTGTGTCATCCGCCTCGCGAGGGTCTTGAGTGTTTGCTGGTGAAGATGGGTTGTACCATGCCACTGGAGGAGCCACGCCGTGGGCCGCAGGCAGGAAAGTCTGGGGACCCCTGTTCCCAGAACGCCGACAGTAGCCCCCGGGCCCAAGGCGCTCGGACTTGGCCTCGAGGCGAAGCCAATGGGCAAGTGCGGAGCGCCGCGGGCCCTAATAGCCTTCAGCCTCGATTGACGTGCGGCGACTGACGGGACGTGGGCGTCTCCACTTCCCCATGCTGCCTTGGCAACTGCCCGACTTGATGAGTCCCTGGTGCATGCAGAAAAGCCATCATTACCTGCGATCGTGGGGGTCGTCGGTTGGCCTTCTCCCGCTATAAATGGGGATGGGGACGGAGCCCTTGTCGCCCATCTCTTCCTCCGTCCCACTTGCTTCTTCTCCCTTGCTTCACTGCCTCGCTGCGTCATCCATGTCGCCGATACGGAGATTTTCTGCCACCGAGAAGGGAAAAGCCCCTCGTGAAGATCTTGGGCCTCTTCCGCCGAAGAAGGGGCTTGCCCGCCCTCGCGAAGTCGTCGCAAGGCCGGAGGTGTGGAGGCCTTGGCACGAACGGCCTCCCCCCGGCTATCCGCTGCCCTTGTACGCCCGGGCAACAGACTCTGGAGGAAGGGGCAAGGACCGACGCCAGTTGCACCACGGCCGCAGTGCCCGTGCAGTGGTGGCGTGCGCCGCCGCCCCGCGAACCCATGCCGAGGGCTCCTCGCGTGAACTCGTGGTGTGGGCGGCGATGCCACCACATACGTGGATCTGGTTCCTTTCGTTCTTCTCTGCCGAGGGGTCCCCTCGAGCTATGGCTGCAGCACGCTTAGTGTGATGCCCCGACGACGGGGGCGGAGGTTGAGCTCGTCTCCCCGGGCAAGATCTTCATGACCCGCGGATGGGGTGAGGTCGCCCGGGTTTGCCGTGCGGAGGGCGCCCTCGCCATCCACTTCGAATACGATGGCGCCCCCACAATGTTCTTCATGGTCTTTGACGAGGAAGGCCGCCGCCTGGAGTGCTGCCCTGGAGGGGGTCATCGGGATGGCCCAGCGGCAGGAGCCAGGCCTGCCGCTGGCCTAGTTAGCAGTTCCTCCCGTAGCAGCGATGGCGCTTGGGAGTCCAGCGACTCTCCCGAGCCCTACGAGACTCCGGAGACGAGCGACGATAGCTACGTGCCCCCGGGCTCTCGCCGTGCCATGAGCGCGGTTGCAGCGTCTGCCCACCGTCGTCGATGATCTGGATGGGGTTGGCGTCGCCCCTCCCCCCGTGGCCCACTGTTGATGATGGCGTCGGTGGCATTGACGCTTGTAGATAGGGCTGCTAGGAACCTTCTTCTTTTGTTCCTTGCGAGAATCGAGACGAACCCCATGGGGGCATGTAAAGAATCTGTAGTGCCCTTTGGTTAACATTGTCCTTATTATCAAGATGTACGACTGCATGTCCTGCTTCAGCTTAGTCCCCCTTTCCAACCTCACGGTAGCTTGGTGCTCTATGCCGACAGGTCCCGGTCCCCAGGCAGGCTGTAGTCGTCGCTGGTATGCTAGGTCGCGATGCCATGGTCAAGGCCAGGAGGTGAGCGGCCCGAGGTCTATTAAGAGCTCCTGAGGCACGATGCTCAAGAGGTCCCCTTTAGCGTGCAAGCAGCTACCTAAGGATGGGAAAGGAAAGCGGCGTTGCCGTAGCAAGGTTGCAAGAGATGGGAATCCTATGCCGCAACGCTTGGCTGACCCGAGTGCGAAAACTTATCTTAGCGGTCCAGAGTCGATTCCTTGTGCTGTGCCAGGCTCGCACGTTAATGGCCATAGTGTAGCTGGGTTAGGTCCGTGCGAGCTTTCCCTTCTTTACCACACTCTTCCATGTGCTCTACATCCTCGGGCCCCAGCCCTCAAGCGAGCTCAGCCGTCGCTGGTATGCCAGGTCGCGATGCTGTGGTCAAGGCCAGGGGGTGAGGGCTGGAGAATCAGTAAGGGATCGCGAGGCGTGATGCTCAGGTGCCCCCTTTAACGCGCAAGCGAATTGCATGGGAAAGGAAGGAGCCCGTTGGTACCACCCGCTGTCATCCTCAGGAGGTTCCTGCAGGTTAGTCGGAGAGGGAGCATAGCCCATGGTCGCGCTGTTACCCAACTACTGATTGCTCCACAAGACGAAGGCACTAAGGATCTGATGAGGTGACGTGTGCGGAGCAGGCCGCGAGCCAGAGCTGGACCTCTCAGATTTATCAGCGTTGCAGGGATAGACCCAAGCACAAGCGTCGTGCTAGTATGTAGAGTTCTCACCACAGGGTAAACATGAGATTGGTCAGCAATGCGGGATGCAGCGAGATGTAATCAAACAAGCGATAGCCGTAAGAGAACCATGCAAGGAGATAAGCTAGTTCAAATAGATGTAAAAACGATACACGCCACTGGGGCGGACCCGAGCGGCCTGGGGATGATGCTGCCCGAGGGGCGCCCCCAGTAGAGTAAGCTAAAGGTGTAGAAGGATACACGTCGCAGGGGCAGACCCATACGACTTGGGGATAATGCAGCCCGAGGGGCGCCCCCAACTGAATGAACTGGAAAGAGTCACCTGATAACGCTACCGGAGTGGTGTTCGAGTAGTCGATGATGCGTGTCGAAGAGTCGCTCCTCACGAGACACCAGGGCCCTGAGCCTCAGGAGGCTCTAGGGCTCGGGTGGTTCCTTGAGGACTGTCGCCATTTTCGTTAGGAATGCGTGGTGCGTGGCCTCCTGAGCTGCTAGGATGCTCCATAGATGATGCTGGTAGGTGACAGCCGCGCTCGGCAGGCCAAACGACATGCGAACGTAGCTGTGAAGTGGACCCTCATACCGGCCAGTGCGCGAAGGCCATAAGCACTCCTGAGACGCGGCCCTATTGAGCCCTAGAATGTCGATGCAGACGCGCGGCCCGCCATCCTCGATAGGATGGGGAGCTACGTCGGGTGGTGGACGGCGGTCACCGCGTATGGTCCTTGCTTCCTGAAGCCCCTGGACTGCCTGGGTGATGAACTCCTGAGCACCTAGCGCTCCTCGCCTTGTGCCTTCTTGAGGGAAACATGCAGTGAAGCACGCCTCCACGTGGTACCTGAGTGCCTCCCTCGTGATGTTGGCCAGGTCTGAGGCCCTCCAGAAGAGAGCCCCCGAGCCTTGCCCGAGGAGGGCCGGGCGCACCTTCCTATGCGAGGGAGGGAGGTACCCCAGGTGCGGGCACTGATCCTGAGGTGGTGCTACTAGAGATGCCACTCTCCTGATGCCTTGTACGGAGTAGTTGCTTCTTCTTGGGGATGGCCTCAGGAGGGTCCATGGTGCCCTCGCTGTCGGGGTCTTCGACTGCTGCGGCTTGGAAGGTGCGCTCTAGGGAGCACACCGCATCTCTTTCTTTGCAGGGTACTGTGATGATTCGGCCACTTCCTGGCATCTTGAGGACGTTGTAGCCGTGGTGGGTCACGGCCATGAACTTGGCCAATGTTGGATACCCAAGGAAGGCGTTGTACGGCAGACGAATGTGGGCGATGTCAAAGTCGATGCACTCGGTGCGGTAGTTTTTGCGTTGGCCGAAGGTGACAGGGAGGCGGACCTGCCCTATCGGGGTGGTGGAGTGGTCGGTCACTCCATAGAAAGGCTTGGTAGGCTGCAACTGGTCATATGGTACTGGGAGGCTGTTGAACGTCTCGACGGACAGGACATTGAGCCCCGCGACTCCGTCGATGATGGTCTTCGTGACTTGGACGTTGCTGATGACGGGTGAGCAGAGCATCGGGAGGACGCCGGCGGTTGCCGCACACTTGAGCTGGTCCGCCGAGCTGAAAGTGATGGCGTACTTGGACCACCTGAGCAGGCGCGTGGCCTCGAGCCTGGGGAGGGCCACATTCACCTCGCGAGCAAACTGCTTGAAGATGCGCTGGGAAGCTGGGGCCTGAGCACCGCCCAAGATGCAGGCAATAGCGCACGGCTCCTGGAAGCCCCCAACCCCCTCGTCCTGATGGTGGTCATCGTTCCTTCTTGGTGGTGGCGGCAGCAGAGGGAGGCCAGGATTGGCCTGAGGGCGGTCCTTGCCAGGCTGGTCCCGCCAGGCGCCCTCACGAGGCTGTTCCTACCAGTGGTCCTCACGAGGCCGGTCGCGCCACTCCTGGCGGGGGCCGCGGTTGTCCCAGCGTCCTCCACTTCGTCCTCCTCCTTGGCCATAGCCCCGGTCGTTGCGCTCGGGGCGTCAACCGAAGCGTCCGTCTCGGATGGCCTTGAGCTCTTGACAATCATTAGTGTTGTGGCTGTGTACGTTGTGAAAGGCGTAGAACGGACAGCTGCTCTTGGATGAATTGGGGTGGTCTCGGCCGCGCTTCGTGTCTGGCTCCGCCGCGAGCACGGCTACTCCCTTGTGCTTCGTGTCCTTGGCCTTGGCTTTCTTCTCTTCTAGGTCGGCAGCAGGGAGCTCGAGGAGGGAGAGGCACCCTTCCTCAGCTCTTGCGCACTTGGTCGCCATGTTGAACATCTCCAGAGCCGTGCATAGCTCCTCGTGGATGGCGAGCTCCTCCTTCATCTTGACGTCACGGACGCCATCGGAGAATGCTGAGATGATGGCCTCGTCCGTCACCTTGGGGATCTTGAGGCGAACGCTGTTGAAGCACTGGATGTACTTCTGCAGGGTCTCTCCTGGCTATTGCTTAATGTGGCGCAGGTCACCCGCGGCCAGAGGGCGGTCGCGAGTGCCCTGGAAGTTGGCGACAAAATGCTCACGCATCTCGCCCCAGGAGGAGATCGATCCCGCGGGCAGGTTCAGGAGCCACGAGCGAGCGCCATCCTTGAGAGCCATGGGGAATCAGTTCGCCATGACCTTCTCGTCTCCGTTGGCTGCCTCGATGCTCAGCTCGTAGAGCTGTAGGAACTCCATAGGGTCGGGGGTGCCATCATAGCACGGGGGCAGATCCGGCTTGAAATTGCCTGGCCAAACGACGGTGCGCAGCTCAGGAGTGAAGGCTCAACAGCCTGCTGTGGTCACCGGAGCCCGTCGTGGCGGCGGAGCCTGGTCTTGGTACCCACGCACCACCACCGCATGCGGCGCGCGGTCTTGACGTGGTGGTGCAGGGAGCGCAGGAGCGTTTTCTTGCGGTCGAGGGACCTCCTGGCAGCTTCCTTCTTACCTCGAGCGTCCTGGAGCGGACGCTGCGACAGTGGTACCGTCGCAGCGCCTACTGGTATATTGCCGCTTGGAGCGAGGCTTCACGATGGCGTTCCTCCCCCAGCACAAGGTCCATCCCCCGCATGGCATCCTGCTGCATCTCATCAAACGCCAAGACCCGCGCGGAGTGATGCCTGATCTCGTGAGGGAGAACCGCTTCTGCTTCATAGACGAGGAAGAACGGGGTCTCGCCTGTTGGCTTGGTGTCGGTGGTGCAGATGGACCACAACACGGACTAGAGCTCGTCGTGCCAGCCCCTGCCGCAGGCCTCGAGCTTCTTCTTGAAGGTCCTGGTCTCGAGGCCTCTCAGGACCTCCGCGTTGACGCGTTCGGCTTGGCCATTGCTCTTGGGGTGTGCCACTGAAGCGTAGCAGATCTACGTTCCAAGGTTAGCACAATAGGTCTTGAAGAGATTGCTAGTGAACTGCGAACCATTGTCCGTGATGATGCGGTTAGGGACCCCGAACTGGTTCACGAGGCCCTTGATGGACTTAACTATGGACCCGGCCGAGATGGTGCGGATGGCCTCCACCTCTGCCCATTTGGTGAACTTGTAGATGGCAACATAGAGGTAGCGGTAGCCCCCAGGCGCTCGAGGGAACGGGCCTAGGATATCCAACCCCCAGACTGTGAATGGCCACGAGAGCGGGATAGTCTAGAGGCCCTGAGCTGGCTGATGGATCTGCTTGGCGTGGAATTGGCAGGCCTCACAGGACCTGACTAGCTCGGTCACGTCGTTGAGTGTCGTGGGTCAGTAGAACCCATTGCGGAACGCCTTGCCGACCAGGGTACGTGACGATGAGTGGTGCCCGCAGTCTCCGCCGTGTATGTCAGCTAGCAACTCGTTCCCCTGCTCCCTGGAGATGCATCGCAAGGAACCATCATTCGGCCGTTTTCTGTAAAGCTCACCATCTTGGATGCAGTATGCCGTGGCTTGTCGGGCCACACACTCTGCATCCTCCTCCTTCTCCGGCAGCGTCCCCTGCCCTAGGTACACCTTGAACTCCTCGGTCCAGCACCCCTCCTAAGGCTCGAGCGCTAGGAGCGGACGTGCTCCTGAGGTCGGACCGCAAGCGGGGGCTCCCGAGGTTGGTGGTTGGGGGAGTTCCTCTCGAGAAGGCGCGGCATCCGTGGCCGTGGGGGCCGCTGAAGGCTTGAAGAGTCGCTCCTCGAAGACACCGGGTTCTTGGGGCTGGTGCTTTGACGCCCTCTTGGCGATCTCATCAGCCTCCTTGTTGGTGCCGTGTGGGACGTGCTGCAGTTCTAGGCCCAAGAATTGCTTCTCCATCTTACGCACCTCTGCGAGGTACGCTTCCATGTGCTCGTCCCTTGGTTCATACACCTTGTTGGAGAAGTTGACGAGGAGCTGGGAATCACCCTCGATGGTGAGCCGCTTCACTCCCAAGGCCGTCGCTGCCTTGAGACCGATGATCAACCCCTCGTACTCCGCAATGTTGTTGGAGACCTTCTCGCCCCGCTGGCAGAGCTGCACAGCGTAGTAGAGCTTATCTTGGGTGGGCGAGATGAGCACGGCTCCAGCCCCCGCGCCTTGGCGCGCAAAGGCGCCATCGAAGTACATGACCCAACCATTTGGTGCTTCACTTCCTGGTGAGAGAGATGGGCTCCTACCATCTTCAGGTTCTGGGACGTCGGTCCATTCGGCCACAAAGTCGGCTAGGGCGGCCCCCTTGATGACCCTGGTTGTGCTGAACTCGAGCTGAAATGCCTGAAGTTCGATATTCCACTCGGCGACCCTTCCCGTGGCATTAGGGATCCGGAGCACCCTCTCCATTGGGTAAGCCGAGACGACTTTGATTGGGTGGCCTTGGAAGTAATGGTGCAGCTTATGTGAGGCCACCAGGAGCGCGAGCAGAAGCTTTTGTGGCATGGGGTATCGCGCCCTCGCATCCCGCAGCACCGTGCTAACGAAGTACACTGGGTGCTCGACGAGGGCGGGAGCGTCGATGGAGCCCGTGTTTCCTGGAGGTCGGGGCGTTTCCTGAGGTGATGGGACCTTAGGAGCCTAGTCATCCATTGGGGCCTCTGTAGGCTCGAGGACGCCACCTTGTCGGGCCTGATCATTTGTTGACGTTGTCGCAGCCTCTGTGGTATCCTCATGGTGTCGTATCGCCCCGGCTGGAGGTGCGGCACGGCACAGCAGGCCCTTGGCCTGGCGCTCTTGTTGGACCACCACTAGTGCCGCACTGGCAGAGTAGGGAGTGGCGGCAAGGTAAAGCACCAGGGGCTCGAGGGGACGAGGCGCCGCAATCACCGGAGGGCTGGTTAGGTATCTCTTGAGGTCTTGAAACGCCAAGTCGGCCTCCGGGGTGCACTCGAACAGGCCCTTCTTCTTCATCAGGTTGAAGAACGGCAAGGTGCGCTCCCCCAGCTTGGAGATGAAGCGCCCTAGCGAGGTCGCACAACCCACAAGCTTCTGCATTTCCTTGAGAGTTTGCGGTGGGTTCATGTCTTCTATCGCCTTGACCTTCTCCGGGTTAGCCTCGATCCCCCTGTGGGACACGAGGAAGCCCAACAGTTTGCCGGAGGGTACACCGAACACACACTTCTCCGGGTTGAGCCACATGTCCACCTGGCGCAGGCTTGCGAAGGTCTCCTCCAGATCCTGAATCAAAGTTCTTGTCTCCCGAGATTTTACCACGATATCGTCGATATAGGCTTCAGCGTTTCTCCTGAGTTGCTGACCTAGGGCGATGTGCATCAGCCGTTGGAAGGTCGCACCTGTGTTACGCAGCTCGAACGACATGCAAGTGTAGCAGTACACCCCACATGGGGTCAGGAAGGCTGTCTTCTCCACATCCTCCACTGCCATCTTGATCTGGTGGTAGCCCGAGAACGCGTCCAGGAAACACAGCAGGTCACACTCGGCGGTGGAGTCGACAATCTGGTCGATGCGCGGAAGCGGGAACGGGTATTGGGGGCAGGCCTTGTTGAGGTTGGTGAAGTCGACACACGCTCCTTTCCGCCTTTCTTTGGCACGACGACGGGGTTCGCCAGCCTCTCCGGGTACCGGACCTCGCGAATGACGCCTGCTGCTTCCAGCTTGCGCGTCTCCTAGACGATGAAGGACTGCTTCTCCATGGACTGCCGTGGTGCCTTCTGCTTCACAGGGTGCACATTGGGGCATACCCTTAGGTGATGCTCGATCACCCCCTCGGGGACCCTACCAGCTGCTTGGGTTCCCAGGTGAACACCTCCTTGTTCGCGCGTAGGAACCTCACCAATGCCTCCTCTTGATCTAGGTCGAGGTTGGCGCCTATGGTGAAGGTGGCTACCGAGGGTCCACCTTCCTCGACCGGTACTTGCTTCGTCTCGGCCCGATCTTGAGTGAACAACTGCTTCTTCTTTGTTTGCGCGGCCTCCTTGGCTCCGGAAGTGGCCTCATTGGCCGGGTGTGCTGCTGCGACGGCCCTGAAGGCAAGCTTGAGTGCCATCAGAGCCTCCTTGGTGTCTCTAGCCACGGTGAGGACGCCATTGGTCCCTGGCATCTTCATGAGGTTATAAGCAGGATGGGTAGCCGCCATGAACTAGGCCAAGGCCGGGTACCCGAGGATGGCGTTGTATGGAAGGCCGATGCGGGCGATGTCGAAGTCGATAAGCTCGGTGTGGTAGTTGTCGCGGGTGCCGAAGTTCACAGGAAGGCGGATCTGCCCTAGGGCGCTGGCGGAGCCGCCGCCGACCCCGGAGAAGTACTTGGTGGGGTGAAGCCGTTCATGCGGCACATGAAGCAAGACAAAAGTTTCCACGGAGAGCACATTAAGGCCGGCCGCGCCATCGATGAGGGTCTTGGTGACGGCTACGTTGCAGATGGTGGGCGTGCAGAGCATTGAGAGCACGCCTGAGCTAGTGGTGACGACGGGGTGGTACCTCGAGTCGAAGGTGAGGTCAGCCTTAGGCGCCGCCTAACCTAGGGGAGCTCCTTGCTGCATGGAGGCGGCGCCGATCTGGCAGAAGAACTGCTTGGTGTGGCGGTCCGAGGGAGGTGCTTGTGAGCCGCCGAGGAGGGCTGTGATGGTGATGGGCACTGGTGCCGCAAAGCGTGCAACGAAGAGGCCGCGCAGCTCCTCCCAAGATGCCACTGAGGATTCTGGGAGGGTGAGCAGCCAGGCGCACGGCATGCCAGCGAGGGCCATGGGGAACCAGTTGGCCATGCCCTTGTCGTCGCCTCCAGCTTCCAGGACGGCCTCCTCGTATGTCAGCAGGAAGGCCGATGGGTCCGCCGCGCCGTCGTAGCGAGGCGGCATCTCTGGCTTGAACTTGCGCGGCCACTGCACCCGCCACAAGGCCGGGGTGAAAGCTCTGAGCCCCCTAGCGCCTTCGTGGGTGCCTGTTGCCCTAGCCGGAGGAGCAACGCCTGCCATGGGGACAAGGCGGTGGAGCGTGGATCGACAGAAGGAAAGCTTCGGTGCACCCCCTACCTGGCGCGCCAAATGTCAGATTTAGGGTTCCAGCAAAACCCTTAAGGTTCGAACTCTAGGGTGTGCACAAAGATCTCTCCGCCCCCTAGCTCACTCAGTCACCACGATCTCAAAGCTCAGCTCATCGAACTCGAAGAACAAGGGACACAAGAGTTTATATTGGTTTGGGCCACCGATGTGGTGTAATACCCTACTCTAGTGTGGTGTGGTGGATTACCTTGTAGGATGAGGATGAACAAGTACAAGGGAAGAACTACCTCCTGAGGAGAGGTGTTCTTGAGCTCGGTGAGCTTGTGTGCTTCAGGATGATCTGAATGATCCGTCCCCTTCCTATGGTGGTGGCTAGTCCTATTTATGGAGGCCCTGGTCCTCTTCCCAAATATTAGGCGGTAAGGGACCCCACAACGACCAATTTGAAGGGGGACAACTAGTACAAGCTACCCTGACAAAAGGTGGTCTTCGCCTGCCAAAGGCTCTCGTGGTGACGCCGTCGTGGGCTCCGCGATGACCTCCGTCCTACCTTCCTGCTGGTCTTGGTCTTGTTGCACCGATATGGAAACCTTTGCCTGATGCGTCGGGACTCCTCGCCTATGCCTGCTCCTTTAGCACAAAAGAGGAAACCAGTACTCTGCGCCCGCTGGCGCCCGCCTGGCCTTGGTCGTCATGGCTTACCTCACGGAAACCTCATGAGGTGCCCCTCTCCTTGATCTCTCCGCTCCTCGTGAGCCAGCCTAGCGAGGCTGCCCCTGAGGAGGTTTTGTGTCATCCGCCTCGCGAGGGTCTTGAGTGTTTGCTGGTGAATATGGGCCGTACCGGGCCGCTAGAGGAGCCACGCCGTAGGCCGCAGGCAGGCAAGTCTGGGGACCCCCATTCCCAGAACGCCGACAGATACCATAATTGATGATCTCTTAGTATGTGGCTCGTGAATTACATACAAAGCCACACACGAGGAATAACTTTGGGAATAGGGGGTGTACAGGAGAGTCAGGTTTCGATCCTGTGGGACTATGGGTTATGGGCCCACCATGTGAGTTAAAGGTAGGAAGGGCGGTGACATCTTGTACGATCATGTAGGCAAGACATGCCAGAGGATAGCCTATCAGTTATGTTGGCAACAACGTCGGTACCAAGGGCGAGGGACGAAGAGAACCATTTTCCTGCTCGTTGAAACGAGGCGGACCAGTAGGCAAAGTTCTCGTCCATCGGTGGTTACTGTAATGTCATCAACAATAGTAACAGGGTCTTACTTCCAGAGTTGTACACCAAGATGTTTACATAAGCAGAAGAATATTACTGCTTGGATCATATAGATCACAAGAATGGTTAAACCAACCAATGGAAAGGAAAATTTGATTATCAGATTAAACAGAACAATGGAAAGGAAAATGTGTTTAAACACATATTTCAGGGGTATATCCTTCCCAAGGACAAGCAGAGCATGATAACCATGACAGGATATTAAGTAGAAAACCCGTTAGGTGAGGGGAGAGAAATTTCATGACATTACCGATACAACGGTGTTAGGATAAATGACAAAGAAAATTTAGCATTGTGCTTCAAATGTTCTTATTGAAAAATCGGAGTACCACCGACATGCTTCGAGATAGCATTGCCATGGTCATTTGGTAAAGATCAGACTTCGGATTCACAAAGGATCCATCAGGAACAACTTATAGAATAAGTCTTACAATTTCCTCATGGAATAATGGCTAACCTTGATAAAAGGATGCATATACTATAACAATAGGTCCTCTGGCCAGGGGTGCTAAGCAAAGACACCACCTTACCGGGTTATGTAGAGACCAATGTTATAACTCTTGGAAAATGTTCCAACCATCACATCTGACCGAGTTTCAGATCTAATTGGTGTCAGGAAACCTCAGACTCAGGATGCCTAAGAAGAAAAGGTGCAACACAATTTAACGAGATGACCTAGTAAGTTTCTCGGGAAATGAACTATGGAGGCGAGTTCCGAAACAAGAGTTCCTCATTAAACCAATGAGAGGATGAGGAGGTAGCTGATGAACTCATCGACAACTCACCGAGATTTCCAAAAGATGGATTTCCACAATTATGAGAACAAGGAGATAACATTTGTCAGATCAATGATATAATGTGGTATGCTCGAGGAAAACATGCCGACTAAACATTGGTTGACAGGTGCGCCTGAAATATGGGCATAGGTAGCCTGATCAATTGTAAGAGTGGTGATCCAATAACCGATAGTCTAAGAATGAACTATCGATCATTAACTTCAAAGCACTTGGGTTGCTAGAAATACAGAATCCAAATAGCACCGTTCACTTGTAGATACCCCGGTTATAATCAACACAGAAACTAAGAAAGAATGGTGATGGTGAGAAGTATCACTATACCAAGAATTCTTAAGAGCTGGAGCAATCCTCACAACATCCTTGACATAATAGACAGTAATACTTCACGGTAGAACATAATATAAGCTAGATAGTAAGGAAATAAGATACAACACAAAACATGAACAAGTTTGTGTTTGGGGGGAATGAAAGAATGTTGTCGATGTTAATAAAAATCATCGAGGGGAAAGGATGGTATTTCTCATCAAGAATTCGATAGGTTTCTCGGAAGAACCCATAATGTTGATGATGATCATGACAAATTTGTCGAGAGATTTCATGAAGATGTAATCAATTGGCAATGACATCAAGTCAAAGGAATGATGAAGCGAAAGGTTATTGGAACTACGGGTACAACACAAACTCAAAATCAAGTTTGCTATTCAAGGAGAATTGATATGACGAGGAAGATCGACGTAAGATAGCTCATTGTCGAAATTTGTGCTCTAAGAAGGACCAGGTAGCAAAGTTAAAATTAGCACGGTATTGATGTAGCCGATCAAGCTAGGAATGACATGATGGAGTATTAAACTTCTCAACAACAATGTACTAGGAGTACTAAACCACAATGTTGATTCGATTCACTAATCGGTGTTCTCGGTTGACGACAACCCAGAACCCGTGGACTGACTACGACAGGGTACTACTTCATCAGAAATTCATAAGCGGTAGGGAAATAGCATTATATCCTCGAGATACCAGGGGGTAATACTCGAAGGTAGATCAAAATAGGGGGTTGGACAGGCGTATTGATCTGCAAGAAGACAAGTACTTTAATTTGTTCGAGAAATGGCATTTAAAGGAAAACATGGTTGGAACCACGATTGCAAAAGGCCAGATACCAGATATAAGATGAACTTATACCAAAGGAATAATTAATTTAAGAGAAGCTTTAATGATAAGATATACATTGTTTCCATGGGCATGAACACAAGTTAAAGGTCGACTCCCACTTCTCCAATGCATGACCATTCATTCACTGCTCTAAATAAAAATGATTTCAGTGTCAAAACCTACCTGGTGAATTACCAGAGGAGTATGACCCGTGAAAACTTCCGGATTCACACAGATTAAGGAAGGCATAGGTTCAACCCATCAGGGCATCTTAGAACATATACCATGAATTTAGGATCAATTAACACATGCTCGAAGCAGAGTATGGTTGACAAAGGCATAGGATATAACTTGCCAAAGGCAGAAGACACAATTTACCAAAGGCATTATGTATCAGGGGAGAAACTCTCAAGGTTATTGGATATGAAGGACATTGTCGGATAATAACCAAGAAATTGATCTTGCGGACCACAAGGAACCTGATGTGAGTATCGGTACTCAATCAGAAGGAAAAAAATGCAAAGGTATCAGATTATAGAAACCACTGACTGATTCAAAGCTCAAACGCAAATGAATTATGATTTCCAAATCAAGGGATCAAAAGCAAATGCTCTGATTAATAATGGATAAGTTGAATAAACTTAGGGGTACATTCGACGACAACTTGATTGGTCGAGGACCAGCTCATGTTCAAAATGACGCCTGAGTTGGAAGGATGAATTCTTGGATCTGATTGAGGATTGCGAGCATTCACAACTTATTGAATCAGTGGACTCAGAATGATAGAGACAAAGGATGCCAATAAGATTACTATACTTATGGGGTTAACCATAATGTAAGCAAGCAAGAATTCAAGAGAAATATGCTGATGAGGATTTCTGGGAGATCGAGTAGTATTTCGAAGACCTTTGTGAAACACATGAACAACTTGGGATGAGCAGATACTCAGTAAGTGTGAGGCATTATCCGTAGGGGTATTCATGCGGTAAAGAGCTGCAAGGCAGTAGGCACAGAGTATCCTCGGAACAATAGAGATAATTTCGGGGTATCTTGTAATAACAAGATCAACTAGGATCGAATGTAAGAATGGCAGTGTAATAAATTATCCATAAGGATATATCAGTGGTAGGGATTGCAACGGAGAAGGGCGCAAGGGTCTCGGGAAAACATCGGAGAGTATCTTCAGAATCCTTCGGCGAACCAAGCGATCATCTGGAGTGAGGGGCTCTTCGGGAGGAAGTAGTTACAAGATCCTAGAGTCAGAGTTAGTAAAATCATTTAACCCGAATAGAAGAGAGATCAGAGTTCCAGAGTATAGATGAGGAATAAAAGATCCTAATACCACCCAATGGCGACATGGGCCCATAAGCCATACAGCCAAGTTAGTAAAAGTTCTGCAATGACAGTCGGCTCTGATACCAACTTGTGACACCCCCCATTCAATCATACACGCAAACGTGTACGATCAAGATCAGGGATTCACGGGAAGATATCACAACACAACTCTAAAAATAAAATAAGTCATACAAGCATCATATTACAAGCCAGGGGCCTCGAGGGCTCGAATACAAGAGCTCGATCATAGACGAGTCAGCGAAAGCAACAATATCTGAGTGCATACATAAATTAAACAAGTTGCCATAAGATGGCTAGCACAAACTGGGATACAGATCGAAAGAGGCGCATGCCTCCTGCTTGGGATCCTCCTAAACTACTCCTGGTCGTCGGCGGCGGCCTGCACGTAGTAGTAGGCACCTCCGATGTAGTAGGAGTCGTCGTCGGTGGCGTCTGGCTCCTGGGGTCCAACATCTGGTCGCAACAACCGGGTATAAAAAGGGGAAAAGGGGGGAAGCAAAGCAACCGTGAGTACTCATCCAAAGTACTCGCAAGCAAGGAAGTACACTACATATGCTGGTCTAAATCCTATGCGCGCAGGGGTCCGGAGCCGATCGCCCATTGCACACCTGCACATTACGTACGCGGCCAGTGAGCAGACACACCAACCTCCATTACAAAGGAAGTTGCGTTACACTGCCCAACCTGGCACGTGCCGCTCAGTCGCTGACGTCAAGAAGGCTTCGACTGATAGCACGACGTCGAGTGTCCATAACTGTTCCTGCTTAGTTGGTTAGTGCATATAGGCCAGTGGTGAGACTCAGATCAAATACCAAGATCTCGTTAAGAGTGTTATTTAGAAGTAATCGCGGACGCCGACCAGGGGCCAGGCCCACTTCTCACCTATGTGGTCTCAACCTGCCATGTTGCTCCGCCACAAAGTAACAGTCAGGGGCCGTTAGGAACCCAGGCCCACCACTACCTGGATGGAACCACATGTCCTTTCAGCCCCCACATCGGAATCACTTGCGGGTACTCTACGAGCCGACCCGACTTTAGTCACCACCATGTATCATGCATAATAGTGTAGTATGTATATACCCGCGATCACCTCCCGAAGTGACCACAACCCGATAATATAGCATATCAGATGGACAAGAATGTAGGGCCACTGATGGAATACTAGCATCCTATACTAAGCATATAGGATTGCAGGTAAAGATAACAACAGTAGTAGCAAGGACAGACTATGCATTAGAATAGGATTATCGGAAAGCAGTAACATGTTACACCATGCTAATGCAAGAAGTAGAGAGAAGAATAGGCGATATCAGGTTGATCAGGGGAGGGCTTGCCTGGAAGCTCAGTCGAGAAGGAGGGGTCATCAACACCGTTGTCGATCGCAGACTAAGGCATAGCCTAGTGGTGTGAAGGGGATGATGCCTTCCCACCCACCCAGGTTCAAGGCATGGTACTTGCAATTTGGGTTTGTTGCACCAATTATACTGTAGGGGGTTCCCTTACAGTCTTTCTGTCAAAAAAAACACCGTTGTCGATCACGGGGGTACCGGCGACGGTCTCGAGGTCTACCGAAAAGAAGTAACAGAGGGGGAACACAAATAAATAATAGAGCAATCAAAGCAACACAAAGTATAACATGGCAATACGCGGTGCTAGGGGTGTTTCGCGGTGTTTCGCGTCTCTAGACAGACGAACCTGAGGGGAAGGTTGCAGGTTTGCTATGCTAGGGACGCATGGCGAACGAACGGACTGCGTATTCGGATTCGTCTCGTCATTCTGAGCAACTTTCATGTAGAAAATATTTTCATCTGACTTACAGTTTATTTTATATAATTTTCCCAAGTTTTAATAATTTTCTAAAATTATTATATCTAGTTTAATCCGAATTGACCAAGTCAATTTGACTGGTCAAAAGGGCAGATGTGACCCACATGTCATAGACTATTTGCCTAAGCAAATAATTAAATCTAACTTATTTAATGGGGTCCTACTTGTCATCTACTACTATACTAAATTAGCACTAAAATATCCCTAAACTAAACCTACTGGTAATCAAACAAGGCCGGCCATAGGCACAACCGTTCCCATGGTTGGGCACGCACGAGTGTCGGCCAGGAACAGCAGCCTGCAGCAGCGCACGCCAGTGCACGGGGCTGGGGCACGCGCAAGGCGTGCTGCGGGCAGCTGCACGCAGCACGCGGACTCGGAGCAGCAATGGCGGCGACAGCTGGCAGAAGTAGCGGCAGCGGTAAGCAGCGCATTAGTAGCAGAGCTGCAGCGATGCAGCGGCAACAGCAAGAGCAGCGGCTAGCAAACAATATCTAGCAGGAGTAGTGGCAAGCGGCAACACAGCCAACGCAACAAGCAGCAAGGCAGCACAAGGAGCAGCAGGGGCACGGACATGGCCGGGAGCTCGCAAGGCGTGCATGAACACAGGAGCTCAGTCCATGGTGAACAACGGCGTAAAAACACATGGACCGAAGCCGAGGTCGCGGGGAATCGGAGTAGGAGCTCACCGTGCACTCGTAGGGCGGCTCAGGAGGCTCGGGGTTGGTCGGGGATGCGTAGGTCGAAGGCGAGACGCGGCGGCCGAGGTTGGGGAAGATGACGCAGGCGACAGCGGTGGCGCTCACCGGCTCAGGTCCTGCGGTGAGGGAGACGAAGAGGAGCCCGTCGGAGCTGATGGACTCAACGAGGCAGTGAGGGGTGTGTGGTGGCTACGCGATCGACGGCGACAATGGCGGCCATGGCAGACGAGGATGGAGCAGCACGAGGGAGAGAGGGGGAAAATATCCTGGGGATTGTCCAACGCGTGTGGGCGTTGATCTTATCCGCGCTAGGGCTACAGGGCTCGTTGCGGTGGAGCGCATCATGTGGTGCATCCGCTCTGGACGGCCATGACGTCTCGTGCGTCCAGAGAGATGCGGAAGGAGGATGAAAGGCCGACTTGGGCGGGCCAGACCGCACTGTGGCTTGTCGGGCCTTAAGTGCATATTATCTAGTCTATTTCCTTTCTTTTTTGCGACAAGTTTCCCCTCAGTTTTGTATTTTTATTTTGATCCAAATGAATTTCGTTGCATGCGAAACTTGTCTCAATAATTACTAGGCAATAATCTGCACTGCCACAAAAAAGTTTGGGAGTTTATTTTTAAAATAGTTTGGACTTTTCATAATTTATATAAGCATTTAAATATTGTTTTGGCACTGTTTTAATTATTTTTAGGGCATTTAAACACTTTATAAAATGTTGGTTTCATTTTTATAAAAGCTTCGGGAAATTTTGCAATATCACGAACACTTTTGTTTTGCTGTTTGAATAATTAATATTTTTGACTCTAATTTAGATTTGAAATTGAGGTCGAAGTATTCCTAAATATTTTTCTTAGGGCATAATGGTGATGACCTAGCATAATTAGTGGAGCAAGAATCTCGGGATGTTACAAGGACCAAGGCTACTATAAGTATAGGCTAGCCACCACCGTGAAGGGGGAGATCCGATCTCCTCAGCTCATTAACTCACCAGAGTATACCTCGCGAGGTTGTTCATCCCTTGTACTAGTTCATCCTCAGCCCCTCGTGAGGCATATCCACTACAAAGTAGGAGTAGGGTCTTACACCGCAAGGTGGCCCGAACCTGGTTAAACTGCCATGTCCATCTTCTTCCTTGTTCATCGAGCTAGGCCGTGGTTGAGGTTGGCTGGAGAGGTTGAGTTCTTCGCACATGCCTCGTAGTTCGAACCTTTCTTGGGTCTGCAGAGCCCTGAATCCGACATTACCCATCATGCTCAATCATTGGTCCATTCATGAAACACACTCGAATATTAGCTACATCCAATGCACAAGTATGATCATAGTGCTCCCTTGTTGATGCTTTATAAGAGAAGATGGAGACTCAAATAAAAATAAAAATTGCATAAAGTAAATAGATAGGCCCTTCGTAGAGGGAAGCTAAGATTTGTAGAGGTGACAAAGCTCAAAGCTTAAATTGAGAGATAATAATATTTTGAGAGGCATGCTTTTCCCGTCAATGAAAATGACCGAGTAGTTCCCAATACTTTTCATGCTAGATACATCATAGGCAATTCTCAAACATAAAATAAAGTTTATTCCTTTTTCCAACATTGTTTCACAATCCATGGCTAGCCGTATCCACGGGTGCCGTCCATACCAACACTTTCCAAGGAATTTATTATTTGACAGCATAAAGTAAATTTATTTTTCATTTCGGGACTGGGTATCCCTACTACTGCCACACTCCCGTGCAATGACAAGTGAAAAAACACTCATCTTGAGAATAACACATCTAGCATGGAAAAATATTGGACACCCTCTGCCGCTTCATGAGCGGTACAGGCTCACAAAAAGGAAATTCATTTTGAAAATTAGAGATGGCACATGCAAATTTACTTAGGACGGCATGGAAATACCGCATATAGGTAGGTATGGTGGACTCATATGGCATAACTGGGTTTAAGGATTTTGGATGCACAAGTAGTATTCCCACTTAGTACAAGGAAAGGCTAGCAAAAGATTGAGAAGCAACCAACCATGAAACAAAAATTCTCATAAACGAGCATTAAGCATAACTAACACCGAATAATGCACCACAAGTAGGATGTAATTTCATTGCATAACTATTGACTTTCGTGCTTGCATAGGGAATCACAAACCTTAACACCAATATTCTTACTAAAGCATAATTACTCAGCAACATGACTCAAATATCACTATCATCATATCTCAAGACTATTACAAAGAATCAAGTTTGTATTGTCCAATGATCTTCATGAATTTTTTTATTCTATCCCTCTTAGATATCTATCACTTTGGGACTAATTTCATATTTTATCGTTGTTTATATCAAGCTCTCAAACAAATTTAAGTGAAGAACAAGAGCATAAAAAGTTCATCATCTCTCAAAATAATATAAGTGAAGCATGAGAGAATTTCTTTAAAAATTTACCAACTCTCATTAATCCAAGTAAAGCATGAGAGTATTTCTTCAAATATTAAAGCACCATCATGCTCAAAAAGATATAAGTGAAGCACTAGAGCAATTACATAGCTCAATTTTTTTAAGTGAAGCACATAGAGCAACTCTAACAAATCATATCATCATTATGTCTTTCTTAAATAGGTGTGTACAGCAAGGATGATTGCAACAACCTAAAAAAGAATCATATAATATAAGATGCTCCAAGCAAAACTCATGATATGTGACGAATAAAAATATAGCTCCAAGTAAAATTACCGATGGTTGTTAGAAGAAAGAGGGGATGCCTTTTGGGGCATCCCCAAGCTGACTTGCTTGGTTCTCGTTGAATATTAACTTGGGGTGCCATGGGAATCCCCAAGCTTAGGCTCTTTTCAATCCTTATTCCTTTATCCATCGTGATCTCACCCAAAACTTGAAAACTTTAATCACACAAAACTTAACAAAAATTTCATGAGATTCGTTAGTATAATAAAGCAAATCACCACTCTAAGTACTGTTGCAAACCCATTCGTATTTTATTATTGCATTATACCTATTATATTCTAACTTTACCATGCCCCCTCGATACAATCCATAGATTCATCAGAATAAGCACATAATGCAATGAAAACAGAATCTATGAAAAACAAAACGGTCTGTAGTAATCTGGACTTTGTCCATACTTCTGTAACTCCAAAAATTCTGAAAAATTAGGACAACGTAGGAAATTTGTATATCAATCTTGTGTAAAACATTCATCATTTTATCGCGCTTTTGTGGTTTTTAACAATTCTTCTACTGGGCGCAAGAGTTTCTATTTTCCAACAAGGTCAAATCAACTATCACCAAACATGATCCCAAAGGCATTACTTGGCACAAACACTAACTAAAACATAAAAACACAATCATAACAATAGCATAATTGTGTGAACATACAAAAACAGAAAGAAAAAGGCAAAAATAAATTTTATTCATTGGGTTGCCTCCCAACAAGCGCTATAGTTTTAGGCCCCTAGCCAGGCATAATGAATAGATTTAAGTATTGTCATATTTAGTTTTTTCTCCATAGGTTTCCCTCATGATTGATTCATATGGTGGATTAATTATTGTTCTAGGGAAGTGTTCCATACACTTTCTTAGTGGAAACTGAAATTTAATATTCCCTTCTTTCATATCAATCACGGCACCTATAGTTCGTAAAAACGCTCTACCAAGTATTATAGGACAAGATGGATTGCAATCAATATAAATAACAATAAAATATATGCGCACATAGTTCCAATTTGCAAGAATAAGAACATCATTAATCCTTCCCAAATGCTTTTTAATAGTAGAATCCGCCAAGTGCAAATTAAGAGGACATTCTTCAATATTGGTAAGACCAAGAACATCACAAAGAGATTTCAAGATTGTAGAAACACTAGCACCTAAATCACACAAAGCAAAGCACTCATAATTTTTAATCTTGAATTTAATGGTAGGTTCCCATTCATCATATAATTTTCTAGGAATTGAAATCTCTAATTCCAACTTTTCTTCTAAAGCTTTCATCATCGCTTCTACAATATGTTTAGTAAAAGCTTTATTTTGGTCATAGGCATTGGGTGAATTTATCATGGATTGCAAAAAATAAATACACTCAATCAAAGATCAACTATCATAATTAAAATCTTTGTAATCCAAAAGAGTGGACACATCACTAGTTAAAGTTTTGACCTCTCCAAACCCATTTTTATCAATTTTTTCAACAAGATTTTCACCCTCCGAATTATGAGGACACCTTCTAGCTAAAGTTGACTCTTCTTCGGCCCTCTTTTCATCAAGTTTAAAATTACTAAACAAGGAATCAATAGAAGAAACACCAATCATTTTAAGATCCTCATCATTACTATCCTCTAAAGATAGTGGTTTAGTTGCCATCTGGTTTACTAGTGTAGCTTGTGCATCTGATATTTTTCCTAGTAAATTTTTAGTATGAGCATACTTAGATTGAAGATTAGAAACTTCTCGACTAACATGATCAAGTTGTGTCGTTATAGCATCTAGCACAATAGAGTGTTCTTTAAGCTCTTCGGTAAAAAACTTATTATGCTAAAATTGTGTATTCATATATTCCATGGTACTTTTTTAAATCTTGAGCAATATATTGGTTTATGGAATATCATAGTACTTTCTTTGAGACATCGTGACTATGCAAGCAAGATCACACGCAAACAAAAGATCGAACGAGGAAACAACAAACAAAAGAAGAAGGCAAATATTTTTGTACTTTTCGCAAAAACATTTTAGAAGTGAGGGAGATGAAAACGAGAGGCAAATGGAAAATAATGTAAATTTCATGGAGATGAGATTTGTGATTAGGAACCTGATAGATGTTGATGATGTCTCCTCGGCAACGGCGCCATAAATTCTTCCTAATTGCTTGTATTTGCGTTGGTATTTTCCCAAAGAGGAGAGGATGATGCAACACATCAACGGTAAGTATTTCCCTCAGTTATGAAACCAAGGTTATCAATCCAGTACGAGGACCGGGCAACACTATGTAAACGGTACCTGTACACAAGGAAGAAATACTTCCAACCCAACGCGTAAGAGGGGTTGTGAATCCCTCCTCGGTATTGCGATAGATAAGATTGTAGTAGATTAAATAAATAGATCTTGGCAAAACACAAAATAAAATAAATAAAGAAAAAGTGCAGCAAGTTATTTTTGGGTTTTTGGAACAATAGATCTGAAAACAATATGATGAAAAATAGACCCGGTGGCCGTATATTTCACTAGTGACTTCTCTCGAGAAAATAACATACGGTGGGTAAACAAATTACCGTTGGGCAATTGATAGAAGAGCAAATAATTATGATGATATCCAAGGCAATGATCATGTATATAGGCATCACATCCAAGATTAGTAGACCGACTCCTGCCTGCATCTACTACTATTACTCCACACATTGACCGCTATCCAGCATGCATCTAGTGTATTAAGTTCATGGAGAGATGACATGATGTAGACAAGATCTATTCATGTAGGAATAGATCCCATCTTTTTATCCTTAATAGCAATGATACATGCGTGCCTTGCTACCCCTTCCGTCACTAGGTGAGGACAACGCAAGATCGAACCCATCACAAAGCTCCTCTTCCCATTGCAAGAAAAATCAATCTGGTTGGCCAAACCAAACCAAACTTTCGGAGAAGAAATACGAGGCTCTAACAATAATGCATAAAAGAGATCAAAGAATACTCAAATAATATTCATAGATAGATCTGATCATAAACTCACAATTCATCGGATCCCAACAAACACACCACAAAAAGTCATTACATCAAATAGATCTACAAGAACATCGAGTAGAACATTTTATTGAGAATCAAAAAGAGAGAAGAAGCCATCTAGCTACTGCCTACGGTCCCGTGGGTCTATGGTGAACTACTCATGCATCATCGGAGGATCACCAATGAGGATGATGAACTCCTCCATGTTCGTGTTCCTCCGGCAGGGTGCCAGAATAGGGCTCTAGATTGGATCTCGTGGTTCTGGAACTTGCGCGACTGGAATTATGTTTTGTCGACTCCCCTAGGGTTTCTGGAATATTTGGGTATTTATAGAGCTGAGAGGCAGTGGAAAGGACTCCCATGGCCCCCACCACCCACATGGGCGCGAGGGGCCTCTGGCACGCCCTGGTGGGTTGTGGGCCCCACGGGCCTCCTCTCCGGCTCTTCCTTGGCTCCCAAGATTGCTTCTGGGCAAATAAATCTCCAAATTTTTTTGTGGCATTTGGACTTCGTTTCGTACTAATATTCTGTGTAGTAAAAACAAGCAAAAAATAGCAACTAGCACTGGGCACTATGTCAATAGGTTAGTCCCAAAAAATGATATAAAGTTGCTATAAAATGAATGTAAAACATCCAAGAATGATAATATAACAGCATGGAACAATAAAAAAATTATAGATACGTTGGAGATGTATTAGTAAGTCGAGGAGTCAATCCAGTCACTTGTTTGCTTTCTTGAGCATTCTGCACCATCCTCCGTAAACAATTAGCAACAACGTTAAAGAGGAAAGGAGACAGGGGATCCCCCTGTCTCACCCCTCTAAAACTACAAAAATTCCTTCCAACATCATTGACTTCACATTCAACCCCCCTAGCTATGGCTTTAAACCAGCCCATCCATTCCTCATTTAAATCCTCTATCCATCAAGCCCTGGAAAAGAAAGTCATGGTTAACTTTGTCATATGCCTTTCCAAAATCCAATTTCAACACAACACCCTATTGTTTCTTTACTTTAGCATCATGTATGATTTCATCCAGAGACATCACTCCATCCATAATATTCCTTCCTTTTTATAAAAGCATTTTGGCTAACTAAAATCAATTTCTTGACGTAAGGTTTCAACCCCTCATCCAACGCCTAGGGAATAATTTGAACATCACTGGTAGCAAACGAATGGGCCTAATTTTTTAGATGGTGTTAGCAGCTCCTTTAGGGGGACGTGTCCAAATTACGTCTTGATTGGTTTGCGACCTGCATCAAGAGTCAGTTGTCCAACCGCATGCCCTTACCGTCGCACAAGGTTATCTCAGTTATTAAGAATAAATCAGAAAAAACATTGGGCGTTTATTGATTACACCTCATGTATCCCCAAGGATTGGATTTCCGCTACCATACTAAACCTTTGTCACTGGTGTTCAGAATAGCATTCTGCATCCTCCCTACTCCTAACCCCCTTCTCGATGGAACTCCATGATCCTGGGTACCCGCAGGGTCAAAGAATGAGAAAGACACAACTACGATGCAATTCTAACACATAGATGACGTTAATTCAAAGTCATTACATCGATCCTTCATACAAATATATCGTATTGCAAGGCTACACCTTAAACCATTATCTTACCGAATTACTCATACATGGTGATTGGATCGCAAGAGGAAATCATTGGAGAAGACATAAGGATGAATGCTTTATTGATATTATGTCTCAATGGTTGACAGATGCGATACACGAATACAAGTATGGCCAACTTGGAGGTGGTCTGCTACGGCAATGGTGATGGGGATGGCTATGGAGATGAAATGGGAAATGGCTAGGGCTAGGGTTGGAAAATGGCTCCTATTGTGGTGATGGAGTTTTCGACGATGCTCCTCTACAATGGTGTTGACCCGTTTATAAAAGTGGTTGGGTTGGATTCCATAGAGCCGCTGGCACCTGGTACAAGCGGGTGTGCTCATACATACGTTGTCTTACCTCCTGTTTCATTTGCCACGCTTCCAATTTATTTACTTATTTATCCATTTTGCTTCTTTCTTTCTAAATGGTGATTTTTATCCAACTATGGCCTCTTTTCCTGCGGAAACAAATAAGAGAGGATTTCGTCATCTCTCGTATTAGTTACTCATTAATGGCAATATCAAAGTGTTTTTCTCAGATTTTCTAGGATAAACTGGTTTAAACAACGGTGTGATGAGTGTAAAAATTACTCATCAACTCGCAAAGCTTAAACATTGATCGTCCTCAAGCAACAAAGATAAAAAAAATCCAAATCGCTAGGACTCAGTTGTTTAAACTGAAATAACGAGAAGGTTTCAGTTCATTTACGAATTTACGATCGACACGCCCAGATAACCCTCTGCTTTTTTACCTGGAAACTTAGTATAGTTATAGCGGTGGCAGGGTTATTATGCAAGTGTTAGTAAAGCAAAGATAATGAACACAAAACTTTTGCTTAAATAGAAAAACTAATAAGGTAGTTTTCATTCTATTTTCTCTAGTTAACACTTGCTTGCCGGGAACACACATAAGTGAATTTTCTTTCTTGAGCATGAAAACATGTATTATGGAAGCGAAAGGTATGTAAAGACAACATGATACTAAAGTAACTCGCTAACACCCACGAGTGTCTCCTCTGAAGGCTCGCAAACACTTCTTTCCAATCATTGCTTGTTGAAACTTTCATTGTGTAATGCCAGGGTTATGCCAAAGAAATGATACATGCATAGAGTTTCGTTGTGGCTTGTGTTCGGACCAATATGTTTTCTCTTTCGAGCTCTTGCGATCAGCACTTATTTATTACCACATACACATACTCTTCAAGAGAAAGCTGAATAATATTCATTGTAGTGTTGCCACTACGACTGTTAACAAACTCATAGCCAAAATCCGAGTCGAAACTCAGGTGCATCATTCATTGGCTAGCGGAAGTTCTCAGCATAACATCAATAGAGGTGACGAAATCACATTTATGCATGTAAGCGCACATATATGACGTCATGGTACCAGTAAGATGTTGAAGCACCATGTATAAATGCAAAACAGATTTTGACGTAATCTAGATCACATTTCAACTGGATTTCTTTGGATAAATTTATCCACAAGTGTTATTGAGTATATCAAAATTAATACCATGGGTTGAGTATCGTTAACATCATCTTCTATACATTTTTTCTCAACAGCTAAGTATTTCTAGAGATTTTCTCATATGCATGATTATTCTTTGTTTACATCAGTTTCTCTTAAATACAAGTTCCATGGTAAGTCTCGATTATCTAGATTAAACAGAACAAATGTTCCTAAATTATTTTACCTACAAGGACAAAAACTTTGTTTTAACCATTAAGACTCACTCCCACTTAAATACTCCACACATACTACCTCCATAACTATTATAAGTAATTCACGTGCAAAAGGCGGTAGTCGTAGGATATACCTTCACGATCATGAATTTCCACGCTTCACTTTCTTAAGGATGCGTTCCTTGCTACCCGGCATAGATCAACTCCACAGTGAAAATATAAACAAGAAGGCGAATGGAAATCCGGGGCAAATGGAAAAGAGTAGAGCAAAAGAAAACCTTATCTATTTTGTTGGTTTTGGGGGGGGGGGGTTGAGATCTAACTTACAGAAGAAATAACAACCGGAAAAAATCAAAAAACAAAACCAAATATAAGAAAAGTGTTGGAACAAACCAAACACTACTAACCTCATACAACTTAGAAATAAATTCTGCCACATCTTAATGTAGACATTGAAGTAACCTCACAAGATTAACTTTTTGCAAGGCCAAAACACTGAGATCATTGCGGTGACGGGTAGTTCGGAGCCCATCCTTGGCTTCACTCAAAAAAATTGTTAGCCATGTACGTAGGCGTGTAGTGCAAGAGTTTCATCGTCGACACTACATTGATACATCACATCACAACTGAATGAAAGCAAAAATTTGGGAGTACGAAGAAGAGAATGTGTATACCTTTTGAGATATTTCATCAAACATGTTGTGCACCGGTGACTATGGTGACGGGCGACAACGGCTGATGACCCACACGTATAGGGGATCTATCATTCTTTCGATAAGTAAGAGTGTCGAACCCAACGAGGAGCACAAGGAAATGATAAGCGATTTTCAGCAATGTATTTTCTGCATGCACTGAAATTGTCGCTAACAGATAGTTTGATATCAAAGTAATTTGTAACGAGCAAGTAATAGTTGAAGGAAATATGCCCTAGAGGCAATCATAAAGTTGTTAATTTATATTTCCTTATTCATGATAAAGGTTTATTATTCATGCTAGAATTGTATTGATCGGAAACTTAAATACATGTGTGAATACATAAACAAATACCGTGTCCCTAGTAAGCCTCTACTAGACTAGCTCGTTGATCAAATATGGTTAAGGTTTCCTAACCATAGACATGTGTTGTCATTTGATAACAGGATCAAATCATTAGGAGAATGATGTGATGGACAAGACCCATCCAATAGCTTAGCATAATGATCGTTCAGTTTTGTTGCTATTGCTTTCTTAATGTCAAATACATATTCCTTCGACTATGATTATGCAACCCCCGGATACCGGATGAATACCTTGTGTGCTATCAAATGTCACAACATAACTGGGCGATCATAAAGATGCTCTATAGGTATCTCCAAAGGTGTTTGTTGAGTTGGCATAGAGCGAGATTAGGATTTGTCACTCTGAGTATCGGAGAGGTATCTCTGGGCCCTCTCGGTAATACACATCATAAGCTTGCAAGCAAATGGCTAAAGGAGTTAGTCACAAGGTGATGTATTATGGAATGAGTAAAGAGACTTGCCATTAACGAGATTGAACTAGGTATGAAGATATCGATGATCGAATCTCGGGCAAGTAACATACCAATGGACAAAGGGAATTACGTATGTTGTCATAACGGTTCGACCGATAAAGATCTTCGTAGAATATGTAGGAGCCAATATGGAACCCAGGTTCCGCTATTGGTTATTGACCGGAGAGGTGTCTCGGTCATGTCTACATAGTTGTCGAACCCATAGGGTCCTCACGCTTAACGTTCGATGACGATATATTATTATATGAGTTATCTGATTTGGTGACCGAATGTTGTTCGGAGTCCCAGATGAGATCACGGATATGCAGAGGAGTCTTGAAATGGTCGAGAGGTAAAGATTGATATATAGGACTACGATATTCGGACACCGGAAGTGTTTCGGGAGGTATTGGGTACTTATCGGGTCACCGAAAGGGGTTCTGAGCACCCCTAGCAAAAGATATGGGCCTTATGGGCCAAGAAGGGAAACGCACCAGCCACAAGGGGCTGGTGCACCCCCCCCCCCATATAGGCCGGCCAAAGGAGGAGAAGGAAAGGGGAGAAGGGAATGGTAAATGTGGATTAGGTTTCCCACTCCCCCCCTCTTTCCTTCCCCCTTCGACAAATATGGCAGGAGGGGGCGCAACCAAGGGCAGGAGCCCAAGTAGGATTCGGACCTACTTGGGGCACCTCTTGGCCTCTCCCCTCTCCCTCCCACCTATATATATATATATATATATATATATATATATATATATATATATATATATATATATGAGGAGGGGGTGCCTAGCACACCCCACACAATTGTTTAGCCGTGTGCGGCGCCCCCTCTATCGTTTACACCCCCGATCATATTTTCATAGTTCTTAGGCGAAGCCCTGCGAGGATCACTTCACCATCACCATCACCATGTTGTCGTGATGACTAAACTCAACTAATACCTCGATGTCTTGCTGGATCAAGAAGGCGAGGGACGTCACCGAGCTGAACGTGTGCAGAATGCAGAGGTGTGGTGCATTCGATACTTGATCGGTTGAAGCGCGAAGAAGTTCGACTACATCAACCGCGTTGAGAAACGCTTCCGCTTACGGTCTACAAGGGTACTTAGGCACACTCCCCCCTCGTTTCTATGCATCTCCATGGATAGATCATTGCGTGTGCATAGATTTTTTGTTTTCCATGCAACGATTCCCAACAGTGGCATCCGAGCCAGGTCTATGCATAGATGATATGCACGAGTAGAACACAAAGAGTTGTGGGCGGTGATAGTCATAATGCTTACCACCAACGTCTTATTTCGATTCAGCGGTATTGTGGGATGAAGTGGCCCGGACCAACCTTACATGTCCATGCACATGAGACCAGTTCCACTGACAGACATGCAACTAGTTTTGCATAAAGGTGGCTGGCGGGTGTCTGTTTCTTCTACTTTAGTTGAATCGAATTTGACTGCGGCCGGTCCTTGAAGAAGGTTAAAATAGCAAACTTGATGAATCACTGTTGTGGTTTTAAGCGTAGGTAAGAATGGTTCTTGCTAGAAGCCCGTAGCAGCCACGTAAAATTTGCAGCAACAAAGTAGAGGACGTCTAACTTGCTTTTGTAGGGTATGTTGTGATGTGATATGGTCAAGACATGATGTGATAAACATTATTGTATAATATGATCATGTTTTGTAAGTTATCGACAATAGGCAGGAGCCTTATGGTTGTCTCTTTATTGTATGAAATGCAAACATCATGTAATTGCTTTACTTTATCACTATGCGTTAGCTATAGTTGTAGAAGCAATAGTTGGCGAGATGACCACGACTCAACGATGGAGATCAAGGTATCGAGCCGGTGACAATGAAGATCATGACGATGCTTTGGAGATGGAAATCAAAAGCATAAGATGATGATGGCCATATGATGTCACATATTTTGATTGCGTGTGATGTTTATCTTTTATGCATCTTATTTTGCTTAGTACGGCGGTAGCATTATAAGATGATCCCTTCACTAAATTTCAAGGTAAAAGTGTTCTCCCTGAGTATGCACTGTTGCTATAGTTCCTCGTATTGAGACACCAGGTGATGATCGGGTGTGATAGACTCTACGTTCACATACAATGGGTGCAAGACAGTTTTGTACATGCGGAATACTTGGGTTAAACTTGACAAGCCTAACATGTACAGACATGGCCTCGGAACACTAGAGACCGAAAGGTCGAACGTGAATCATATAGTAGATATGATCAACATAGAGATGTTCGCCATTGAAGACTACCCCATCTCACGTTATGATCGGACATGGGTTAGTTGATTTGGATCACATATCATTTAGATGACTTGAGGGATGTCTATTTAAGTGGGAGTTCTTTATTAATATGATTAATTGAACTTAAATTTATCATGAACTTAGTCTTAATAGTTTTTGCATATCTATGTTGTAGATCAATAGCTCGCGATTAGCTTCCTTATTTTTGATATGCTCCTAGAGAAAACTAAGTTGAAATAAAATAGTAGCAATGAAGCAGACTGGGTCCGTGATTGAGGATTATCCTCATTGTTGCACAGAAAAATTATGTCCTTGATGCACCGCTAGGTAACAGACCTATTGCAGGAGCCGATGCAGATGTTATGAATGTTTAGCAAGCTCGATATGATGACTACTTAATAGTTTAGTGCACCATGCTTTACGGCTTAGAACCGGGACTTCAAAAATATTTTGAATGCCATGGAGCATATGAGATGTTCCAAGAAGCTGAAATTGGTATTTCAGAGTCATGGCCGTGTCAAGAGGTATGAGACCTCTGACAAGTACTTTGCCTACAAGATGGAAGAGAATAGATCAGCCAGTGAGCATGTGCTCAGAATGTCTAGATACTACAATTGCTTGAATCAAGTGTGAGTTAATCTTCCAGATAAGATAGTGATTGACAAAGCTCTCTAGTCACTATCATCAAGCTACTAGAACTTCTTGATAAACTATAATATGCAAGGGATGACGAAACGATTCCTGAGCTTCGCGATGCTGAAATCGGCGAAGGTAGGAATCAAGAAATAGCATCAAGTGTTGATGGTTGACAAGACCACTAGTTTCAAGAAAAAGGGCAAGGAAAAGTAAGGGAACTTCAAGAAGAATGGCAATCAAGTCGCCACTCCCGGGAAGAAACCCAGAGTTGGACCCAAGCCTGAAACTATGTGCTTCTACTACAAAGGGATTGGTCACTAGAAGCGGAATTGCCCCAAATACTTGGTGGATAAGAAGGATGTCAAAGTGAACAAAGGTATATTTGATATACATGTTATTGATGTGTACCTTACTAGTATTCGTAGTAGCCCCTGGGTATTTGATTCTGGTTCAGTTGCTAAGATTAGTAACTCGAAACAGGAGTTGCAGAATAAACAAAGGCTAGTTAAGGGCGATGTGACGATGTGTGTTGGAAATGATTTCAAGGTTGATTCGATCACCATCGCACACTCCCTCTACCTTAGGGAGTAGTGTTAAACCTAAATAAATGTTATTTGGTGTTTGCATTGAGCATGAATATGATTAGATCATGTTTATTACAACATGTTTATTCATTGAAGTCATAGAATAATTGTTGTTCTGTTTACATGAATAAAACCTTCTATGGTCATACACCCAATGTGAATGGTTTATTCAATCTCGATCGTAGTGATACACATATTCATAATATTGATGCCAAAAGATGCAAAGTTGATAATGATAGTGCAACATACTGGTGGCACTGCCATTTAGGTCATATTGGTGTAAAGCGCATGAAGAAACTCCATGCAGATGGACTTTTGGAATCACTTGATTATGAATCATTTGATACTTGTGAACCATGCCTCATGGGCAAGATGACTAAAACTCTGTTCTCCTAAACAATGGAGCGAGCTAATGACTTATTGGAAATAATACATACTGACGTATGCGGTCCAATGAGTGTTGAAGCACGCGGCGGGTATTGTTATTTTCTGACCTTCACAGATGATTTGAGTAGGTATGGGTATATTTACTTGATGAAACACAAGTCTGAAACATTTGAAAAGTTCAAAGAATTTCAGGGTGAAGTGGAGAATCAACGTAACAAGAAAATAAAGTTTCTATGATCTGATCGTGGAGGCAAATATTCGAGTTACGAGTTTTGCCTTCATTTAAAACAATGTGGAATAGCTTCACAACTCTCACCACCTGGAACACCACAGCGTAATGGTGTATCCGAACATCGTAACCCTACTTTATTGGATATGGTGCGTTCTATGATGCCTCTTACCGATTTACCACTATCGTTTTGGGGTTATGCATTAAAGACAACCGCATTCACGTTAAATAGGGCACTATCTAAATCCGTTGAAACAACACCGCATGAACTATGCTTTGGCAAAGAAACCTAAGCTATCGTTTCTTAAAATTTGGGGTTGCGACACTTATGTCAAAAGGCTTCACCTGATAAGCTCGAACCCAAATCGGAGAAGTGTGTCTTCATAGGATACCCTAAGGAAATAATTGGGTACACCTTCTACCACAGATCAGAAGGCAAGATCTTTGTTGCCAAGAATGGAACATTTCTAGAGAAGGAGTTTCTCTCAAAAGAAGTGAGTGGGAGGAAAGTAGAACTTGATAAGGTAATTGTACCTTCTCTCAATTTGGAAAGTAGCACATCAGAGAAATCCGTTCCCATGGTGCCCACACCAACTAGTGAGGAAGCTAACGATGATGATCATGAAACTTTGGATCAAGTTACTACTGGACCTCGTAGGTCGAATAGAGCACATTCCACACCAAAGTGGTACGGTAATCCTGTCCTGGAAGTGATGTTACTAGACCATGACGAACCTATGAACTATGAAGAAGCTATGATGAGTCCAGATTCTGATAAGTGGCTTGAGGCCATGAAATCTGAGATAGGATCCATGTATGAGAACAAAGTGTGGACTTTGGTGGACTTGCCCAATGATCGGCAAGCCATTGAGAATAAATGGATCGTCAAGAAGAAGATAGACGCTGATGGTAATGTCACCATCTACAAAGCTCGACTTGTCGCGAAAGGTTTTCGACAAGTTCAAGGGGTTGACTACGATGAGACCTTCTCACCCGTAGCGATGCTTAAGTCAGTCCGAATCATGTTAGCAATTGCCGCATTTTATAATTATGAAATTTGGCAATTGGACGTCAAAACTGCATTCCTTAATGGATTTCTTAAAGAAGAGTTGTATATGATGCAACCAGAAGGTTTTGTCGATCCTAAAGTGCTAGCAAAGTGTGCAAGCTCCAACGATCCATCTATGGACTGGTGCAAGTATCTCGGAGTTGGAATATACGCTTTGATGAGGTGGTCAAAGCATATGGTTTTATACAGACTTACGGTGAAGCCTGTATTTACAAGAAAGTGAGTGGGAGCTCTGTTGTATTTCTGATATTATATGTGGATGACATATTGTTGATCGGAAATGATATAAATTTTTTGGATAGCATAAAAGGATACTTGAATAAGAATTTTTCAATGAAAGACCTCATTGAAGCTGCTTATATATTGGGCATCAAGATCTATATAGATGGATCAAGACACTTGATAGGTCTTTCACAAAGCACATACCTTGATAAAGTTTTGAAGAATTTCAAAATGGACCAGTCAAAGAAAGGGTTCTTGCCTGTGTTACAAGGTGTGAAGTTGAGTAGACTCAAAACCCGACCACGGCAGAATATATATAGAGAGAATGAAAGTCATTCCCTATGCCTCGGTCATAGGTTCTATAAAGTATGTCATGTTGCGTACCAGACCTGTTGTGTGCATTGCCATGAGTTTGGCAAGGGAGTACAATAGTGATCCAGGAGTAGATCACTGAACAACGGTCAAAATTATCCTTAGGTACCTAAAGAGGATAAAGGAAAAATTTCTCGGTTATGGAGGTGATAAAGAGTTCATCGTAAAGAGTTACGTCGATGCAAGCTTTGACACCGATCCGGATGACTCTGGGTCTTGATCTGGATACATATTGAAAGTGGGATCAATTAGCTATAGTAGTTCCATGCAGAGCATTGTAGACATAGAAAAATTGCAAAATACATACGAATCTGAATGTGACAGACCCGTTGACTAAACCTCTCTCACAAGAAAAACATGATCACACCTTAGTACTCTTTGGGTGTTAATCACATGGCGATGTGAACTAGATTATTGACTCTAGTAAACTCTTTGGGTGTTAGTCACATGGCAATGTGAACTATGGGTGTTAAATCACATGGTGATGTGAACTAGATTATTGTCTCTAGTGCAAGTGGAAGACTGACGTAAATATGCCCTAGAGGCAATAATAAAGTTGTTATTTTATGTTTCCTTATTCATGATAAAGTTTTATTATTCATGCTGGAATTTTATTGATCGAAAACTTAAATACATGTGTGAATACATAAACAAATACCATGTCCCTAGTAAGCCTCTACTAGACTAGATCGTTGATCAAATATGGTTAAGGTTTCCTAACCATAGACATGTGTTGTCATTTCATAACGGGATCACATCATTAGGAGAATGATGTGATGGACAAGACCCATCTGTTAGCTTAGCATAATGATCGTTCAGTTTTATTGCTATTGCTTTCTTAATGTCAAATACATATTCCTTTGACTATGAGATTATGCAACTCCCGGATACCGGAGGAATACCTTGTGTGCTATCAAATGTCACAACGTAACTGGGTGATCATAAAGATGCTCTACAGGTATCTCCGAAGGTGTTTGTTGAGTTAGCGATCGAGATTAGGATTTGTCACTCCGAGTATCGGAGAGGTATCTCTAGGCCCTCTCGGTAATACACATCATAAGCTTGCAAGCAAATGACTAATGGAGTTAGTCACAAGGTGATGTATTACGGAATGAGTAAAGAGACTTGTCGGTAACGAGATTGAACTAGGTATGAAGATATTGAAGATCGAATCTCGGGCAAGTAACATACCGATGGACAAAGGGAATTACGTATGTTGTCATAGCGGTTCGACTGATAAAGATCTTTGTAGAATATGTATGAGCCAATATGGGCATCCAGGTTCTGCCATTGGTTATTGACCGGAGAGGTGTCTCGGTCATGTCTACATAGTTCTCGAACCTATATATATATATATGAGGAGGGGGGCGCCTAGCACACGCCAGACAATTGTTTAGCCATGTGCGGCGCCCCCCTCCACTGTTTACACCCCTGATCATATTTCCGTAGTGCTTAGGCGAAGTCCTGTGAGGATCACTTCACCATCACCATCACCATGCCGTCGTGCTGACGAAACTCATCGGACGTCACCGAGCTGAACGTGTGCAGAACATGGAGGTGTCGTGCGTTCAGTACTTGATCGGTTGAAGTGTGAAGAAGTTTGACTACATCAACCACGTTGAGAAATGCTTCCGCTTATGGTCTACGAGGGTACATAGACACACTCTCCCCCTCCTTGCTATGCATCTGCATGGATAGATCATTGTGTGTGCATATAATTTTTTTTCTTTTCCATGCAACGATTCCCAACAATAGTAGCGGTAACAAAATTGCAGCAAGGTAGCCGAATCCTTGTTGTACAAAGGACAGGCCGAAACGATCTCTTATAATAAGCAAAGCGTTCTTGAGGACACACATGAATTTCATCTAGTCACTTTCATCATGCTTGTTTGACTCACGTTCGCTACTTTGATAATTTGATATGTGGGTGGACCGGTGCCTGGGTCCTGTTCTTACTTGAACAACCCTCCCAGTTATGATTAGCCCCTCTCACAAGCATCCACAACTATGGAAGAAGAATTAAGATAAAATCTAACCATAGCATTAAACAGATGGATCCAAATCAGCCCCTTACGGAATAGTGATGACCCACAAGTATAGGGGATCTATCGTAGTCCTTTCGATAAGTAAGAGTGTCGAACCCAACGAGGAGCAGAAGGAAATGATAAGCAGTTTTCAGTAAGGTATTCTCTGCAAGCACTAAAATTATCGGTAACAGATAGTTTTGTGATAAGGTAATTTGTAACGGGTAACAAGTAATAAAAGTAAATAAGGTGCAGCAAGATGGCCCAATCCTTTTTGTAGCAAAGGACAAGCCTGGAAAAACTCTTATATAAAGGAAAACGCTCCCGAGGACACATGGGAATTATCGTCAAGCTAGTTTTCATCACGTTCATATGATTCGCGTTCGGTACTTTGATAATTTGATATGTGGGTGGACCGGTGCTTGGGTACTATCCTTGCTTGGACAAGCATCCCACTTATGATTAACCCCTATTGCAAGCATCCGCAACTACAAAAGAAGTATTAAGGTAAACCTAACCATAGCATGAAACATATGGATCCAAATCAGCCCCTTACGAAGCAACTCATAAACTAGGGTTTAAGCTTCTGTCACTCTAGCAACCCATCATCTACTTATTACTTCCCAATGCGTTCCTCTAGGCCCAAAAAATGGTGAAGTGTCATGTAGTCGATGTTCACATGACACCACTAGAGGAAAGACAACATACATCTCATCAAAATATCAAATGAATACCAAATTCACATGACTACTTATAGCAAGACTTCTCCCATGTCCTCAGGAAGAAACGTAACTACTCACAAATCATATTCATGTTCATAATCATAGGGGTATTAATATGCATAAAGTATCTGAACATATGATCTTCCACCGAATAAACCAACTAGCATAAACTACAAAGAGTAATCAACACTACTAGCGACCCACAGGTACCAATCTGACGCTTTGGGACAAAGATTGGATACAAGAGATGAACTGGGATTTGAGATGAGATGGTACTGGTGAAGATGTTGATGGAGATTGACCCCCTCCCGATGAGAGGATCGATGGTGATGATTTCCCCCTCCCGAAGGGAAGTTTCCCCGGCAGAACAGCTCCGCCGGAGCCCTATGGTTCCGCCAAGGTTCCGCCTCATGGCGGCGGATTTTTGTCCCGTGAGCTAGCTTATGATTTTTTCATGGACGAAAGACTCCATATAGCCAAAGATTGGCATCATAGGGATGCCAGGGGGCCCACGAGGCAGGGGGCGCACCCAGGGGGTAGGGCGCGCCCCCACCCTCGTGGATGGTGGTTGGCCCCCCTCTGGTACTTCTTTCGCCCAATATTTTTTATATATTCTGAAACTTGCTCCTGTGAAGTTTCAGGAATTTTGGAGTTGTGCAGAATAGGTCTCTAATATTTGCTCCTTTTCCAGCCCAGAATTCCAGCTGCTGGCATTCTCCCTCTTCATGTAGACCTTATAAAATAAGAGGGAATAGGCATAAGTACTGTGACATAATGTGTAATAACATCCCATAATGCAATAAATATCGATATAAAAGCATGATGCAAAATGGACATATCAAATAGCACATAAAGTAGGTTTAAGCTTCTATCACTCTAGCAACCCATCATCTAATAACTACTCCACAATGCATTCCCTTAGGCCCAAATATGGTGGCATTTCATGTAGTCGACGTTCATATAACACCACTAAGGGAATCAACAACATACATATCATCAAAATATCGAGCAAATACCAAATTCACATGATTACTTATGATAACTACTCACAAAACATATTCATGCTCAAGATTAGAGGGGTATTGAATAGCATAATAGATTTGAACATAGGATCTTCCACCAAATAAACCAACTAGCATCAACTACAAGATGTAATCAACACTAACTAGCAACCCACAGGTACCAATCCGAGGTTTTGATACAAAGATTGAATACAAGAGATGAACTAGGGCTTGAGATGAGATGGTGCTATTGAAGATGTTGATGAAGATTGGCCCTCCCACGATGAGAGGGTTGCTGGTGATGATGATGGCTTCGATTTCCCCCTCCTAGAGGGAAGTATCCCCGACGGAATCTCTCCGTCAGAGAGCAAAAGTGCTCATGCCCAAGTTTTGCCTTGAGACGAAGGCATTCCATCCCGAAAGTCCTCCCCTTATTTTTTTAGGGAAAATGGGCTTATATACCAAAAGATGGGCACCGGAGGCTGGACTGGGGCCCCACTACCACCAGGGCACGCCAGGGGGTAGGCTCACCCTGGTGCTTAGTGGGCACCTGGGTGGCCCCCTTTGGTACTTATTTTCTCCAATAATTTTTATATATTCCAAAATAAATCTTCGTAAAATTTCAGCGATGTGCATAATATGTATCTCTGACATAGCTTTCTCAAGTCCAGAATTCCTGCTGTCGGTAATCTTCCTCTTTGTGTAAACCTTGCATATTATGAGAGAAAATGCATTAGAATTACTCCATAAAGTGTTATTTAATTGAAAACATTATAAAATAACAGTAGGAAAACATGATGCAAAATGGGCGTATCAACTCCCCCAAGCTTAGACCTTGCTTGTCCTCAAGTGAAAGCCTATATCGATAATCATGTGAGAGAGAGGTGTCTATAAAAATAAAATGTGGACATAGTAGCATCATGATCTTTATTATAACAACAATATTCATTATCATATAACTTCTCATCAGCAAGTAATAATTCATCACAAAATCGAAGTATAAGGTATAAACTTTCTTGAGAATTAACAAACTATGTTCTCAGTTAACAATGCAATTGCAATTCGTCATATTTTCAGGAAGGGTCTCATGTCAGAGCTTTTTAGCAAGTCCACATACTCAACCATCATTTAGTCTTCTATGATTGCTAACACTCACAACATATATATGGAGCAAAAGTTTCAGCCAGACACGTAGAAAGATAGGGGCTTATAATTTCGCCTCCCAACTTATTCATCTCAGGGGTGATGTCAACAATAATAACTCATGATCACTCATATCCAACTGGATATATATGCCTAGATCTTTCCCCACCACATGATGCTTGCAAAAGAGAAAAATAAAAAGGAATAGAGGAGAACACTATTGACGTTTGCATAAAAAGTAAATACATAAAAGTAAAAGATAGGACCTTTGCAGAGGGAAGCAGAGGTTGTCATGCTTTTTGTATTTGGATGCAAAAGCTCTTAATGCAAAGGAATGCCATGTTATATTGCCCCTTATTATAGCAATCTTTATTATGCAGTCCGTTGCTTTTATTACTTTGACATCACAAGTTTGTACAACGCTTATTTTCCCTTACAATAAAATATCAAACATATTTAGAAGCAATTATTATTGCTTTATGCACCGATGATAACTTACTTGAAGGATCTTATTCAATCCATAGGTAGGTATAGTGGACTCTCGTAACATGAAATTGGGTTTAAGGTTTTTGGATGCACAAGTACTATCTCTACTTGGTGTGGGTTTTTGGCTAGCAAAGATGTTGGGCAAGCACCACATGTTGGAGGATCTATGACAATATAACTTCTATGTGAATATAAGCAAACATAATTCGTTGTGTTGTCTTCCTTGTCCAACATCCACAATTTGGCATAAAATGTTTAATGGGGGCTCACAATCATAAAAGATGTCCAAGATAGTGTATTTGCATGTGAATATTCTCTTCCCTTATTAATTCTTTCATGAATTGCATCACTGACCAATGCTATGTTTGTCAACTTTCAATAAATTTTACCGCATATACTTTTCCTTGTGCCATTACTTTCCATAAGATTAGCATATGATCTTTTTCATTAATTTCATTGGTAGGATTGAAACAAAAAGGTAAAGAAACAATAACTCAAACTAATCTTTATTATATAACTCTCAACTCGATTACATAGATGGATAGATCACGAAACTAGCACTCAAAATATATCATACTAAACTTTTATTCAACTAAATCACGAAATAGCTAAGGATCGAACTAAAATAGGTAAAGATAATAAAAGTGATGGTGATACGATACCAGGGCATCTCCCCCAAGCTTGGCACAAGCCAAGTGGAGTGCCCATACCCGTATACTCAAGTTTCCTTCTTTGGTGATTGTAACACCCCATGTGTCATGCTACAGTTAACTCCTGTTAGTGGTGCCACATCATCATAATTAATTTTTGCTAATCGTCACTTTGTTCCAAACCGACCTCAAATTCAAATTTAAAAGACAAGTAAAATTATTATTTTCCTCAAACTATTAAACTAAAATGTTCAGTTTTATTTTAAATCCCCCTGATCAATTGCCATGTTGACACCAATGATTTGACTCATCGGGTAATCCCTAGCAAAATATAAAGTTGTCAAACAGAAAATAAAATAGCCTTTTCATTTTGAACAAATAATTATGCAATTACAATTGGTGTGAAACTTTGTGCACCTCTTCAAAAAAAATTGTGCTTGATTTATGTGACAACTTTTGTATTCAACAAAACTCAATTGGTATTATTTAAATGAAAAACGTGGATAAAATATAAGACATAAAATAAATAAAAGGAAAGTGTCGGCGTTCTGGGAACGGGGGTCCCCAGACTTGCCTGCCTGCGGCCTGCGGCGTGGCTCAAAGGGGGCCCAGCATGGCCCATCTTCATCAACACAAGACTCAAGACCCTCGCGAGGGGCCAAGCCTCGCGGGGCGGACGACGTGGAGCTTCCTCAGGCGCGGCCTCATCAGGCTGGCTCACGAGGAGGCGGAGAAATCAATGCGGGGTACCTCGCGAGGTGCCCGTGACACAAGCCATGACGACTCGGGGCGCCAGGCGGGTGCCAGCCCGTGCAGCGTCCTCCTTTCCTCTTTGGTGCAAAGGGGACAAGCGCAGCCGCGGAGTACCGAGGCATCAGGCAAATGTTGCCATTTCGGTGCAACGAGACCAAGACCAGGAGGACTACGAGATGGAGGTCACCGTGGAGCCCAAGACGGCGTCATCACCAGAGCTTTGCGCAGGCGAAGACTGCTTTTGTTAGGATAGCTTGTACTAGTTGTCCCCCTTCAAATTAGCCCGCCATTGTTGGCTCCCTTCCCGCTCAATATTTGGGAAGAGGACCAGGGCCTCTATAAATAGGACCAGCCACCCACATAGCAAGGGGGTTCAGCCGGAGGCGAGTAAGGGTTGGAAGCTTAGAGAGAGAAAGAGAGAGAAAAGTGACTGAACTCCTCCCAGCAGTTCATTGCCCCAGCCAAGAGCAGACCCTCACGAGGCTGTTCTTCCTTGTATTGTTCATCATCATCAGCCCAAGAGGCAATCCACACACCACACACTGGAGTAGGGTATTACACCACAACGGTGGCCCAAACCAGTATAAACCTTGTGTCTCTTGTGCAGTTCTTTCAGTAGTCTAGATCTTAGCGAGACGAAGAGGTAGAAGGCGTAATCTCCGTGCGCACCCCAGTGTTCGAACCTTAAGGGTCTGCCGGAATCCGAAATCCGACAGAAAGAACCTATCTATGTGTACTTGGGCCCTAGGTCTACTAGGAGGCCCAGCCAGCCCAACCCCACTGTCTCCTTCCTCCATTCACAGAGGGCGCAGTGGACACCATGCAGCTGCTCATGGCCGCGGATGGCCACGTGTCGGCCATCTGCCGCACCACGACGACCTACAAGGTCCCCCTCGACCCCCTGCAAGCCCTAAACGCTCCCACTTTCCCTCTCAGGCTGCTCCCCTTCTTCCCGTCGCTGACCCGACACTGCTCTTGCCATGGACCCGCTCGCTCGCGTGCTCCCCGACCTCCCCGCGCCTTCGAGCTTGTCCCTGAGGACCACCATCACCCGTCGCTTCGCCTACGGGGACTAGATCGAGCCAGGAGCCACCACAATGTCGGTATTGCCATCGTCTTTGTCTTCGTCCACTGCAGCTCCCCCCGTGTCGATCCTCCGCCTCCGGCTGCTCCTGATCTACCGATGAGCCCCTGTGAGCTCCTCCTCTACTACCCCTTCTCCCCTCGGTTTATCATGTTGCCCCGTCATCGCTCACGCGCACCGCGGCCAGCCGCGCCCATAGCAACTCCCGACACCCCCACCTGTGCGCCTTCGTCTCGCCCCGCTATGTGTCGCCGCCTCCCCTATGCACCCGGTCGTGCCAAGGCCCGCTCCCGCCGAGCCTTGCCTCGCGTCGTCCCTCGCCCTGCACTCCTGCACCCGCCGCCGCAGCCCTCCAGCTCATCGTGCCCCCACAGTCCTCCAGTGCTCGCTTGCCCTGCCATGCTCGCGGCCACACCCGCCACCGGCCGCCGGTGTCGTGCCCGCCGGAGCCTCGTCCGCCGGTGCCACGCCCACCGGAGTCCCACTGCTGCTCCGGCCGGTTAGCGTCGCCGCGCCCTGGCTTCGACCAGTGGCTGCGCGCATGCAGTCCAGCCGCGGCTGGCCAGCTACTGCAGCCGCCCTGGGCCACTACCAACGTGCCCCGCCCTTGTTAATTATGGGCTAACCCCACTGTCAAATTAAAACAAACCCCCTTGTTTAGTTTGCTAGCCCTTGTACCTATGACATGTGGTCCCCTTCTATTGTTTAAGCTAAATAAATAAAATCTGTTAAAGTAAAAGCCTATGACATGTGGGTCCCCTGGTTAGTTTGACCAGTCAACTAGTTGATTGCTGACTCATCAGTCAACAGGGCCCACTATCAGCTTCACGTACAAACAGGTTGGTACACTCTCTGTGAACTGATACGTCTCCATCGTATCGACTTTTCCAAACACTTTTGCCCTTGTTTTGGACTCTAACTTGCATGCTTTGAATGGAATTAACCTGGACTGACGCTGTTTTCAGCAGAATTGCCATGGTGTTATTTTTGTGCAGAAATAGAAGTTCTCGGAATGACCTGAAACTTCACGGAGAATATTTTTGGAATAAATAAAAAATACTGGCGAAAGAATCAACACTAGGGGGCCCACACCCTGTCAATAAGGGTGCAGGGCGCGCCCCCTGCCTCGTGGGCCCCCTGAGGCTCCACCGACGTCAACTCCAACTCTATATATTCATGTTCGGGGAGAAAAAAATCAGAGAGAAGGATTCATCGTGTTTTATGATACGGAGCCGCCGCCAAGCCCTAATCTCTCTCGGGAGGGCTGATCTGGAGCCTGTTCGGGGCTCCAGAGAGGGGAATCCGTCGCCATCATCATCATCAACCTTCCTCCATCACCAATTTCATGATGCTCACCGTTGTGCGTGAGTAATTCCATCGTAGGCTTGCTGGACGGTGATGGGTTGGATGAGATTTATCATGTAATTGAGTTAGTTTTGTTAGGGTTTGATCCCTAGTATCCATCACTGGTGCGCATCGGTCCTAAACAAACGGTTTTGAACCCCTTTCCACGAAGGCAAATGGAACCGTCGCCAAGTGAGTGTGGGCAATAGGGGGGTCCTTCCCACACGGCCCAGAAACCGTCGGGGATATGCCCACCTGGCACGCAGGCTCGGCAAAATGAGAACGTGTGCGACCGGGGAGGGCTCACATACGGAAATACGTACAGTAGAGCTAAAAATACAATTATCCGGCGAAATTGTTTCCGGTCGCAAGTACATCCCACACAGTCAGTCCCTGCTAAACGTTTCTGTTCGTATGTACATCCCACATAGTCGCTCCAAGGAAAATGTTTCCGTTCACAGGTACATCACATACAATTTTTCCCGTTAAATCGTTTGCGTTATTGAATGTATCACACACTGTGCATAGAAGAAACTGTGTGGCAAAGGTTGTCCATCAGACACACTTTTTATGTGGTAAACATTTGCGCAAGGTGGCCTAATGCAAACAGTTTTCAAGAGAAAGCCGTGTGTGCAGTGGAGATTGGTCGCACACATAGTGGATCCTAGAAACATTTCTGATCTCCACGTATATCGCACACGTTTCGCTTTCGCAAACCGTGAGTAGTGTAATCCCTAATTAATCCCAATTAATCCAATTAGTCCCTAATTTAAAAATCACATGTTTTGAATTTGAAAGTAGGCAATCACTTATTTCATATCCAACCATGTTTATTACAAATATAGGTTCAACCACGAACCCATAATTCGATGCACAGGTACATATACTAAAGAACTACAGAAGCACCAAGTAAAGAATGATGAACCACGGTTATACTAAAGACTGTAAAGAGAGAGGCGAAAGACATTCTGGTTGCTGGAGAAGGTGAAGCGGAATGCCCATATTGTGCCCTCCTCCATGCGTAAGGCACGCATGACTCTAGGCCAACCCCTTGTGATGGCTGCCCATCCATCCTTCACTGTCTTCATTAGGACTTATCGACGCTCATTGTAGTCTGGATGAGATACTTTAACCTTCATTGTGTGTTCACCAATCATGTACTTTGTGAGGTAATCTTGAGTGAACTGCTTCGGGAACCACTGGGAATGAAAAAGATTCAGACATTGTTGTCTAACAACTCATTATGGGCAGTAAAAAGAGAAGGCTGCAGAGTTTGTAGTTACCACCTACAGCTCACTGCTGTGTTGGATAGAGCATAAACAAATAATTTGCTTGCCACCATTCGTATATTTTTGCTAATAATCCTTATCAGTTTCCTCACTTGATGCTTGTTCATCAATATCTCATTGCCCCATATGCAAAAAGGGTCGATGCGTGGATCCTTGCCAAGAGCATATGTACCTACAAGCAACAAGTCAATATTAGAATCTAACAAGTGTCCAGGCCTAGATCTATATGCACTACATTATGGAACGACGGGGGGAGTACAAGCCGAGGGATGAAGCTAACCTCGACGGAAAATGGTGGCCACTCCTGTCGTTGTCCTGCATAAGTGTAACACCCCGAGAATCCTGCTACAGTAATCTCTCCCTAATGGTAGCCAGGTCATCATGATTACTATGCAAGTTGACACTTGTTTTAAAAAATAAAAACAAATTCAAAATTTAATTGCAAGTGAAAATATTATTTCTTCAAATAGTAAAACAAAAATGTTAGTAATGTCTCATAAAATCCCTAAGTTATTATCATGTTGGAAACAACCTTATTTGAATTACTAAAATGCCCCTGGAAATTAATTAATTGGACCAGCAGCAAAATATTTGACATTTTCAATTATTAAAAATATTTAAACAGCTCCAAATGATCTGAAACTTTTTGTGAAACACCCCAATATTATTCTAGGTTTATGTGCAAGTTTTCACATTTAACAAAAATCAAAAATTAGTAGAACAAAATACAAATCAGAGGAGAAAATTGCAAAACAGAAAAGTAATAATAAAAAGAAAAGGGAATAGCCGGGGCACCTTGTCCTTGGCCCATCACTTCTACTGCTCCAGGCCCAGCCCAGCCCGCATCCATCTTCAACCTTCTATTCACAGAAGGCTCGGTGGCCGCCGTTCACTCGTGCATGCCGCGGATCCTCCACGCATCGTGCATCCGCCGCCTCCCCGCGTGGATAAGAGCACCCCCTCTCTCCCCCACAAACCCTAAATCCCCATCACTCCAATTTCCCTCTCGTTTCTTTTCTAGAAGAGAGCTGAGCACCGCGTCGCCATGTCGTCGTCATGGTAGCGACCATCATCCACCATGAGCCACAACGGGAAGTCCAGGAGGTGAGCACCGTCATACTCGACACTGGAGTAGAAGGAGTTGGACCGCGGAGCATCAACACCGACGCCAACTGCGTCTTCTTCCTCGGATCGCCGTCGCCATCCTTCGTCGATCCCCGGCCGTCGCTACCTCACCGTCTCCCCCGAACTCTCCCGACTTCCCCGAGGTCGCCATTGGAACCACTATGAGCTACTCGTTCAGTTCACCTCCTTTCCTACTTCGATCCGCGCCGCTTACACCGTCGTACACGCCCCCTGGCCGCGTCCCATGCACCGGTCACGCCCCGCGCCGCCCCCTGCACTGTGCCTTGGCCAGGCCATGCCCGCGTGTGTGCTTGCCCCACTAGCCCCGCCGCCCGCTCATTCGCGCCAGCTCCGCCCGTCGCCTCCAGCTACCTCTTGAGCACTGCGTTGGTTTTCCCTTGAAGAGGAAAGGGTGATGCAGCAAAGTAGCGTAAGTATTTCCCTCGGTTTTTGAGAACCAAGGTATCAATCCAGTAGGAGACTACACGCAAGTCCCTCGTACCTACACAAACAAATAAGAACCTCGCAACCAACGCGATAAAGGGGTTGTCAATACCTTCACGGTCACTTACGAGAGTGAGATCTGATAGAAATAATAATAAGATAAATATTTTTGGTATTTTTATGATATAAATTAAAAGTAAAGATTGCAAAATAAATGGTGCCAGAAATAGCTTGTTGACGGGAAATTAATATAAAGGAGAATAGACCTGGGGGCCATAGGTTTCACTAGTGGCTTCTCTCAAGATAGTATAAGTATTACGGTGGGTGAACAAATTACTATCGAGCAATTGATAGAAAAGTGCATAATTATGAGAATATCGAGGCATGATCATGTATATAGGCATCACGTCCGCGACAAGTAGACCAAAATGATTCTGCATCTACTACTATTACTCCACACATCGACCGCTATCCAGCACGCATCTAGAGTATTAAGTTCATAAGAACAAAGTAACACATTAGGCAAGATGACATGATGTAGAGGGATAAACTCAAGCAATATGATATAAACCCCATATTTTTATCCTCGATGGCAACAATACAATACGTGCCTTGATGCCCCTGCTGTCACTGGGAAAGGACATTGCAAGATTCAACCCAAAGCTAAGCACTTCCCCCATTGCAAGAAAGATCAATCTAGTAGGCCAAACCAAACTGATAATTCGAAGAGACTTGCAAAGGTAGCCAATCATACATAAAAGATTTCAGAGAAGAATCAAATATTGTTCATAGATAATCTTGATCATGAACCCACAATTCATCGGATATCGACAAACACACCGCAAAAAAGAGTTACATCAAATAGATCTCCATGAAGATCAAGGAGAACATTGTATTGAGATCCAAAGAGAGAGAAGAAGCCATCTAGCTAATAACTATGGACCCGAAGGTCTGAGGTAAACTACTCACACATCATCGGAGGGGCCATGGAGTTGATGTAGAGGCCCTCCGTGATTGATTCCCCCTCCGGCGAAGCTCCGGAAAAGGCCCCAAGATGGGATCTCTTGGGTACAGAAGGTTGCGGCGGTGGAAATAGGGTTTCGTGGTGCTCCTGGATGTTTTCGGGGTATATGAATATATATAGGAGGAAGAAGTAGGTCGTTGGAGCCACGAGGGGCCCACGAGGGTGGAGGGCGCGCCTCCTCGCCTCCTCGTTGATTTCTTGACGTCCACTCCAAGTCCCCTGGATCACGTTCGTTCCAAAACTAACTCTCCCGAAGGTTTTATTCCGTTTGGATTCCATTTGATATTCCCTTTCTACGAAACACTGAAATAGGCAAAAAAAAACAGCAATTTGCACTAGGCCTTGGGTTACTAGGTTAGTCCCAAAAATAATATAAAAGTGTATAAATAAGCCCATTAACATCCAAAATAGATAATATAATTGCATGGAACAATCAAAAATTATAGATACGTTGGAGACGTATCAAGCATCCCCAAGCTTAATTCCTGCTCGTCCTCGAGTAGGTAAATAATAAAAACAGAATTTTTGATGTGGAATGCTACCTAGCATAATTCTTAATGTAATTTTGTTTATTGTGGCATGAATATTCAGATCCGAAAGATTCAAGTCAAAAGTTTAATATTGACATAAGAATAACAATGCTTCAAGCATACTAACTAAGCAATCATGTCTTCTCAAAATAACATCGCAAAAGGAAGTTCATCCCTACAAAATCATATAGTTTGGTCATGCTCCATTTTCGTCACACAAGAATGCTCTCATCTTGCACAACCCCGATGACAAGCCAAGCAATTGTTTCATACTTTAGTAATCTCAAACTTTTTTTAACTTTCACGCAATACATGAGCGTGAGCCATGGATATAGCACTATGGGTGGAATAGAATAATGATTGGGGGTTATGTGGATAAGACAAAAAAGGAGAAAGTCTCACATCGATGAGGCTAATCAACGGGCTAGGGAGATGCCCATCAATTGATGTCAATGCAAGGATTAGGAATTGCCATGCAACGGATGCACTAGAGCTATAAATGTATGAAAGCTCAACAAAAGAGACTAAGTGGGTGTGCATCCAACTTGCTTGCTCACGAAGACCTAGGGCATTTGAGGAAGCCCATTGTTGGAATATACAAGCCAAGTTCTATAATGAAAAATTCCCACTAGTATATGAAAGTGACAAAACAAGAGACTCTCTATCATAAAGATCATGGTGCTACTTTGAAGCACAAGTGTGGAAAAAAGGATAGTAGCATTGTCCCTTTTTATTTCTTTTCCCTTTTATTATTTTTTTGGGCCTTCCTTTTCTTATTTGGCCTTTCTCTTTTTTGGGACAATGCTCTATTAATGATGATCGTCACACTTCTATTTATTTACAAATCAATGATTATAACTCGATACTAGAACAAACTATGACTCTATATGAATGCCTCCGGCGGTGTACCGGGAAGGGCAATGAATCAAGAGTGACATGTATGATAAATTATGCATGGTGGCTTTGCCACAAATACTATGTCAACTACATGATCATGCAAAGCAATATGACAATGATGAAGCGTGTCATAAATGAAATGGTGGAAAGTTGCATGGCAATATATCTCGGAATGGCTATGGAAATGCCATAATAGGTAGGTATGGTGGCTGTTTTGAGGAAGATATAAGGAGGTTTATGTGTGATAGAGCATATAATATCATGGGGTTTGGATGCACCGGCAAAGTTTGCCCAACTCCCAAGGTGAGAAGGGGCAATGCACGGTACCGAAGAGGCTAGCAACGATGGAAGGTGAGAGTGCGTATAATCCATGGACTCAACATTAGTCATAAAGAACTAACATACTTATTGCAAAAATCTACAACTCATCAAAAACCAAGCACTACGCACATGCTCCTAGGGGGATAGATTGGTAAGAAAATACCATCGCTCGTCCTCGACCGCCACTCATAAGGAAGACAATCAAAGAACACCTCATGTTTAAAATTTGTTACACAACAGTTACCATACATGCATGCTACGGGAGTTACAATATTCAACAAAAGTATTTCTCAAATTCAGAACTACTCAACTAGCACACTTTAGTATCACCACCTTTATATCTCAAAACAATTATCAAGTATCAAACTTCTCATAGTATTCAATGCATTTCTATGATAGTTTTTATTATACCCATCTTGGATGCCTATCATATTAGGACTAGTTTCATAACCAAAGCAAATTACCATGCTGTTCTAAAAGACTCTCAAAATGATATAAGTGAATCATGAGAGATCAATAATTTCTATAAAATAAAACCACCACCATGCTCTAAAAGATATAAGTGAAGCACTAGAGCAAAATTATCTAGCTCAAAAGATATAAGTGAAGCACATAGAGTATTCTAATAAATTCCAATTCATGTGTGTCTCTCCCAAAAGGTGTGTACATCAAGGATGATTGTCGTAAACTAAAAAGCAAAGACTCAAATCATACAAGACGCTCCAAGTAAAACACATATAACATGGTGAATAAAAATATAGCCTCAAGTAAAGTTACTAATAGAAGAAGACGAAAGAGGGGATGCCTTCCGGGGCATCCCCAAGATTAGGCTTTTGTTTGTCCTTTAATTTTGCCTTGGGGTGCCTTGGGAATCCCCAACCATAGGCTCTTGCCACTCCTTGTTCCATAATCCATCAAATCTTTACCCAAAACTTGAAAACTTCACAACACAAAACTTAAACAGAAAATCTTATGAGCTTCGTTAGTATAAGAAAACAAACCACCACTTAAGGTACTGTAATAAACTCATTATTTATTTATTTTGGTGTTAAACCTAATATATTCCAACTTCTCTATGGTTCATAAACTCCGATACTAGCCATAGATTCATCAAAAAAAGCAAACAACGCACGAAAAACAGAATCTGTCAAAAACAGAACAGTCTATAGTAATCTGTAGGTTTTGAATACTTCTGTAACCCCAAAAATTCTAAACCAAATTGCTGGACGTGAGGGATTTATCTATTAATCATCTTAAAAAATAATCAACTTAATCGCACTCTCTAGTAAAAAAATTGCAGCAAATCTCGTGAGCGCTAAAGTTTCTGTTTTTTACAGCAAGATCGCAAAGATTTTACCCAAGTCTTCCCAAAGGTTCTACTTGGCACAAACACCAATTAAAAGCATAAAACCACATCTAAACAAAGGCTAGATAAATTATTTATTACTAAACAGAACCAAAAAGCAAGAAACAAAAATAAAATTGGGTTGGCTCCCAACAAGCGCTATCATTTAACGCCCCTAGCTAGGCATAAAAGCAAGAATAGATCTAGGTATTGCCATGATAATGAAAAGGTAAATCACGAAAACTCATCTCATACTCCCTACATTCAGCAACAAGCTTTCTTTGTGGCAAGCAAAAGTAATCAAAAGGGATAAATTTAATGGGACAAAAGTCCCCAAGATCAAGCTCGGGAGGTATTGGTTCCTCCTTTGGACCCTCATATTGCACAACCAATTCATCATTATAAGCATTCTTTTGGCAAAAAGTCATGAGCGTATGTTCAAGGGAAAAACCTAACCCATTATTCTGGATAGAAAAATTATCATTAAGTTCAGAGATCTTGTTAACAAGAACATCGGTTGGAACCTTTTTTCTAAGGTTTTCATTAAAAGCAACATGATCTAAAGATCGTAAACGCATAAAGTCTTCTTGATAAAAAATGATTGCTTCTATGGGAGGACAGCTGGCATCAACCCTATAATGTGCAAAAATTTCACTGGCCTCTTTTATTATAAGTCTGAACTCATGAGCTAAAAAGATGGTCGCTGCTCGCTTAACAGAAGAATGCTCAATATTAGAAAATTCTAGGAAAATCCTTTGTATGGAAGGATGCATATGTAAAAATTGTCTTTCAAGTTCAACTATGAGCAAAGATATAGCATCCGCGAGACTACTAGTTTTATGAAGAATAGACCCGCTCATGGTGGGTAAAGCACTGGCACAAGTAAAGAAATATTGAATAACTCCCTTCCCAATAATATTACCGCTACCAATCCGAAACTTTTTAGTGCGTAAAATAGTACGGTTTTCAAGAGGATCATCAATAGCATCAAAGTTTTCCATATTATTATCCTTATCAACGATAACCTCCCTAGTTTCAGACATGATGGCAACAAAATGCAAAAAGAACGAGCACACAGAAGGCAGGAAGAAAAAAAGAGAGCGAATAAAACGGCAAGGGTGAAGTGGGGGAGAGGAAAATGAGAGGCAAATGGCAATTAATGTAATGCGAGGGATAAGAGTTTGTGATGGGTACTTGGTATGTCTTGACTTGTGCGTAGATCTCCCCTGCAACGGCACCAGAAATCCTTCTTGCTACCTCTTGAGCACTGCGTTGGTTTTCCTTAGAAGAGGAAAGGGTGATGCAACAAAGTAGCGTAAGTATTATCCTCAGTTTTTGAGAACCAACGTATCAATCTAGTAGGAGACTACACGCAAGCCCCTCGTACCTACACAAACAAATAAGAACCTCGCAACCAACGCGAGAAAGGGGTTGTCAATCCCTTCATGATCACTTACGAGAGTGAGATCTGATAGAGATAATAATAATAAGATAAATATTTTTGGTATTTTTATGATATAGATTAAAAGTAAAAATTGCAAAATAATCGGTGCCAGAAATAACTTGTTGACGGGAGATTAATATAAAGGAGAATAGACTCAGGGGCCATAGGTTTCACTAGTGGCTTCTCTCAAGGTAGCATAAGTATTACGGTGGGTGAACAAATTACTATCGAGCAATTGATAGAAAAGTGCATAATTATGAGAATATCTAGGAATGGTCATGTATATAGGCATCACGTCCGCGACAAGTAGACCGAAATGATTCAGCATGTACTACTATTACTCCACACATCGACCACTATCCAGCATGCATCTAGAGTATTAAGTTCATAAGAACAGAGTAACACATTAGGCAAGATGACATGATGTAGAGGGATAAACTCAAGCAATATGATATAAACCCCATATTTTTATCCTCGATGGCAACAATACAATACGTGCCTTGATGCCCCTGCTGTCACTGGGAAAGGACACCGCAAGATTCAACCCAAAGCTAAGCACTTCCCCCATTGCAAGAAAGATCAATCTAGTAGGCCAAACCAAACTGTTAATTCGAAGAGACTTGCAAAGATAACCAATCATATATAAAAGATTTTAGAGAAGAATCAAATATTGTTCATAGATAAACTTGATCATAAACCCACAATTCATCGGATCTCGACAAACACACCGCAAAAAAGAGTTACATCAAATAGATCTCCAAGAAGATCAAGGAGAACATTGTATTGAGATCCAAAGAGAGAGAAGAAGCCATCTAGCTAATAACTATGGACCCGAAGGTCTGAGGTAAACTACTCACACATCATCGGAGGGGCCATGGAGTTGATGTAGAGGCCCTCCGTGATTGATTCCCCCTAGGCCTATGACATATGGGCCCCATGCCCCTTCAAAAAAAGAGAATTAAAAAATCATTAAATAATAATAATTCATTCATTAATTAGATAATTAATTAACTTAATTAAATCTGTTAATTTAACCTAATGACTTAATTAAACTAACTAATCCTGTTTAGTTAGCTGAGTCAATGACAAAAGGGCCCATCTATCAGTTTGACTGGTCAACAGTCAAAGTTGACCGCTGATGTCATGCTGATACAATAATACTATTTTTGAATTAATTTAAAATTAATAATTAAAAAATTGATCAAATCTTTAAAAATTAATATAAAATAAACCATAACTCGGTTGGAAAAACTTTGTACATGAAAGTTCCTTAGAACGACGAGACGAATCTGAATACGCAGCCCGTTCGTCCGCCACACATCTCTAGTATAGCGAACATGCAACTTCCCCCTCTGGTTCAATTGTCTGAAAATGCCAAACACCGGGAATACTTTCCCGGATGTTTTCCCCCTTCGCCGATATCACCTATCCCTAAGTTAGCTCACCCCTGACACCGCGTATTGCCATGTTATGCTTTGTGATGCTTTGATTGCTCTATTATTTATTGTGTTCCCCCTCCGTTACTTCTTTCCGGTAGATCCCGAGACTGCCGGCGACCCCTAGTTCGACTACGGTGTTGACGACCCTTCCTTCTTGCCAGAGCAACCAGGCAAGCCCCCCCTTGATCACCAGATATCGCCTATTCTTCTTGATACGTCTCCGTCGTATCTACTTTTCCAAACACTTTTGCCCTTGTTTTGGACTCTAACTTATATGATTTGAATGAAACTAACCCGGTCTGACGCTATTTTCAGCAGAATTACCATGATGTTGTTTATGTGCAGAAAACAGAAGTTCCCGGAATGACCTGAAACTCCACGGAATATCTTAAAATAAATAATAAAAAATCCTCACCAAAGATGAAGACCAGGGGCCCACACCCTTTCCACGAGGGTGGGGGCGCCCCCCCTAGGGCGCGCCCCCTACCTCGTGGCCCCCTGGAGACCTCCCGACTCCAACTCCAACTCTATATATCTTCTTTCGGGGAGAAAAAAATAAGAGAGAAGATTTCATCGCATTTTACGATACGGAGCCACCGCCAAGCCCTAAAACCTCTTGGGAGGGCTGATCTGGAGTCCGTTCGGGGCTCCAAAGAGGGGGATTCGTCGCTGTCATCATCATCAACCATCCTCCATCACCAATTTCATGATGCTCACCGCCGTGCGTGAGTAATTCCATCGTAGGCTTGTTGGACGGTGATGGGTTGGATGAGATTTATCATGTAATCGAGTTAGTTTTGTTAGGGTTTGATCCCTAGTATCCACTATGTTCTGAGATTGATGTTGCTATGACTTTGCTATGCTTAATGCTTGTCACTAGGGCCCGAGTGCCATGATTTCAGATCTGAACCTATTATGTTTTCATCAATATATGAGAGTTCTTGATCCTATCTTGCAAGTCTATAGTCACCTATTATGTGTTATGATCCGTTAACCCTGAAGTGACAATAATTGGGATACTTACCGGTGATGACCGTAGTTTGAGGAGTTCATGTATTCACTATTTGCTAATGCTTTGTTCCGGTTCTCTATTAAAAGGAGGCCTTAATATCCCTTAGTTTCCATTAGGACCCCGCTGCCACGGGAGGGTAGGACAAAAGATGTCATGCAAGTTCTTTTCCACAAGCATGTACGACTATATTCGGAATACATGCCTACATTACATTGACGAATTGGAGCTAGTTCTGTGTCACCCTATGTTATGACTGTTACATGATGAACCGCATCCGGCATAATTATCCATCATTGATCCGATGCCTACGAGCTTTCCATATATTGGTTTACGCTTATTTACTTTCCAGTTGCTATTGTTATAATCACTACAAAATACCAAAAACATTACCTTGCTTTCGTTACTCTTTTGTTACCATTACCATCACTATCATATTACTTTGCTACTAAACACTTTGCTGCAGATACTAAGTTTCCAGGTGTGGTTGAATTGACAACTCAGCTGCTAATACTTGAGAATATTCTTTGGCTCCCCTTGCGTCGAATCAATAAATTTGGGTTGAATACTCTACCCTCGAAAGCTGTTGCGATCCCCTATACTTGTGGGTCATCAAGACTAATTTCTGGCGCTGTTTCCGGGGAGCATAGCTCTATTCTTTGAGTCACTTGGGATTTATATCAGCTGGACACCATGAAGAACTTGAAAGACGCTAAGACAACAATTTATCCCTCAAGTATGAGGGGAGGTAAGGAACTGCCATCTAGCTTTGCACTTGATTCACCTTCTGTTATGAGTAAGCTTGCGGAACCTAAACCTGCTTCTGCTATTCGTTCTGATATGTCACATGTTATTGATGATGCTACTTCTGCTATACATGATAATTATGATGAAACTACTTCTTTGCTTGATACTACTGTACCACTTGGTGATTTTCTCGAGGAACGACTTGCTAGGGCTAGAGAGATTGAAAATATTGAATCTGATTATGATGATGAAAGTGATGATGAAGAATCACTTGTTATTCTTGAGGGTTATTTATTTGATCAAGAAGCTTATTTAGCTATTTTAGCTTGCAAAGATAGATATGAACTCAAAAGGTTATTAGCTAAATGGAATAAGCAATCTCTAAATGCTAGGATGAAACCTAACCCTACTTTTGCTACTTCACCTATCTGTGTTACTGATAAGGATTATGAATTGTCTGTTGATCCTGATATAATTACTTTAGTTGAATCTGGTCCTTTTCATGGCTATGAATCTGAAACTGTTGTGGCACATCTTACTAAATTAAATGATATAGCCACCCTGTTCACTAATGATGAGAGATCTTGCTACTTTTATATCCTTAAAATATTTCCGTTCTCATTAAAGGGTGATGCTAAGATATGGTTTAATTCTCTTGATCCTGGTTGTGTGCGTAGTCCCCAGGATATGATTTACTACTTCTCTGCTAAATATTTCCCTGCTCATAAGAAACAAGCTGCTTTAAAGGAAATATACAACTTTGTGCAAATTAAAGAAGAGAGTCTCCCACAAGCTTGGGGGAGGCTTCTCAAGTTACTTAATGCTTTGCCTGATCACCCTCTTAAGAAAAATGAAATACATGATATCTTTTATAATGGACTAATCGATGCTTCTAGAGATTACCTGGATAGTTGTGTTGGTTCTCTTTTCAGGGAAAGAACACCGGATGAAGCTGAAATCTTATTGAATAATATGTTGACAAATGAAAATAATTGGGCACCTCTTGAGCCAGCTCCTGCTCCAATTAATGATCCTATTCCTAAACCAACTTCGAAGAAGAAAGGTGTTCTATTTCTCAGTCCCGAAGATATGCAAGAGGCAAATAAATCTATGAAAGAAAAAGGTATTAAAGCTGAAGATGTTAAGAATTTACCTCCTATTGAAGAAATACATGGTCTTAATTTACCGCCTACCGAAGAAACATATGATCTTGATCCTTTACTTATTGAAGAACCTCCAGACCTCGATAACCCGACACATGTAGTAAAGGTAAATTCTCTCTATAGATATGATAAAGCTGAAATCCCTCCTGCTAAAATTGCTAGTCAATGCTTGGATGAGTTTGATAATTTTATGTTTAAGCAAGAAGACTTCAATGCTTATTTTGGTAGACAATTAAAACAAGATGCTGATATGATTAAATATTTGGGTGATTATATGGCTAATATTAGAGGTGAACTTAAACTTGTTAGCAAACATGCTTCTATGGTTACCACTCAAGTAGAACAAGTACTTAAAGCTCAAAAGGAATTGCTCAATGAGATGAATAGTAAGAAAAATGATTATGATGTTAAAGTGGCTACTAGAACTGGTAGAATGACTCAAGAACCTTTGTATCCTGAAGGCCACCCTAAGAGAATTGAGCAAGATTCTCAGAGAAATAATATTGATGCACCTAGTTCTTCTAAAAGGCAGAAAAAGAAAAATGATAGAACTGTGCAAACTTCTAGTGAACCTATTGCTGAACCACCTGATAATCCAAATGGTATATCTATGTCTGATGCCGAAACACAATCTGGCAATGAACATGAGCCTAATGAAAATGTTAATGATGATGTTCATAATGATGCTCAACCTAGTAATGATAATGATGTAGAAAATGAGCCTGCTGTTGATCTTGATAACCCACAATCAAAGAATCAACGTTATGATAAGAAAGACTTTGTTGCTAGGAAACATGGTAAAGAAAGAGAGCCTTGGGTTCAGAAACCCATGCCTTTTCCTCCCAAACCATCCAAGAAAAAGGATGATGAGGATTTTGAGCGCTTTGCTGAAATGATTATACCTATCTTTTTGCATATGCGATTGACTGATATGCTCAAAATGAATCCTTATGCTAAGTACATGAAAGATATTGTTACAAATAAAGGAAAGATACCAGAAGCTGAAATTTCCACCATGCTTGCTAATTATACTTTTAAGGGTGGAATACCAAAGAAACTTGGAGATCCAGGAGTACCTACTATACCATGCTCCATTAAAAGAAACTATGTTAAAACTGCTTTATGTGATCTTGGAGCCGGTGTTAGTGTTATGCCTGTCTCTTTATATCGTAGACTTGACTTGAATAAGTTGACACCTACTGAAATATCTTTGCAAATGGCTGATAAATCAACTGCTATACCTGTCGGTATTTGTGAGGATGTGCCTGTTGTGGTTGCAAATGTTACTATTTTAATAGACTTTGTTATTCTTGATATTCCCGAGGACGATAGTATGTCTATTATTCTTGGAAGACCTTTTCTTAATACTGCAGGGGCTGTTATTGATTGCAACAAAGGCAATGTCACTTTCCATGTTAATGGTAATGAGCATACGATACACTTTCCGAGGAAACAACCTCAAGTTCATAGTATCAATTCTATCGAAAAAATTCCATCGATTATATTTGGAGGTTTTGAATTTCCTGTTCCTACTGTCAAGAAGAAATATGATATACTTATTATTGGGGATGTGCATATCCCCGTTGAGGTAACCTAGTGTTATTCGAAATTTCTCCGGTTTCATGTTAATCAGAATGAGTTTGTTAACAAGACTTGATTAACCTTGTTAGTGGATTCCTTTTGACGAGCATGAGATGGATGAAACTAGAAGCACACCTTCTGTACCCTCTCTATACTTTCTGTTATTTAGTTGAAATAAAGTAAAAATAGTATTTTTCTGTTTGTTTCTTGATTTATCCGTGCAATATAAAAATGTCCCGAAAATAAAGTCCTCAGAATGACATGCCAATTTAATATGATTTTTCGGGAATATTTGAGGATTTATGGTGCAAAAAATCACACCAGGGGGCCAACCACCTTGCCACGAGGGTGGAGGGCACGCCCACCCCTCTAGGGTGCGCCCCCTACCTTGTGGGCCCACGATGGCCCTCCTCCACTTATTCTTGCACCCATCCTCTTCTTCTTCCTCCCACAAACATGAAAAACCAACTCAAGCACGAGTTCCAGCCCTCTTTGCTGCCATTTCGATCTCCTTGCTCAAAGCACCTCTCACAAAACTGCTTGGGGAGATTGTTCCTTGGTATGTGACTCCTCCATTGGTCCAATTAGTTTTTGGTCTAGTGCTTTATTCATTGCAAATTTTTGCTGCTTAGGTGACCCTGTTCTTGAGCTTGCATATCAAATTTATATGGTCAAAAGTAGTTTTGATGCATGATATAGGCCCTAGGCACTTGTAGGAGTGGTTGCTATCAATATTATTGAGTTTGGTTTACTTTTATTTTGAAGTTAATAAAAATTTCAGAATTTTTCAGAAAATGATGAGGAGATTATTGAGGGGCTCATCGAGCCAAAGCTCGAAGGAAAAGGCACCGAAGCCTAAGTATAATTTGCCGCGCACCGCGGAGGTTCAGGCATGTGAATGGCCTTCTGAGGATTTCTTAAGAGCAGCCGGGATTTATGAAGATTTTCATGAGTTGGCTCAGACTGCAGGCCTTACCACTTTCCTCCACGACCAATGCGATCAGTATCTCTTGCTCACAAATACCTTTGTGCAAAACTTTCATTTTCATTCTAAGAACTCACCACCTACGGTGGAATTTCATTTATATGATGAGCATAAGGAGATGTCACTTTATGATTTCTGCCAGATTTGTTTAGTCCCTTTTGGGGGCAAGACAGAAGAACCACATCGTGATGATGTGGAGGGATTCATTGATACTATCACTGTAGGGGAAACTAGGAAGGTTTCCGATGCACGAATCACTAGCATACATTTTCTTGTCTTACGTTACTTTGCATTATTTGCTAGTCATTGCTTAATTGGTCATGGAAACTGTGGAAACCTTAGTATCCTTAATATTATTATTTTACTCCAAGGTTTATACAGTGATAACACTTTTAGTATGGGCGGTATTATTGCTAAACGGTTAAGTCTGAACCGTACAAACGGCCCCATCTTTGGAGGCATCTATGCCACACGCCTAGCTGCACATTTTAACATACCTATTAGGCATGCTGAGAAGGAAGAAAAAGTGCTGCCTCGTGTTTATCTAGATTATAAAAGTATGGTGGCACATGATTTTATTATTAAGAATAGGGCAGGAGAGCTTAAATATCAATTGTTCTTTAATAAACATCATCCTGAGACTATTACCTTTCCTGCTCCTTCTTTGTTTGATTTGACTATAGGCACGTACCTTGTTCCGTTAACGGCTCTTCACGCCTACCGGAACCCTGGACCAGCCGAGGAGCCAGAACCGGAACCACAATTTGATCCTTCATGACAGTCTAACTATCAGTGGGATCCGGAGATGATTGCCAGCTAGTGGCAATCGGAGCCTTCTTCTTCCTCATTGCAGTATGACCCCAACTATTATGGAAATCAGCCAGGCCAGTCGTGGCCATAGACCAACTTAGGCCAAAAGCCTAAGCTTGGGGGAGTATGTATTTCTCACCGACAGTACATTTATGTTCACACACACTCATTGCTAGATGTCGGTGCTCATACTTTTTCATTGTATCATCCATGCTAGTTGTCGGTGTCAAAACCGGTGGATCTCGGGTAGGGGGTCCCGAACTGTGCATCTAAGGCGGATGGTAACAGGAGGCGGGGGACACGATGTTTTACCCTGGTTCGGGCCCTCTTGATGGAGGTAAAACCCTACGTCCTGCTTGATTATTCTTGATAATATGAGTAGTACAAGAGTTGATCTACCACGAGATCAGAGAGGCTAAACCCTAGGAGCTAGCCTATGGTATGATTGTACGTTGTCCTACGGACTAAAATCCTCCAGTTTACATAGACACCGGAGGAGGCTAGGGTTACACAAGGTCGGTTACAAAGGAGGAGATATGCATATCCGTATTGCGTAGCTTGCCTTCCACGCCAAGTAGAGTCCCATCCGGACACGGGACGAAGTCTTCAATCTTGTATCTTCATAGTCCAATAGTCCGGCCAAAGGATATAGTCCGGCTGTCCGGAGACCCCCTAATCCAGGACTCCCTCAGTAGCCCCTGAACCAGGCTTCAATGACGATGAGTCCAGCGCGCAGTGTTGTCTTCAGCATTGCAAGGCGGGTTCCTCCTCCGAATACACCACGGAAGAGTTTGAATACAAGGATACTATCCGACCCTGCAAAATAAGTTCCACATACCACCATAGAGAAAATAATATTTCCATAAATCTAATCTGCTGACACGTTTTGGCAGCACGACATCACGCCACGGCCCGGTAATTATGTGAACCGTTTTTCTTTAACCAGCCCCGCACATAACGCGAGGCGGTTTCTTGACACATCTTGTCAAAGCAGAGATCGTGTTCCCCTTATCACGGGATTCTCATCAATACAAACGTGGGTAACCCAACCGTGCCTGTTGGTATGACTCCTAGATCTTAGGTAAGTCTCGAACGGCCACGAGGAGGACGCCTGATATTCATCCCCTTTATAAAGGGACAAGGCTTTTTCTTTTTTCCCTCCCGTGCTTAATCGAATCCTTCCCCCGCCTCGAGTTCTAACACCCAAGGCCTAGGTCAGGTGCTTCGGACCTTCAATCATGTCCGGATCTAGCCTTCAAGGCCGGTGGATGCCTTCCTCCGTCACGGAGGAGGATATCAAGAAGTTGAGGGAGGCTAGATATCTGACCGCCGAAATTTCGCATAGGCTGCCCGCCTGAGGGTAGGTCGTCCCTACTCCCGAACCCAACGAGAGTGTTGTGTTCGTCTCCCACTTCCTCCGAGGACTAGGCCTCGCTCTGGATCCCTTTGTTAGGGGTCTTATGTTCTATTATGGGCTGGATTTTCACGATCTGGCTCCGGATTCCCTTCTTCACATCTCGTCATTTATTGTCGTTTGTGAGGCCTTCCTCCGCATTAGCCCTCACTTCGGCCTGTGGCTCAAGACCTTCAATGTGAAGCCGAGGATGGTCGAGGGGCAATACGCAACGTGCGGAGGTGCTCTAATAAACAAAATTGCTGGCGCTCCATGGCCAAAGGGTTCCTTTCCAGAGGTGTCTGGATTGTGGCAATGGGAGTGGTTTTACGTCACAGCTCCCCGAAGTGCCAAGTGGGTAGCTGCCCCCACCTTTTGCTTGGGCCCTCCACCACAACTGATGTCATGGATCTGCAGGGGGCTGAGCTGGGGACCAGCCCAGGACGTGCCAATACTGCAGAGCCATATCCGAGATCTCTTCGAGGGAGATTTCAGTCTGGTTATGGTAATGCAAGTTATGCTGGTTTGTCGAGTCCAGCCTTGCAAACGCCGGCCCCTCCGCATGTGGGAATTCAACCCGGAAGGACCGCGCACTATTTAGAATTTCCTCGGCATGACGCACGAGGAGATGTACAAATCGTTCTTCGGACCCCAAATAGAGTGTACGGACACTACCAAGGACGCGGGCTTGAGCTGCAACCGCCCTGCTGCCCAAGTAAGTAATCCCATGGCCGAACACACTGTCCTTTTATTTATTATGACATCATTCTGAAGAATCGCTCTTTGACCAGGACTGGATAACAAAGGCGAAGATGATCCGGTGTTCGGCCCCCCTTCCTGAAGGCTTGGACAATCCGGTGCTGGAAAAGATGCTCGAGCCAGCACCTTGTCTAGTGCCCTCAAAGGAAGATGAAGGGGGGAATAAAGAGAGCGAAAGCGGGCCTCCATCGCTACCTATTCCAATCGAGGGAATGATCATCTCCGCGAGGGAGGATAACCAAGGGGAAGAATCTGACATTTTCTCTCCCCGGGGAAGGAAGAGGACTACCTCTGAAGATCCGGAAACTAAGGTTTCCAAACGGGAGAAGAAATCTCCGCCAGAGGGTCCTGCTTCGGAGGGTATTCTTGCCGCACAATGTCCGCGCGGGGATCAGCCCTCTACCGAGCTGTAAGTAATCAAAAAGTACTTAATAGTGAAGATATCCTACCTTACTTCTGAAGACAATAACCGATGCTTGTAAATTGTTGTCCGGATCGCAGCCCTTCTCGACAGAGTTCATCTTCAGGGGATCTTCTTCCGGAGATGATGGAGAGCGAAATGCCTCCCCCGCACTCCCTAGCTCAAGAAGCGGGCGACCTTGAAGTGTCGTTGCGAAGGGTATCTCCGGATCCAATATCGCCAGAGGATAACCCTTTGCCTGCCCGGCATCCCTAGTATCCGGCTCCTGAGGAGAGCGACAGCAAGGGTCCGTACTGTGTGCGGTCGGACGCGCTGAAGGATCTTCTGGGGAAAGCTGTCGTCTCGGAAGCGCATCGTCCGCTAATGGGTACGGTAATTGAAAGGATTTCATCCGCCGAAAGCGGTTTCATGAAGCTTTTATGAATCTGCTGAAAGGCTTCGAGGTACGTAAAATAATGTATGCCTTTAATAGTACCGCATATGTTAGGTATGCCCATGCAGATAGTAGCCCCTGAGACTCTGGTTGTCGTCGAGAATGGCGGCAAATAGAGGATCATAGTCCCAGGTAATAACCAGACCGCCTTTATGTGCAGGTGGTTGAAGCTCCGGTGGCTAGCCGGACTGATGGGTTTGCCAAACTAAAGCGGCAACTGGATGCGGCAGATGCCGAGATCGTGCTTGTCAACAAGCGGCTTGACGAGGCACATGGTCAGTGATTTTTCTGGTGATCGTCACATAGTAAGAGCAGCATGATGCGAGTATCTTTAATATGTTGTGACTGCAGATGGAGCTGCCGCCGTGGAGACCCTTCGGGCGGAACTTGCCCAAGCCAAGGAGCACGCGAGGAGCAGCAATGCAGCCGCTTTAAAGGCGGCCGAGGGTTTAAGGGCCGAACAGGCCGCACATTGCGAGAGCAAAGAAAAAATTTCCAAGATGGTCGTGGAGTTAAAAGATGCTGCTGACAGTTACCGGCTTCTTGAAGAGGAGAACCAGGCGAAGGCGACGGACCTGGAGAAGGCCCAGGTGGCTGCCAAGGAAGCCCGCTCCAAAATTAGAGCGACGAAGGAGGAGCTGAATCAAGCCGCAGATATCGTTTCTGGGAAGCCCTTCTTGTTGCAGACTAAGTTTGGAGATCCAAAATATGCTCCTCTAGACCGGTTATGGAGTTCTGCGGATGAGTACATGGATTTGGCTGCAAGTGCTACTGATGCGGCCGAGTACTTCAAGGATCAGAAAGGTCCTGAAGTGCAGAAGCTATTCTGGTCACAGTTTCACACTCCAGTCCGTCCGCTGTTGCTGAATGAACGATTGACCGGTTGGGTCGAGCTCCATAGATTATCCGGACTTGCCATGAGGTCCATTGTGGATCATCTGTGGCCGGGAGGGCCAAGGCCGAATAGCTACTTTAGCTTAGTGCAACAATTCCTTGGTGCTGTGCCACACATCGATGCTGTAAAGAGGTCGGCATGCATAGAGGGCTCGCGGATGGCCCTTGCCCATGTCAAAACATACTGGGCGGAGATGGATGCCACCACTGTTGCGGCACAGGGTTCGGCCATAGGCCGAGTGGCCGCTGAGCACTACTTTGAAGAAGTTCTTGAAGGTGCTCGTTTGATAGAGGCTCAGTGCTCGAAGAATATTATGTTTAAGTGACATGTATTCCCATTGTAAGAACAATGTTTTATTGAATTTATCAAGGTTGTATTTATACTTTTGCCAGAAAGTACTATGATGCCTCCTGTGCGGCCGTTTATGTATATATGTATATAACCTGAAAGATGGCAGTCGTCGACTTCAGCCCCCACGCATATAATGTGGGGGTGTTCGTAGAAGACACATGTTCACACTTGATCCAACATCTTGGTCCATTAAGGAGGTGATAGCGCAGCGAACTAGGCAATCGAACTATAATGCTTTAACACTTTCACTTAGCCAGAGGAGTTTGACAGTGGGGCTACTATATAGCCCCTGGTGGCTCTGCGCTCATCCGGATTCGGGGCGCGTATATGCCTAGCCGGGAAACGGCCCTTCGTTAAGGCAGAGGAATCCCGAAGATTCCGCTAGGTCATTGAGTGGTTGACCAGTCTCACGCTATATCATGATAGTCAGTTTTCGGCTTTCTCTACTGAGGTGCTCGTCCGGATGAACCAGGGCACAATCGCAGTAGTTCTCCTGGTGCCGCCTTAGCCGATAGAGCGGAACGTAAGGCAGCAAAACACAGGAGCCGGGCAAACCAACATTTGACCAAAGACATGATCGGAGCTGATGCATATAAGGCCAAAATCACGACGCCGAACACTCCTTAAGGTATTCGGTCTTCACGATCTAAACCGGGCCTAAATAGTGCCCTTTGTAATAAGCCCCTGGTGTCCAGGTACGTGCAATATTTTGACGTGGCCACATGCCAATACGTCAGCATCCTTCTCAATTGTACTGAGAATCCGAGGGATGTGTATCAACAAGAGACAGTAAAAAAGGTTTACGCAGGGTCTTAATCTAAAAAGAATCCTTGGAACGGGTCCCTGCTACATGTATGCGCCTGTGTCTCCGTTGTGCCATATTCTGGACGGGTGTAGCACGATGGTCATCTGAAAAAGAAAGGAACTTAATTTAAAAGTTGTCGTGCAAAAGGTAGGTCATACTAAATAAACCATGTACAGTTCAAAATGAGTAAAGTTGAGCCTAATTGCCACTTGTTTGCGTGCGTTGAGCCGCTTGTATTGTAATAGGGGTATAGCCATCAAACCTGTATCAATTACATATAGCTGTGTCGGACTCGTCCAACCGCGTCCCTGGTCTTAACGACCTGTCAGATGCTTTAGTTGGTGAGGCCGTTTTAGTGTGCGGCTGCCAAGGCAGCCGCACGGTCTTCCGCGTGCAAGGAGTGCTCAATACTTCCATTTACTATAATGATGCCACATGGACCGTGCATCTTAAGCATGAGAGAAGCGTAATGCGGTATTGCGTTAAAGCGAGCGAAAGCTTCGCGTCCGAGTAGTGCTTGATAACCACTTTGGAACGGAGCGATGTGGAACGTTAAATTTTCGCTGCGGAAGTTATCGGGAAAGCCGAATATAACCTCTAGTAGTAGGGAGCCCGTGCAATGGGCCTCTGGGCCTGGCGTTACTCCTTTAAAGGTAGTATTGCTGCGGCGAATTTTTGTTGGGTCTATCCCCATTTTGCGGGCTGTGTCCTGATATATCAGGTTTAAACTGCTGCCGTCGTCCATCAGGACTCGTGTGAAGTGGTATCCGTCAATTATTGGGTCTAATACCAAGGCAGCCCATCCTGCATGCCGGATACTTGCGAGTAATCCCTATGGTCAAAGGTGATCGGTTGGGACGACCAGTGGCAGAACTCTGCGGTGATAGGCCCTGGGACGACCAGTGATCGGTTGGGACGACCAGTGGCAAAGCACTAGGAGTGCCGCTTTGTTTCTCCCCTTTGTTACGTGTAACATGTTTACTGTTTTGACTTCTGGTGGGAATTTCTTCTGTTCCCCAGTGCTTTGCTTGCGAGGCTCGTCCTCGTCTTCGCTTGGTGTATCCTGCCCCTTATGTTCGGCGTTGAGCTTGCCGGACTACTTGAAAACCCAACATTCTCTATGGGTATGATTTGCAGGCTTATCGGGGGTGCTGTGGATCTGACATATTTTATCCAGAATCTTGTTTAGGCTGGACAGTTCGTCTCTATTGCCTTTGGAGGGCAGCTTTTGTTGACCTGGCCGAGAGCTTCTAAATCCGGTGTTTACCGCCGTGCTCTTCGGGCTGTCTTCTTTATTCCGGCGCTTGTTTTTGTTGCGTCGTGGTTTCCCGTTTTCGTCCCTGACTTCGGATGTACTTGGGTCGCTGGTGCTGCATCGGGCTAACCAGCTATCCTCGCCCACACAAAAGAGGGTCATGAGGCTTGTTAATGCTGCCATTGTTCTTGGCTTTTCTTGGCCGAGTTGTCTGGCAAGCCACTTGTCTCGAACGCTGTGCTTAAAAGCTGCTAAGGCTTCGGCGTCTGGGAAGTCGACTATTTGGTTCTTTTTAGTGAGGAACCTGTTCCAAAGCTTTCGGGCTGACTCTCCGGGCTGTTGAGTTATATGACTCAAATCGTCTGCATCCGGTGGTCGGACATAGGTCCCTTGAAAATTTGCCCGAAAAGCGTCTTCGAGCTCTTCCCAGCTTCCAATGGAGTTTTCGGGGAGGCTTTTAAGCCATTGCCGAGCTGGCCCTTTGAGCTTGAGGGGTAAGTACTTGATGGCGTTGAGATCGTCTCCTCGAGCCATATGGATATGGAGGATGTAGTCCTCAATCCAGACCCCAGGGTCTGTCGTTCCGTCGTACGCCTCCATGTTTACGGGTTTGAATCCCTCTGGAAATTCGTGGTCGAGCACCTCATCGGTGAAACATAGGGGGTGTGCGGCACCCCTGTATTTGGGTGTACCTTGGTGTTGGGATGTTTGTTGTGTTGCATTGCATGCTAGGGCGCGCTTGCGTGGCCCGTATATGGATCTAGTTGCACCGTCCTATTGATGCGAGCCCTCACGCGGATCGCGTACTGGCTTATGTGCGGCGTCGTTTGCCGCTCTATGTTGGCCACGAGGTTGTCTATCCGACCGGATGGCCATTTTGTTTTTTGATTGCGGGGGATCTAAGGCCTCCTCATTGAATTCCGGTAGCAACTTTCGCTTCGGGTAGCTCTTGGTGTGGCGATTACCGCCGTATTTCGCTTCAGTGTTGAGTACTTCACTCCATCTGATTCCGAGTGTGTCTTGTGCAGCCCTGAGCCTTTGCTTCTGCTTTTTCAGACTCCTCGCAGTGGCAACAAGCCTTTTATGGGTATTCTGTTGCTCCGGGTGCCTGTCTGGTGTGATGTTATCCGGACTGTTATCTTCGACGGAGTCGAGTTGTTCGGTTTGATTCTCTGTGTTGCCGTGGTCAGACGATGGTTCAATGCCATGTTCGTCGTCTGCTGGCTCGCCTTGCTATATCGTTGGGTTTATATGATCGCTGCTTCTGCCGAGGCGGGATTTGGAGCGGCACTTAGCCGCCGCTTTGACTGCTTCTCGAGGGAACAACCCCTCGCTGCGTCCTTCCGTTCTTCGTCGTTTTCTCTGGGTGTGTCCACCATGTATACATCATATGATGAAGTGGGCATCCAGTGCCCTGTGGGCAGTGGTTCCTGTTTGTCTCTTGTATCATCATCCATACCGTCGATGTCTTCAGAGTCGAAGTCGAGAATGTCGGTCAAATCGTTGACAGTGGCTACTAAGTGGGTGGTGGGTGGGCAGCGAATTTCTTCATCATCCGCATCCCAATTCTGCTGGACATGGTTCGGCCAGGGCTCTCCTGACAGAGAGAGAGAGACCTTAATGAGTTCAATATGTTGCTGAAGGGCGAGTGCTGAAAGATATTCGCGGTGGTGAACTCCATGATCGGTGCCAAGTTGGATTCGATAGGCACGGGCACAGGCGGTTCGGAGTCTGTGGCCAGGGAAGAATCCGGCAGTTTGGCATCACGGCTCTCGTGAAGGGTAAGGTTGATACTCGGCTCGATATCTGATGAGAGTGTGGCCTCCACGGAGGGGTCTATCCACCCGTCACTGGATGGCGCAATTGCCTTTGATTTGAGGGTCGGAGCGGTCACCGGTGCGATCTCCCGAATACTGTCCGATGGTAGAGCTAAGTCGTGCTCATCGTGACCGTGCAGCGTACTCGGCAAGGGCTCGAATCTGTCAAAGATCAAGTCTCCGTGGATGTCGGCTGTGTAGTTCAAGTTTCCAAATCTGACCTGATAGCCAGGGGCGTAGCTCTTGATCTGCTCTAGATGGCCAAGCGAGTTGGCCCGCAGTGCGGAGCCGCCGAATACAAAGATCTGTCCGGGGAGAAAAGTGTCACCTTGGACTGCATCACTATCGATGATCGAAGGAGCCATCAAGCCTCATGATGACGACACAGAGGAACTCTCAATGAAAGCACCAATGTCGGTGTCAAAACCGGTGGATCTCGGGTAGGGGGTCCCGAACTGTGCGTCTAAGGCGGATGGTAACAGGAGGCAGGGGACACGATGTTTTACCCAGGTTCGGGCCCTCTTGATGGAGGTAAAACCCTATGTCCTGCTTGATTATTCTTGATAATATGAGTAGTACAAGAGTTGTTATTCCACGAGATCAGAGAGGCTAAACCCTAGAAGCTAGCCTATGGTATGATTGTATGTTGTCCTACGGACTAAAACCCTCCGGTTTATATAGACACCGGAGGAGGCTAGGGTTACACAAGGTCGGTTACAAAGGAGGAGATATGCATATCCGTATTTCCTAGCTTGCCTTCCATGCCAAGTAGAGTCCCATCCGGACACGGGACGAAGTCTTCAATCTTGTATCTTCATAGTCCAACAGTCCGGCCAAAGGATATAGTCCGGCTGTCCAGAGACCCCCCTAATCCGGGACTCCCTCACTAGTTTATTTCCATTTATGCTTTCTTCTTGTGTGTTTAATAAACCTTAAGAAAAACCAAAAAAATTAGTTGTAGCTTTTAATCAGTTTAATTTCCATGCTTGTAGTAGTAATTAAAAAGAAAACCCAAAAAGATTTCCTGTTCTTCTTTGGGGGTCAGTTTTATTTCCCGTGTAAATAGTTTTATTTCTTTTCTTTTCTTTGGGGGTCAGTAGGAGAAGACCATGATTAAATTGTTGAAGTGGCTCTTATATGCTTTATTGTTGATTTAACCAAGAGCCCATATTGCTTTGTCTTCTCCTGTTTATTGAATGCTCGCAGATTCCAGCTTAGTCCAATGCACGTGCACTCTTATTATTATTCACATCATTCGGTCATGCAAGTGAAAGGCAATTATGATGATATATGATGGACTGGCTGAGATGAGAAAAGCTGGTACGAACTCGACCTCTTTTGTTTTTGTAAATATGATGAGTTCATCGTTCTTGATTCAGCTTGTTATGAATAAACATGTTTGCAATGACAATTAGAGATCATAGTTGCTTGTGCCATGCTTGATTATCTATGAGTTATAATGGTTTACCTTGCGTGCCAACATGCTATTGAGATGGTTATGATGTGGTATGATGGGGTGGTATCCTCCTTTGAATGATTTAAGTGACTTGACTTGGCACATGTTGACGGATGTAGTTGAAACAAATCAAGATAGCCTTCACGGTATTTATGTTCATGGTGGATTATATCCTACTCATGCTTGCATCCAATGTTTATTAATTTTAATGCATGTACATGGTTGTTGTCGCTCTCTAGCTAGTCGATTCCCAGTCTTTTGCTAGCCTTCACCTGTACTAAGCGGGAATACTGCTTGTGCATCCAATCCCTTAAACCCCAAAGTTATTCCAGATGAGTCCACTATACCTTCCTATATGCGGTATCTACCTACCGTTCCATGTAAATTTGTATGTGCCAAACTCTAAACCTTCAAATAATCATCATATTTTGTATGCTCGAATAGCTCATGTATCAACTAGGGCTGCCTGTATCTTCCATGCTAGGCGGTTTATTCTCAAGAGGAGTGGACTCCGCTCCTCACTCACGAGAAAATGGCTGGTCACCGGGATGCCCAGTCCCATGCTTTATGCAAACTAAATAAAAAATAATTGCAAAACAAAACTCCCCCTGGGACCTGATGTATGTTGGAGGCACTCGTTGTTTCAAGCAAGCCATGGATTGATGTTTGTTGGCGGAGGGGGAGTATAAACTTTACCATTCTGTTTGGGAACCGCCTATAATGTGTGTAGCATGGAAGATATCGCCATATCTTGGTTGTTATGTTGACAATGAAAGTATACCGCTCAAAATGTTAATTATCTCTATTTCAAAACCGAGCTCCGGCACCTCTACAAATCCCTGCTTCCCTCTGCGAAGGGCCTATCTATTTACTTTTATGTTGAGTCATCACCCTCTTATTAAAAGCACTAGCTGGAGAGCGCAGCTGTCATTTGCATTCATCACTGTTAATTTATATTGGGTGTGACTATGATTGGATATCTTTTACCATGAATTACAATGTCTAGTCAGTCCTTGATCTTTACAGGTGCTCTGCATTTATGTTTTGCGGTCTCAGAAAGGGCTAGCGAGATACCATCTTGTTATATCATATTATGATTGTTTTGAGAAAGTGTTGTCATCCGAGATTTATTATTATGGCTTGCTAGTTGATTATTCTATTGATATGGGTAATCATGAGACTTGAAAATTATTGCAAATATGGTTAGTTATAATCTTTGCTGAAAACTTGAATGCTAGCTTGACATATTTACAACAACAAGAACAAACAGAGTTTGTAAAAGTTTTTCTTTATTTCTTTCAGTTTCTCAACTGAATTGCTTGAGGACAAGCAAGGGTTTAAGCTTGGGGGAGTTGATACGTCTCTGTCGTATCTACTTTTCCAAACACTTTTGCCCTTGTTTTGGACTCTAACTTACATGATTTGAATGAAACTAACCCGGACTGACGCTGTTTTCAGCAGAATTGCCATGATGTTGTTTTATGTGCAGAAAACAGAAGTTCTCGGAATAACCTGAAACTCCACGGAATATCTTACAATAAATAATAAAAAAATCCTCGCCAAAGATGAAGACCAGGGGCCCCACACCCTTTCCACGAGGGTGGGGGCGCCCCCCTAGGGCACGCGCCCTACCTCGTGGGCCCCCTGGAGACCTCCCAACTCCAACTCCAACTCTATATATCTTCTTTCGGGGAGAAAAAATAAGTGAGAAGATTTCATTACGTTTTACGATACGGAGCCACCGCCAAGCCCTAAAACCTCTCGGGAGGGCTGATCTGGAGTCCGTTCGGGGCTCCAGAGAGGGGGATTCGTCGCCGTCTTCATCATCAACCATCCTCCATCACCAATTTCATGATGCTCACCGCCGTGCGTGAGTAATTCCATCGTAGGCTTGCTGGACGGTGATATGTTGGATGATATTTATCATGTAATCGAGTTAGTTTTGTTAGGGTTTGATCCCTAGTATCCACTATGGTCTGAGATTGATGTTGCTATGACTTTGCTATGCTTAATGCCATTCACTAGGGCCCGAGTGCCATGATTTCAGATCTGAACCTATTATGTTTTCATCAATATATGAGAGTTCTTGATCCTATCTTGCAAGTCTATAGTCACCTATTATGTGTTATGATCCGTTAACCCCGAAGTGACAATAATCGGGATACTTACCGGTGATGACCGTAGTTTGAGGAGTTCATGTATTCACTATTTGCTAATGCTTTGTTTCGGTTCTCTATTAAAAGGAGGCCTTAATATCTCTTAGTTTCCATTAGGACCCCGCTACCACGGGAGGGTAGGACAAAAGATGTCATGCAAGTTCTTTTCCATAAGCATGTATGACTATATTCGGAATACATGCCTACAATACATTGACGAATTGGAGCTAGTTCTGTGTCACCCTATGTTATGACTGTTACATGATGAACCACATCCGGCATAATTATCCATGATTGATCCGATGCCTATGAGCTTTCCATATATTGGTTTACGCTTATTTACTTTCTCGTTGCTATTGTTACAATCACTACAAAATACCAAAAACATTAATTTGCTTTCGTTACTCTTTTGTTACCGTTACCATCACTATCATATTACTTTGCTACTAAACACTTTGCTACAGATACTAAGTTTCCAGGTGTGGTTGAATTGACAACTCAGCTACTAATACTTGAGAATATTCTTTGGCTCCCCTTGCGTCAAATCAATAAATTTGGGTTGAATACTCTATCCTCGAAAGCTGTTGCGATCCCCTATACTTGTGGGTCATCACTTCTCTCTAATGCTTGCATTAGAGTAGTGTAGCATGTTACTGCTTTCCGTTAATCCTATCCTGATGCATAGCCTGTCTTTGCTACTATTGTTGTTACCTTTACCTGCAATCCTAAATGCTTAGTATAGGATGCTAGTATTCCATCAGAGGCCCTACATTCTTGTCCATCCGCCATGCTATACTACTGGGTCGTGATCACTTCGGGAGGTGATCACGGGTATATATACTATATACTTTTACATATGTTACTGTTCGGAGATGGGGGCTGAAGGGGAAGGTGGTTCCATCCAGGTAGTGATGGGCATGGGTTCCCGACAACCTCCTAATGGTTACTTTGTGGCGGAGCGACATGGAAGGTTGAGACCGCCTAGGAGGGAGGTGGGCATGGCCCTGGTCGGCGTCCGCGGTTACTGGCCTATACGCACTAACCAACTACGCGTGAACAGTTATGGGCATTCGACGTCGTGGTATCAGCCGAAGCCTTCTTGACATCGGCGACTAAGCGGCACACGCCGGGTTGGACCGCGTAACGCAACTCCCTTTGTAATGCAGGTTGCTAGGTCTACTCACCGGCCGCCCACGCAATGTGCAGGTGTGCAATGGGCGATGGGCCCAAACCCCTACGTGCATAGAATTTAGACCAGCGTGCTGACCTCTCTATTGTGCCTAGGTGGGGCTGGGACGTGTTGATCTTCCGAGGTCGGGCATGACCCGAGAAAGTGTGTCCGCCCAAAGGGGATCGAGCATGTTGGGTTATGTGTTGCACCCCTACAAGGAAGTTTATCTATTCGAACAGCCGTGTCCCTCGGCAAAAGGACGAGCCGGAGTTGTACCTTGACCTTATGACAATTGGAACCGGATACTTAATAAAATACACCCTTTCAAGTGCCAGATACAACCCGGTGATAGCTCTCTAACAGGGCGATGAGGAGAGGATCGCCGGGTAGGATTATGCTATGCGATGATACTTGGTTAACTTACCATCTACTCTCCTCTACTGCTTCAAGATGGAGGTTGCCAGAAGAGTAGTCTTCGATAGGACTAGCTATCCCCCTCTTATTCTGGCATTCTGCAGTTCAGTCCACAGATACTGCCCATTTCATTGATACCAATGCATATGTAGTGTAGATCCTTGCTTGCGAGTACTTTGTATGAGTACTCACGGTTGCTTTGCTACTTCTTTTTCCCCTTTTCCCGGTTATTGCGATCATATGATGGAGTCCAGGAGTCAGAGCATCCCGAGGATGTTTCTATGTGAAGTTCGGCTTCGAGGAGTAGTTAGGAGGTCCCAGGCAGGAGGCCTTGCCTTTTAGATCATTGCTACTTTTGTACTAGCCATCTTATGGCTACTTGTTTAACTTATGTCTGTACTCAGATATTGTTGCTTTCGCTGACTCATCTGTGATCGAGCTCTTCTATTCGAGCCCTCGAGGCCCCTGGCTTGTAATATAAAGCTTGTATTATTTTATTTGTGTCTAGAGTTGTGTTGTGGTATGTCCCGTGAGTCCCTGATCTTGGTCGTACACATTTGCGTGTATGATTAGTGTATGGTCAAATCGGGGGCGTCACAATAAGTAGTGGAAAGGCATGATAAGTACAGAAATCTTAACTTCAAAAAAATATAGAAAAGGTAAACAACATCATCTCCAAATGATAGCTTGAATGTGTTGGTTTCAACATGCTGTTAAAGCAGATATAAAATGGAAGGCAATGTTACCGACAGCCGGCTTAACAGCCATCAAATATTGCAATTCGAACTGGTATTGTTGAAAATGAATAGAACGCAGGTAATGCTTAGACATCCCACTGGATAAATGTGTAAAAATGAAATAAAGGGCATGTGTTAAATACACCAGGAATAACTGGAACCAAATATAGCTGTTCAAACTGGTATTGATGTAGTCGAGTGGCACAGTTCCGACTTGCACATAATGAACACCACATTGTGAATGACTGAAATAAACAAGGCATAAATGACCAGTATAATAACCAAATATAGCCATTGAAAACTGGACAGAGTCTCACTGTAACCAACCTAACAAGCAAATACAGATAAACAAGGCATATGCTTGAAAACTGGACAAATGCTGACTACAACCAACCTAACAAGCAGATAAAGATAAACAAGGTATCTGCTTGATAATTGGACAAATGCTAAAAAAGCAACCTAACAACCAAATACAGATAAACAAGGCATCTGCTTGATAAATGGACAAATGCTAAAAAAACAACCTATCAACCAAATACAGATAAACAAGGCATCTGCTTGATAACTTGACAAATGCTAAAAAAGCAACCTAACAACCAAATACAGATAAACAAGGCATCTGCTTGATAACTGGACAAATACTCACTGCAACCAAACTAATAAACAAATATAGATAAACAAGGCATCTGCTCGATAACTGAAAAAATGCTCACTCCAACCAACCAAACAACCAAATACAGATAAACAAGGCATCTACTCACTATAAACAACCAAATATAGCCATTCGTGAAACTAAAGTGGACAATTCATACTTAAACATCACATAGACCTATTGAACAATACATTTTTCATAACTGAATAATTGAACACGGTACAGTTAAAGCACCACATGGAAAATGCTACTACAACAAAGGGTATGGGTTGGCAAGCTAGAAAAGGTAAGATTTGCTGATAGAATGTTGCCTCACATTTCATGGACGGGATCCTTCCAGTTGGAAGAGCACAGACCCATGGTGTGCTCTCTAATGTCATAGATGGGTTGTTTCACCTTGGAAGAACCTTCGTGGGTGCCCTCCTCGAGGTCGTGGTCGTGGTCGATGAGATTTGACTTGGCAATTGAGGATCCCAAGCCGCTGCCATAGAACGTGTCCTTCAGAAGTGACAAAATGGTCTCGATGGCGTATAAAGCTCGAAAATCCTTGACCACTTGGCGGAGGAGATCAGCGGCAGGGCCATCGAAGAGATCGACGACGGTTGAACTAGAGGGGTTGGGGATGGACCACTTAACCCGTGACAAGGCCCGCGTGAAGTCGTCGGTGTGGACGAGCTTTATGTCGTAGCCAGCTTTCCCGAGATATAGTAATACGCTAGCCCGCTTAGATGAAGCCTTCGGCATGGCAACATAGTCAGCGTCTTCACCGACTTCCGCGGAGACGTGTTGCTCTGGGATCGACAGGTCGGGGCGAACGGCAGCCACCTCGCCAATGTCCGCCGGAGAGGCCATGATAAACCTCTTCTTGGCCAAACGCTCATCGGGCTCCCCGGGATACGTGGTCGAGCTTAGGCTGCGACATTCTGGAGCAGGGGATGTGGATCTAGCAGGGAGGGATACCGCAGGCCTCATCTAAAAACTCAGGGGAGTGGGGCGACGGTATGTGAATCACTGGGTAACCTGAACTTTATTATCTAAGCTAGGAGGAACGGGCAGACCGGCAGGGGTTGGCAGCGGCGGCGGCCGCGAGCTAGGGTTCGAGGGGGGAGGGGCAGGTGGGGGACTGTGGAGGGGGTGGTGTTTGAGGATACACCATGGCTAGTGAAAATTTTGGTAATGGTGGGTGGAGATGGTGGTGGACGAGGGAGGGCGACGGTTCAAATGCCTCGGCTACTGCAATTTTACTATAAGGTCGGTGCTGGAGGAGTGTGGGCGACGGTTGAAGTATGACGGCTACTGAAATTTGGGTAAAGGAATTGATGAGGGGCGGGAGTGCCCAAGATCGTGCATGGTCCAATAACAATATGCGTGTATGATAATAAGGAAAAGTGGCGCGTATCCGCCGATTTTTGCAACGCTCAAGGCGGGTAGTTTGTTTTTATATTTCTAGCTAGCTGGTCTATCGCACACGGTTCATCCTAATTTCCAAATAAACTAACCCGCCTTTAGCTTGCACAAGTGGTGGTTTTATAGCGCACTTGCATTGCACACGGTTAAGCCAGTACCTCCACTCTTTGCTCACGCTTGCTGGTCGTGGTGATTTCAGTGCACTTGCATCGCACATGGTTTAGCCAATACCTCCACCCTTTGCTCGCGCTTGCATCGTGGTGATTTCAGCGCACTTGCATCGCACACGGTTGAGCCAGTACCTCCACCTTAATTTGCTCGCGCTTGCACGGTCGTGGTGATTTCAGTGCACTTGCATCACACACGGTTGAGCCAGTACCTCCACCTTAATTTGCTCGCGCTTGCGCGGTCGTGGTGATTCACATCGCACTTGTATCGCACACGGTTAAGATATTATACCCTGTGTCCGTTGAGGGTCATCAGAGTCTTTGCAGCAAAAAATAACATTAGAGAGGGTCAAAAGACAACCACACCAGCATGTGGCCCAAATATATATATGAGTGAAAAGGGTGGTCTGTGATGTTCAAAATTTCAATGCACAACTTTGACCCCACGGGCCCACGGTTGGGCGCGTCATTGAAGATCGATGAGAGGGGCTAGAAGTCAAGAATCACCTAGAAGTGGCCAAATATATGTATGAATATTGGGGATGTTTAAAACTTTAAATACACAATGCATAACTTTGGTGGCACCTGCCTCGCAAACCCGAAAGCACCCTAACAACCACCTAGCTAGGATATATATAATGACATAATGTCGTACCTAGCTAGGATGCTTGGCCCACCACCTCCCACTTCGTGTCAGCGGGGTGGATGCACGTAATGATCGATACTTTGGTCATACATGCATGTCGCCATGACCTACCATAAGACGGACCAATGAATCTTTCGTTCGGTCAAATGACATTTGTTGTTGTCGATAAACCGCTTGGGCCAATAGATTGAACCATCATAAAAATCGCACGAGAGGGACCACAAAACCAACACCTCTTGCATGTGGCCCAAAATGATGTACGCTGGGAAGGGGTGATGTGTGTTTTCAATATAGAATAATGTACAATTTAGATGTGGTGCCTACCTCTCGATATAGACACCAACCATGAAGGAAAAGTAGTTAAGGACGAGATACGTACGCAGGGTTTGATGTAGGTCGAACCCAGCAATCCGAGCATGTGGGAGGGAATCCTGACAACGCATGAGCTCGAGCTTTGGTTGACCGACAATTGATGGTGACCGGCCCTAACACGAACTAGGAGGAATCCATTCATGGCCAGCACATACCTCTCATTATCGATCAAAGGGATGATATATATATATACACTCGGGGAGCCCACAGATATCCGTGTCATCACAAAAAAACCGCACAAGGGAGACATGGTCGATCAGAAGACCCCGTATACACTGCATGCGGCTCGAAAATATGTATAGGTACGATGGTGTATGATGTGTTTAAATCCCAAATGCACAACTTCGATGGGCCACGCGAACTACATTACAAACGGAACACCATACCCGACTCCAAGCCTGGTTCAATACCTATGATGTCAGTTTCCCAACTTCGAGGTGGCGGCAGTCGGGGGGGGGGGGTCGTCCCACGCATGCGCTCAAACTTTATTTTGTCTAGCATGGGACACATCTATATATATCTATATATCTATACACCTACATAGTGTGCGAATAACTATGAAAGTTGCTCGTTGGATGAAGCCAATCCGATGGTATATAGATGGCAAATCCGAGCACTACTGGCCGTTGGATATCATCTACATTCCACCAGATTCTGCCACATGTACAATCTAGAAGACTCCATGATTGAACTTAAGCATAATCCACAAACCTCAAAACACAAGCACTTCTCCTTTGTTCTCTAGAATCTTCCATATCTTAATTGCCCAAACCTTTTTTTCTAAATGAATTGTCACCTTTTGTTTTTACCTTTACAATGCACAATTCCATGAGTCTTAAAATAATTTTTTATAAAACTAATTGATTTTGGATGAGATGAACTATAAGGATTAAACGAACATCTACATCATGCATATTTGGGAGAAGAGGCGGGAAACCGATGAGAGGAGTGGCGAGAAACGGTAGCCTGTTTTGAATGAAAACCTAGTAGAGAAGGAAGCGTGAGCTACATGACGGATGCGCACAGTGCTTACCCATGTACTGCATGTGCTGTCGAAAGGGCTCAGGGTTGCTGTTCGATCTGGGAGCATCCAATGGTGCACACGTATGATCCATGGGGTTTGGGTTCTGGCCAGTCAGAACACAGGACTCAGACCGCGCGCGCAGCGGGGGGGATATCATACGGAAACCAACATTCGGTGGAAAGCGGTGAAAACCACGAGAAAAAGATGTTTTGAAGTTTAAAAAAATGCGGGATGTTAAGAGGATGATGTTTTATTGCCACACAAAATTTCAGGTTGAAACACGTTACGAGATGTGAGCTATGAAAAAGACAAAATCAGTGTTGAATAGTGTCGAATAGTAATGTCACTATTCAGGGCGGAATTTGTCTTTTTCATAGCTCACATCTCGTAATGTTTTTCAACTTGAAATTTTGTGTCGCAATAAAACATCACCTTCTTAACATCCCACATTTTTCCAGATTTTTATGGAACTATAAAATATGGTTTCCACGAAGTTTTCCTTGAATATCGGCTTTCGTGAGTGAACCGTGTGCTATTTGAAAACATTTTGTGAGAAGAATCTCAGTTTTTAAATCCCCGTAAATCCAAAACTAAGCTGAAAATCGTGAAACCTGCCATGGTGTCACAACATTGCACTTATATGTCGAGGAATTTTTTTCGTCCATTATGGCACAAGTTTTATTACAAGCCTCTTACAAATCGGAGCTTCTCTCAAAGAAGCCTCGTGGTTCCGATAGGGAAACATGTCCCCCTTGTGGGCGAAACGTAATCATTGCCTCTTTTCACCTTGTATTTTCTTCTACGGGCAACATGGGAAGACAGGATATCTGTGCTGAAATTTAAACTTATTCTGAGTTTGTTTGGCCTTTTTATACACTAATTGAGTTTCCTAGGCATTTAATGTCCATAATTCAAATCTGAACTACAAATACATGCTCCAGTTCACCAAAATGGCTAGAAAAAATATACATGTATCCTTGGGTGCATGTTTAGGTCTCATGCCAGGAATGGGAACGAATTACAACTGTACCGGTGTCCTGGCTCATCCTCAAACATTTCAAATCTTGGTTTTTAAGTCCCCATAAATCCTAAACTCACCAGAAAGTCATCAAAGGTGGCATGGTGTCACGTCATGGTAAATATATGTTGTGGTAAAAACATTGCCAATTTGGGGCAAGCTTTATTACAAACCTCTTACCACCAGAGCCTGTCGCAAGAACCCTCGTGGTTTCGATAGGGAAAAGTGTCCCCTTCTGGGCCAAACGATAATCGCTCCCTCTTCTAGCCTCATATTTGCTTCTACACGCGACACGGAACAACTGGAGATTCGCGTTGAACTTTGAAATTATTCAGGGTCATTTGATCTTTTTATTCATTAATTGAGTTTTCTAGGTATTTAATGTCCATCATTCAAATCCGAACTACAAATACATGCTCCAGTGCACCAAAATGTCTAGAAAAAATGTACATGTTTCCTTGGGGTGCATGTTTAGGTCCCACGGAATGAATGGGAACGAATTCAACCGTCTCGCTGTCCTGGCTAGGCCACAAACATTGCGAATCTCGGGTTTTAAATGTCTGTAAATCCTTAACTCACCAGGAAATCATGAAACTTGGCATGGTGTCACTACATGGTACATATAATTGTTCAATTTGGGCAAAGCTATATTACAATCCTTTTACAAACAGGAGCATGTCGCAACCCTCGTGGCTCCGGTAGGGAAACATGCCCCTCTTGTGGGCGAAACGATAATCGATGCCTCTTCTCGCCTTGAACTTTCTTTTCTACAGGCAACATAGAATAATAGGAGTGTCGAGCTGAAATTTGAAACTGCTCAGGGTTCGTTTGGCCATTATATATATATATATATATATATATATATATATATATATATATATATATATATATATATTACTAATTACTAAGTTTCCTATGCATTTAATGTAGTCCATAATTCAAATTTGAACTACAACCACATGCTCCAGTGAAGCAAAATGGGTGGGAAATCGTGCATGTGTCATTGGGTGCATGTTTAGGTCTCGTTTAAGGAATGAGAATGAATTACAAACTTGTCGTCGTCCTGAAACAATGAGAATCTCAGTTTTAAATCCCAGTAAATAAAAAAAGTCACCCAAAAAACATGAAACTTGGCATGGTTTCATGACATGGCACATATATGCCGTGGTAAAAAAATCGTCCAGTTTGAGAAGAGGTGCACACATTAGTAGCCAACGAAGTCCTTTTTGAAACAAAAAGCTGACACGTTAATATCACACATGGTTGTATTATATTATCCGTGTCGAAATTTAACCATACTCGGTGGCGTGCGTGCAGCTGTTTGATTAGACGGGACGAGCTCCACAAGTCCGCCGTGCAGGCTCGACGGGACGCGTGCGAGCAGTCCACCACGCAGGCTCGATGGGACGCGTGCATCCTGTCCACCTCACAGGCTCCGATGGGACACGTGCGAGCAGCAAGGCCACCCATGCTCACCGGGAATCAAGCTCTTTGACCTCCATGCACCAGCCGCGCCCGCCTCGCTCACAACTTCTCCATTAATGGGTTAATTAAAGCACCTGGACGGAGGGTGTTTGCTTGTGATCCTATGGTAGCATTTTCTTTGTTCGTGTTTTCAACTCTTATTCCGCCCTAATTTAAATTGCCACATAGGGCAATGGATAATATGACCACAAATAAAACGGCAACAGATAATACGACGACAAATTTACAATGGCGCAGATAATAATTGTCTTACATATTCCGGATAATTTAAAATGTCACATGCGGCAAAGCTCGGAAGACGCGGGGGAAAGAGAAGAAGGAAATTGCAGACAATGATCTGGGTCGCTACTGTCTCTACTCGTCGATGGATCGCCGGGCAGCAAAATCCTCCAGCTCCTTTTTCAATTCCTCAAGGCTTTGCTTGAAAGCAGCCATGGATTCCTCCACCTCCTACTCGCGCTTGATCCGGAGATTCCTCAAGCCACCCATCAGTTCCTCGATGACCTCTTTCAGCGTCATCTCCGAGGCACTGCTCTGCTCATGCAACATCTTCCAGCTGGCAGCCTCCTCCTTCTCGGCGACCAACTTGAGGAGATTCACATTGTCATCCATGAGTTGCTCGATGAGGCTGGTCGCCTTGTCTACCGAGGCATCACGGATCTTGAGCAGCTTCATCAAGCCGTCGACCAGCTCCTACTGTGTGGTGACGCCAGCGAGAATGTCGTCATCGCCGGCAAAGGACTACAGGAACGCCAGCTCGTCGCGATGGCCGACGCTGCGAATGTGCTTGTGAGAGCCCTCGCGTGCCCGTGAGAGCTCGTTTGAGGGCTTCGCGGTGCGCCGGGACATCTCTGCTGCGGCTGCGGCTTCGTGGCGGTACCTCTCTAGTGCTTCCGCGGCCTTGGTCTTTGCTGCCTGATTATATGTCCACCCTAAACTCCTCCTACCGGTCATGGCGGAACGACTTGACAGAAAAAACAGTTTTGTGGGTGATGAGGAGAGGAACTGTGAAGTAATTTTCGAGTGTGTAGTTTTTATAGCCCAGTGCTAAGTGTGAACACATATTAGTTTGATAGGTCTGAATAGATTTGCAATTACTCATTGCATTGTAATCAGCAATGTGACGAGAAACAAGGTCAAAATTTATTGATGGCAGAAGGTTGACCACGTGGTAGCTCGTCGTTGAGGCGGCCGTGGATCGCTCCGCTTTGGCATCCCTGCGCGCGCTCTGCTCGCTGTTGAGGCAAAGTTACAATGGCAACGGTTAATAATTCTTAATAATTGTCTTAAATATTCAGGATAATTTAAAATGCCAAATGCAGCAAGGTCCAGAACACTCACGACCTACACGAGGTCCATAGTGCAGCCTCGCGGCGACGTGCCTCCCCCCAGCACGAGGTCCATCCCCTGCATGGCGTCCTACTGTGTCTCATCAAACGCCAGGACCCGTGCGGAGCGATGCTTGACCTCGTGAGGGAGGACTGCTTCTGCTTCGCAGATGAGGAAGAACGGGGTTTCGCCCGTTGGCTTGGTGGTGGTGGTGCATATCGACCACAGCACGGACTGGAGCTCGTCGTGCCAACCCCTGCCACAGGCTTCGAGCTTCTTCTTGAAGGTCCTGGTCTTAAGGCCCCTCAGGACCTCCGCGTTGGCACGCTCGGCTTGGCCATTGCTCCTGGGGTGTGCGACCGAGGCGTAGCAGATCTGCGTTCCAAGGTTAGCACAATATGACTTGAAGAGATTACTAGTGAACTGCGAGCCGTTATCGGTGATGATGCGGTTGGGGACCTCAAAATGGCTCACTAGGCCCTTCATGAACTTGACCGCAGAGCCAGCTGGGATGGCACGGACGGCCTCAACCTCCGGCCACTTAGTGAACTTGTCGATGGCGACGTAGAGGTATCGATAGCCCCCAGGCGCCCGAGGGAACGGGCCCAGAATATGCATCCCCCAAACCATGAACGGCCACGAGAGTGGGATGGTCTGGAGGCCCTGAGCTGGCTGATGGATCTGCTTGGCATGGAATTGGCAGGCCTCGCAGGACTTCACCAGCTCAGCCGTGTCATTGAGCACCGTAGGCCAGTAGAATCCACGTCAGAATGCCTTGCCGGCGAGGGTTCGCGACGGCGAGTGGTGCCCACAGTCCCCGCCGTGTATGTCAGCTATCAGCTCTTTCCCCTATTCCCTGGAGATACAACGCAGTGAAACATCATTTGGTCACTTCCTGTATAACTCACCGTCCTAGATGCTGTATGCTGTGGCCTGACGGGCCACGTGCTCCGCGTCCTCCTCCTTCTCCAGGAACGCCCCTTGCATCAGGTATTCCTTGAATTCCTTGGTCCAGCATCCCTCCCGGGGCTTCAGCACTAGGAGTAGGCACTCTCCTGAGGTCGGGCCACAAGCTGGGGCTCCTGTGGCAGGCGGCGGGACGAGTTCCTCCCGAGGCTGAGCTGTTCTTGAAAGCGATGGTGTTGCTGATGGCTTGAAGTGCCGCTCCTCGAAGATGCCAGGTTCCTGGGGCTGTCGCTTGGACACTCTTCGGGCGATGTCGCCAGCTTCCTTGTTGGTGCCACGGGGCACGTGCTGCAACTCCAGGCCCAGAAATTGCTTCTCCATCTTGCGCACCTCCGCGAGGTATGCTTCCATGTGCTCGTCCTTCGGCTCATATACCTTGTTGGAGAAGTTGACGAGGAGCTGTGAGTCGCCCCTGATAGTGAGACGCTTCACCCCCAACGTCGCCGCAGCCTTCAGGTCGGCTATGAGGCCTTCGTATTCTGCAATGTTGTTGGAGACCTTCTCGCCATGCTGGAAGTAGAGCTGCACGGCGTAGTAGAGCTTGTCCTGAGTGGGCGAGATGAGTACTGCTCCAGCCCCACGCCCTGGCACGCGAAGGCACCATCGAAATACATGACCCAGACGTCAGGTGCCTCACTTCCTGGCGAGAGCGACCAGTCTTCGCCTTCTTCAAGCGCCGGGGCATCTGTCCATTCTGCCACGAAATCAGCGAGTGCGGCTCCCTTGATGACCCTGGTAGTACCGAACTCCAACTGGAATGCTTGCAACTCGGTGTTCCATTCAGTGACTCTTCCGGCAGAGTTGGGGCTCCTGAGCACTCTCTCCAATGGGTAAGCTGAGACGACTTTGATGGGGTGGCCCTGGGAGTAGTGTCGCAGCTTTAGTGAGGCCACAAGGAGCACGAGTAGGAGCTTCTGAGGCATGGGGTACCGCACTCTTTGTGTCCCGTAACACCATGCTGATGAAGTATACCGACTGCTCGATGAGGGTACACGTGCTGACGAGGTTTGCGTCTTCCGGAAGCTGGGGTGCCTCCCGAGGGGGTAGGGCCCCCGACGCTTGATCGCTTGCCGAAGTCTTCGCGAGTTTGGGGGTTTCGCCCTGCCGAGCCTGATCTTCTGCCGCTGCTGCTGCGGCCCTTGTGGCGCCCTCCGGGTCTCGCGTCGTCTCTGCTGGAGGCGTGGCATGGCGCAGCGCGCCCTTGGCTTGGTGTTCTTCCCGAACCGCCACCAGAGCCGTGCTGGGTGAGTACGGGGTGGCGGCAAGATAGAGCACTAGGGGCTCGCGAGGTTGCGGTGCCACCATCACTGGAGGGCTGGTCAGGTATCTCTTGAGGTCTTGAAAGGCTTGGTCGGCCTCCGGGGTCCACTTGAACGGGCCCTTCTTTTTTATCAGCTTGAAGAAGGCTAGGGCGCGCTCTCCCAGCTTGGAGATGAAACGCCCCAACGCAGTCACCCGACCAGCCAACTTCTTCATTTCCTTGAGGGTCTGTGGTGGACTCATGTCTTCAATGGCCTTGACCTTCTCTAGGTTGGCCTCAATCCCCCTGTGGGACACCAGGAAACCCAGCAGCTTGCCGGAAGGGACGCCGAACACGCATTTCTCCGGGTTGAGTCGCAAGTCCACCTAGCGAAGGCTTTCAAAGGTCTCCTCTAGGTCTTGGATCAAGGTCCCCACCTCCCGAGACTTCACCATGATGCCGTCAACATAGGCTTCAGCGTTTCTCCCGAGCTGCTGCCCTAAGGCGATGTGCATGATCTGCTGGAAGGTTGCGCCCATGTTGCGCAGCCTGAACTGCATGCAGGTGTAGCAGTACACCCCACACGGGGTCAGGAAGGCCGTCTTCTCCACATCTTCTACCGCCATCTTGATCTGGTGATATCCTAAGAATGCATCCATGAAGCACATCAAGTCGCACTCGGCGATGGAGTCGATGATCTGGTCGATGCGTGGAAGCGGGAACGGATCTTGGGGGAAGGCCTTGTTGAGGTTGGTGAAGTCAACGCACATCTGCTCCTTCCCACCTTTCTTGGGGACGACGACGGTGTTCGCCAGCCATTCGGGGTACCGAACCTCGCGAATGAGACCCGCAACGTCCAACTTGCGGGTCTCTTGGACGATGAAAGCTTTCTTCTCCGTGGACTGCCACCTTGCCTTCTGCTTCACAGGGCGATGTTGGGGCATACCTTCAGGTGGTGCTCTATTACCTCTCTTGGGACCCCCTACCAGCTGATCGGGCTCATAGGCGAACACTCCCTTATTTGCATACAAAAACTTCACTAGTGCCTTCTCCTGAGCAGGCTCGAGGTCGGCGCCTATGGTAAAGGTTGCCCCTGAGGACCCATCCTACTCGACCAACACCTGCTTGGTTTCTGCTTTGTCCTGAGTGAAGAACTACTTCTTCTTGGTTGGTACGGCTCCCTTGGCCTTGGAGGTATCTGTGTTGGTGGGTCGTGCTGTCGCGACGGCCTTGAGGGCAAGCTTGAGCACCGCCAGGGCCTCCTTGGTGTCCCCCTTGATGGTGAGGATACCCTGTCTCCCCGGCATCTTCATGAGATTGTAAGCAGGATGGGTTGCTGCCATGAACTGGGCCAGAGCTGGGTACCCGACGATGGCGTTGTACGGGAAGCCAATGCGGGCGATGTCGAAGTCGATGAGCTCGGTGTGGTAGTTGTCGCGTGTGCCGAAGGTCACGGGGAGGCGGATCTATCCCAGGGAGCGGGCGGGGCCTCCGCCAACCCCCAAGAAGGGCTTGCTGGGGCGGAGCCACTCGAACGGTACGTGAAGGAGGCTGAAGGCCTCGATGGAGAGCACATTGAGGCCGGCGCCGCCGTGGACGAGCATCTTGGTGATGGATACGTGGCAGATGGTGGGTGCACACAACATCGGGAGCGCACTCGAGCCGACGGTGGAGGTGGGAAGATCCTACAAGTCGAAGGTGAGGTTGGCCTCAGGAGCGGCCCAGCCCGGCGGAGCCCCCGGGCGCTTGGAAGCGGCATCGATCTGGCGAAAGTACGGCTTGACATGCCGATCTGAGGGTGGTACTTGTGAACCGCCGAGAAGGGCTACGACGATGGGGGCCGCCGGTTCCCCGAAGCGAGTGATGAAGAGGTTGCACAGCTCCTCCCAGGTGGCGATAGAAGACTCCTACAAATGGAGGAGCCAGGCGTGCGGCGCGCCTAGAAGGGCATTGGGAACCAGTTGGCCATGATCTTGTCATCACCCCGGCTTACACGACGTCCTCCTCGTACGCTAGCAGGAAAGCCGACGGGTCTGCCGCGCCGTCGTAGCGTGGCGGCATCTTCGACTTGAACCTGGGTGGCCACTGCACCTGCCGCAAGGCGGGGGCAAGGGCTCGGAGCCCCCGAGTGCCACCGTGGGCACCGGTAGATCCAGCTGGAGGGGCGCCCGCCATGGGGAGTGGGTGTGGAGATGGTGGAGCGCGAGTCGACGGAAGGAAGACTCCGACGCACCCCTACCTGGCGTGCCAAATGTCGGATCACGGGTTCGGCAAAACCCTTAAGGTTCGAACACTAGGGTGCGCGCGAAGATCTTCCCCCTATCAATCCACGTCCTAACTTAGCTAAGATCTCACGAACTAACTTGACGAACTCGCAACACAACGGACACAAGATTTATACTGGTTCGGGCTACCGTTGTGGTGTAATACCCTTCTCCAGTGTGGTGGTGGATTGCCTCTTGGGCGGAGGATGAACAGTACAAGGGGAAGAACAGCCTCCTGAGGTTGAGGTGTTCTTGTGCTTGGTGGGTGTGCCGTTGTGACGCCCCAAGACCGACGCTTCAGAAGACTTCTATATTTTCGTGATCGCCGTGTGTTTCATTTGTGCTTGCTCTTTTATTTTTGCATTGCATCATGTCATCATGCCGCCTTTAATCTTTGCAACTCAAATAAATAAACCGTATGGATTTTCAGTCCATTTAAACCGAGGGAATTCACATGGTGGTTTCTCTTTAAAACATATCCTCCCAATAGTAGGGAGCTATATTCAATTTTTCTTTAATTTGAAATTCACCATAACACACTTGCAAAAATCCCAATGCTTTAGTTATCGCAACTCTTGGCCTCTAACTTTGCCATATGTCCTTTCGTCATTTTCCAGAGCTCCACCTAAATTCTCAACATTTTTGGGCACTTTGACAAACCTGTCCTAGTTCAAACCTTTTGAATCAAATTCAAAGGAATTTGAATTTAATCTTTCAAACTTGACCTTTTCTATTTTCTCGGACCATGCACATTTTTACGAGTCCGTGAAAATTATCCCCGTGCCCAAATTCCTTCTCCGACCTTTTATTTCTCTCATTTTCTTTCTTTGATATTCGCTGTTTTGGAAAATAAGAGAAATATGAGGGAGAGTCAGCCGACCAAGCCTCTAGCCTTTTCCTTCCCACCAATTTGGCCTAAGGCCCAGCCGCCGGCCTATCTAGGGCAGCCCCTCCCTCTCTATTGGGCCGGCCCAAGGCCAAAGCCCACCTAACCTTCCTGACCCTAGCCCGCACAACCTCTCTCCCTCTCGCGTTCCCCTCACGCCGCCAGGAGGATCGCTCAATCCCCTCCATTGCCTCGTTCCCTCACCGCCGCCAGAAGCCATCTCTCTCTCGATCCCCACAGCGTGTGCGACCGAACTATCCCTCTCCCTCGATGCCCTCCTTCCTCGCGATGCCCTTGCTGCATCCCCTCCTCCGCGCCGCCGCCTCCCCATGGCGTCGCGTCCGGCCTCCCACGCCAGAACTCTTAGAGCCGAGCTTCCCTGAGCACCTCCTCCTTGCTGCCTCGCCTGTCGTCGAGCAGGAACTCCGCCGCCTCGACTCCTGGTCTGGGCTCCGTCGACCGCTCCCTCCTCGGCTTTCGGCCTCGTCCAGGCCACCATGCCGTCGCCCCTGCTGCCTCACCCATGACCTGCTCCCTCCATGTTCAGCCTCGACTGGCGCTAGCCTCCCCCGTCTCCCTTGCCAAACTGCGGCCATGCTCCGACACCGCCCTTTGCTTCAGCCGAGCAGCGCCGCCGTCGCTTCCCCGAGCTCCCTCCTGCACCTGACCGCGTCTAGCTGGACAACTCCGCGCCTTCGTCCTGCTACTGCCACACGACATCTCCGCGTCAGACACCGACTCGTCCTCGAGCTTCAAACCTCATCCTTGGCGTCGGTTTCCTTGCAAGAAGTCGAAGTTGCAAGTCTCCAGCGTAGTCCAATGAGCCCCTGCTCCTTCCCTCGCTGCCCGCATGACGCTACCTCCATTGCACCCTCCTCGAGCAGGAGCATTTTGGGTTCTCCAGGTACGTCTACACGGTGACGCGCCAAGTACCTTTACCGCCCTCTTCGGAATCACCAAGAACGCCAAGACCGCCTCCGTGGAATTAGCCAAGTACAGCACCGACAAGACCACACGGATGCTCGAACGAGTACCGAACAAAACGCCAAGTATCACTATCGCCGAGTACGAATACTTCCACGATGATACGAGTACAACTACCGAAGACCCTCGAAGCCTCCTTGGACGTCAAGTCCCTCGCCGTGACCCCGAACATCTATGGAAAATTGTGCAACTAAGAACGTGAACGACTACCGCCACCAAGATTGCTAGAACCACTACCATCGTCGAGGAACGATAGTACCACTACTTCTACTACCATCGCGGGAACGACTAATTCCTCTACTTCCCTCGACGAACTCGAACTGTCTCATTTGCATGCTTTAAAGGTATACCGCCGAAAACGACCACTCGTGGACGAATGCATGTGTGGTGTATGAGATGCCTGTGTTTGCTCAGTGTCGGAGTTGTTCATTGCACGAAGCCCCTCTTTTGTCTTGCCACCGTCATGTGGGACACCCGGTTTCCGGGAGCACCCTACCATCCTTGCATGACACGCTTCCATCACTTTTCCTTTTGCAACGGTATCCCCTAGAGCTACCGGATCATCGGAATGTTGCCGCGACATCATTTTTCGTTTTGTTGCCGTGGCACCCCTTTCTTTCTACCACGGTGACAAATGCTCTCATCACACTCATGTCAACTTTTTCATAAAATTGCATATAACTTGTTCATGTCATCCGCATCATGTTAACAACATTAAGAGGTTTAAAATTGTTGTTTTGCATTAAATTGCTAAATGCACATGAGGATTTACCGGAATTGTTGTTTGTTGTTCCAGCCTCTTTTAAACTTGACTAGACAGTTAGTTTTCATATGCTTCACCATCTTGCCATATTAATCAGCATTTAATATTGTTGGGTACATAAATGAGAGAGAACTAAATAAGTCACGTGGTGTTTCGTCAATATGCAACAGAGTTGCATATTGAGCTCCACTTAATTTGTAGGATTGTCTATGCACTTTGCCATGCCATGCCTTGTTTCTTTAAATCGGACATGCATCATACTTGGTTGTGCATCATGCCATGCTTATGTGGTTGTTTACTATGTTGTTGGCTTCTTTACGGTGTTGCTTCTTCGGGTTAGTTCCGTTAATGTCGCATTTGTGAGGATCCATTCGACTACGTCCGTTTGTCTTCTTCATGGACTCGTTCTTCTTCCTTGCGGGATCTCAGGCAAGATGACCATACCCTCAAAATCACTTCTATCTTTGCTTGCTAGTTGTTCGCTCTATTGCTATGTTGCAATACCTACCACTTGCTATATCATGCCTCCCTTATTGCCATGTCAAGCCTCTAACCCACCTTTCCTAGCAAACCGTTGTTTGGCTATGTTACCATTTTGCTCAGCCCCTCTTATAGCGTTGCTAGTTGCAGGTGAAGGTGGAGTTTGTTCCTTGTTGGGACATGGATATTTTGTTGGGATATCACAATATCTCTTATTTAATTATTTAATGCATCTATACACTTGGTAAAGGGGGGAAGGCTCAGCCTTATGCCTGGTGATTCGTTCCACTCTTGCCGCCCTAGGTTTCGTCAAACCGGTGTTATGTTCCTTGATTTTGCGTTCCTTACGCGGTTGGGTTATAATGGGAACCCCTTGACAGTTCGCCTTGAATAAAACTCCTCTAGCAAGGCCCAACCTTGATTTTACATTTGCACTAACAACCTATCACCTTCCCTTGGGTTCTGCAGACTCAAGGGTCATCTTTATTTTAACCCCCCGGGCCAGTGCTTCTCTAAGTGTTGGTCCGAAACAGAGCCACTTGCGGCGCCACCTCGGGGAAACTTGAGGGGTGGTTTTAGCTGTACGTAGTGTCATCCGGTGTTGCCGTGAGAACGAGATATGTGCAGCTCCTATCGGGATGTCGGCGCATCGGGCGGTCTTGCTGGTCTTGTTTTACCATTGTCGAAATGTCTTGTAACCGGGATTCCGAGTCTGATCAGGTCTTCCTGGGAGAAGGAATATCCTTCGTTGACCGTGAGAGCTTGTGATGGGTTAAGTTGGGACACCCCTGCAAGGTTTGAACTTTCGAAAGCCGTGCCCGCGGTTATGGGCAGATGGAATTTGTTAATATCCGGTTGTAGAAAACCTGACACTTAACTTAATTTAAAATGCATCAACCACGTGTGTAGTCGTGATGGTCTCTTCTCGGCGGGGTCCGGGAAGTGAACACGGTTTTGGAGTTTTGTTTGAACGTAAGTAGTTTCGGGATCACTTCTAGTTCACGACCGTGCTTTGCTTCTCTTCTCGCTCTCATTTGTGTAAGTTAGCCACCATATATGCTAGTGCTTGCTGCAGCTCCACCTCACTACCTGTTCCTACCCATAAGCTTAAACAGTCTTGATCACGAGAGTGTGAGATTGCTGAGTCCTCGTGACTCATAGATTCTTCCAAAACCAGTTGCAGGTGCTGATGATACCAGTGCAGGTGACGCAACCCAGCTCAAGTGGGAGCTCGATGAAGATCTTGTTCGTTGTGTTGTTTTGTTTCCTGTTGATCAGTAGAGGAGCCTAGTTGGGGCGATCGGGGATCTATAGCCTTAGGGGTTGTCTTTCTTTATTTGGTTCCATAGTCGGACCTTGATTGTATGCTGGATGATGTAATGCTATATTTATGTATTGTGTGAAGTGGCGATTGTAAGCCAGCTCTTTATCCCTTTCTTATTCAGTACATGGGATGTGTAAAGATTAACCCTCTTGCGACATGCCTACTATGCGGTTATGCCTCTAAGTCGTGCTCTGACACATGGGAGATATAGCCGCATCGTGGGTGTTACAAGTTGGTAATCAGAGCCATCCCCGACTTAGGAGCCCCCTGCTTGATCGGATCGCTGACGTTGTTGAGTCTAAAAGAAAATGTTTTGAGTCTTAGGATTATATATATCGGAGAGTAGGATTCTTTTTACTCCTCAGTCCCTTCGTAGATCTGGTGAGGCCTCTTGACATAGAGATTTGACTCTTCTCTTCTCAAATTTCACGAATTTTTTTAGGATCACGCGGGTATTTTGGAATTGTTCCGATGGTTTTGTGACGATAACATTGCTCTTGGTGCCTCCTGACATTTAGGGGTTGTGGCAGTGTCCCGGGGAGTTGAGCTCCAAGGTGTTGTCGTCACAATTTTATCGTTGCAGTTGTGGAATACCTGAGTTCACCGACATCGAAAATCTCTTTTATGTAGTTGTTGGTAAGATAACCTCGACGCCACCCAGTACTGGGGCGGGAGTTTGGGAGTATTGCCATAACTCATATAACGGATGCTTTTCGAAGGTTGAGGTAAATGATTTCCGAAGATTTCTTGGTTATGTGTTGAAGGATGGATACAGCTGGATGTAGGAATTGTTAGTTTTGGGTGAGATATTATGCTTCCCCTGTATCCCCAACACCTGAGTGCATAACCAGAAAGTTTCGGGAGTTTATAAGTGGGAATTCAAGTAGCTCCTAGAATATCCTTCCAACAGACGCATGATATGATATGGGATCTATCATATGTTTGTTTTGGCTTATCCTGCAAGCCAATCCTTTGTTTTTTTGTTTTTTTGTGGTATTCGAGTTGCTTCAATGTCAAGTGTTGATTCCATGCCTTTTCCTAAGCGGTGTTCTCATGGTCCTATGTGAATACCAATCCTTCTTGATCATCGAGTTTGTCTTCTCAAATTCTTCTCATCCGGTGTGCTCCTCTTCAAGTGGATCCGATCATTTCAACATCCGCAAGATCACCTCTCGATTTTTTCTTAATGTTGTTCATTTCATCTGTCCCCAAGTTGTCCTTTGTTTTCCCACCCTCCCACCCTTTTTCTTCAAGGATTCATATTTCTTAATCAAGTATTCTTTTATTGATGGGAAGCCTCTCCATTCTTTTCCGTCAATGTTCTTATCCGGTGGTTCTCGGCAACATGCTAACGGAGCTTCAAGTTCATCATTCTTCGTTTTCTTCTTCTTCGGTAGGCTAAATTCAAGATTTTGGTGTTGATTATTCTTTTCCTTGTTTCAAATGCTTCCTCATGCCGGTGCAACTCATAATCATTTCCCGCTTGCTATTCAATTGTTCCGGAGTGCTGAAGATATCTCAGAAGACTCACGGTTACATTCTCGATCCATTCAAATTATTTCGAGGTTGTTATCTCATTCAATCCATTTAATTCAACCGGTGCGGTCTCTCTTCAAAATCATTCCAAAGGTGTTTCTTTTGAGTGGGCCCTAACCCACAGGTCTTTTCCCAGGATCTTACCTGACTCTTCTAATCTTCTCGAAGTTACTCTCTAATTCTTCTCCAAGTTTGACATAAGAAAGAATTATCATCAGTCATATGTATTTCTCCAAGATCTGTCAAATTCTTTTAATCGTTGATTCAACCTTTCTATTTTTCATTCCAGAGTGCGCCAACAATTCATGATGGTGTTTCTCGTCGTCATTAATTCTCAGATTTTGAAGACCGAAGAAGAGCTCCTCTTAAATCCTCACCCGTTTTCCAAAGATGTGTAGTTCAAGCTTGATGCCATCCTCACAATTATTTTCGATTGTGAGATATTCTTTTCACCCATCCGGAGCAATTCAAGAGTCTTTTCAGTTTGATTCTCCGGAGGCCATCATCTCAGAAGTATTCATTTCAGCTTTCAGCTTGCATTCTCCAAATCTTACCGGTGCATCGCTCAAGTATTCTCTAGTCAGTTCATGATCTGTGTGTTTTCTCTTGTATCTGAATTGCTTCAAGTATCTTCATTCATTTTCTAATTCCTCCCGGTGATTAGTTCTCTTTTCTTCTTTCATTTTTAATTCTTACGGTGGTTTGTTCAAGATTTCTCTTCCTTTGCTTTCATATCAATTTATTCGTTGGTTAAATCCTACCGGCGGTCCATTAAGTTTGCGCTATATCTCTTAAATCCTTTCTACGAGAATAAGTAGTATGACAAATCCGTTGCTTGTCATCAATTTAAATTGGTGAGGGATACGCATAATGTAATTCTTAGTCTTGTTTCATCCAAGTGATTAATTCCTTATTCCGGAGGTTCATCAAATTCTTGATTTCATTTGTTCATCTTTCTTTTTCAGATTTCCAAGTTTTTCCGCATTATCTCATCGCAAAGCTCCATCTAATCAATGCAAGGATTCATCTTCTTTTTCAAGCTTCCTTTCCTTGCGACCTTCTTTTTATCCATCCGGAGTTATTCGAGAGTTTTCTACATGGTGGTTCGTCAAGGATTCTTTTCAATCTTCGACCGTTCTTCAAGATTTCTCTAGGAATTTTGATACGCCAAGCTATACTCTCAAATAAACATGGTGCTCAACACATGTCTTGTTTTGAGGAGTTCAAGCATTCTTCATCTTGCATTCCGAAGTGCAATTCTTTCTACCTTATCTTTTGAGGTGGTCTTATGTCATTCTTGATAATTTCCCTTCGTGTTTCATGATTCACAAGTTATCAAGAATGAGGTATTTTAAATCCATCAATCTCTTCCTTGGAGTTATCTTGGGTTATATTTCACCTAAAGCTTTCCCTAAGGATTGTTGCTATTTATGGTGCTAATAAATGACAAGAGTAATTCATCTATCCTCCCGGTGAAATAAGATTCTTGTCTCCTTGTTGGTATCAATCCAATCTATTGTTTTCGTTAGTGGCAGAATTTCACCTCAGTTTTGAAATGTTTTCCATAAGCCCACAACAAGCTTATCCTTTCGTTGTTGATAATTTTGAAGTGTGAAGACTATGTTCTTTCCTTTGCTTATCCATTCAACCGGAGTGTTGTGTCCTTCCTTCAATTTCTTTTCATCTTATCAAGTTTTCTTCTCTTTTGTATCGGAGTGTTGTCAAAATTATATCATTCTTATTCTTTCTCTATCTTGTTTCAACAGGAGTGTTGTGTCTATCATTCCTCTTCTAACCGGACTCTCATCCAAGTGCTTTCTTTTTGCCAAGCTCATATTCTTTACCTTTCATTTTCTAACCGGAGTGTTGTCGTAATTGATCTTTATCGTTCCTTGTACATCTCGTTTCAACCGGATTGCTTGCATATAGTTCTTGTCCATTGCAACCCTTTTCTGATGTCTTTCAACCTACAAGGTTCTAGTAAGGTTCCTTGTTCCCCTTTTCTAACGGAGTGTTTTCAACTTCGTTCATCTTTGTTGTATTCTTTTCACGAAATTGTTAAACTCTCAAGGTTCGTGGTTTCATTCGTTTGTCAAAGAAGCAACTTAGTTTTACCTCTCCTCTTTCTCTTCCATTTCTCTCCAGTGCCATCCTAGATCTCGGGACGAGATCCTCTCGTAGTGGTGGAGTGTTGTGACGCCCCAAGACCGACTCTTCAGAAGACTTCCATATTTTCACGATCACCATGTGTTTCACTTGTGCTTGCTCTTTTATTTTTGCATTGCATCATGTCATCATGCCATCATGCCTTTAATCTTTGCAACTCAAATAAATAAACGATATGGATTTTCAGTCCATTTAAACCGAGGGAATTCACATGGTGGTTTCTCTTTAAAATGTATCCTCCCAATAGTCGGGAGCTATATTCAATATTTCTTTAATTTGAAATTCACCATAACACACTTGCAAAAATCCCCATGCTTTAGTTATCGCAACTCTTGGCCTCTAACTTTGCCATATGTCCTTTCGTCATTTTCCGGAGCTCCACCTAAATTCTCAACATTTTTGGGCACTTTGACAAACCTGTCCTAGTTCAAACCTTTTGAATTAAATTCAAAGGAATTTGAACTTAATCTTTCAAACTTGACCTTTTCTATTTTCTCGGACCATGCACATATTTACGAGTCCGTGAAAATTATCCCCGTGCCCAAATTCCTTCTCCGACCTTTTATTTCTCTCATTTTCTTTCTTTGTTATTCGTTGTTTTGGCAAATAAAGAGAAATATGAGGGAGAGTCAGCCGACCAGGCCTCTAGCCTTTTCCTTCCCACCAATTTGGCCTAAGGCCCAGCCGCTGGCCTCTCAAGGGCAGCCCCTCCCTCTCTACTAGGCCGGCCCAAGGCCAAAGCCCACCTAACCTTCCTAACCCTAGCCCGCACAACCTCTCTCCCTCTCGCGTTCCCCTCGCGCCGCCAGGAGGATCGCTTGATCCCCTCCATTCCCTCGTACCCTCACCGCCGCCAGAAGCCATCTCTCTCTCGATCCCCACAGCGCCTGCGACCAAACCGTCCCTCTCCCTCGATGCCCTCCTTCCTCGCGATGCCCTTGCTGCCTCCCTACTCCATGTCGCCACCTCCCCATGATGTCGCATCCGGCCTCCCGCGCCAGAACTCTTAGAGTCGATCTTCCCCGAGCGCCTCCTCCTTCCTGCCTTCCCCGTCGTTGAGCAGGAGCTCCGCCGCCTCAACTCCTAGTCCGGGCTCCGTTGACCGCTCCCTCCTCGGCTTCCGGCCTCGTCCAGGCCACCCTGCCGTCACCCCTGCTGCCTCACCCATGACCTGCTCCCTCCATGTTCAGCCTCGACTGGCCCTAGTCTCCCCCGTCTCCCTGGCCAAACTGCGGCCATGATCCGACGCCACCCTTTGCTTCAGCCGAGCAGCGCCGCCGTCGCTTCCCCGAGCTCCCTCCTGCACCTGACCGCGTCCAGCTGGACAACTCCGCGCCTTCGTCCTGCTACTACCACACGACATCTCCGCGTCGGACACTGACTCGTCCTCGAGCTTCGGACCTCTTCCTTGCCGCCGGTCTCCTTGCAAGAAGCCGCAGTTGCAAGTCTCCATCGTAGTCCAATGAGCCCCTGCTCCTTCCCTCGCCGCCCGCTTGACGCTACCTCCATTGCACCCTCCTCGAGGAGGAGTATTTTGGGTTCTCCAAGTACGTCTACACGGTGATGCACCAAGTACCTTTACCGCCCTCTTCGGAATCACCAAGAATGCCAAGACCACCTCCGTGGAATTCGCCAAGTACACCACCGACAAGACCACACGGATACTCGAACGAGTACCGAACGAAATGCCAAGTATCACTATCACCGAGTACGACTACTTCCACGATGATACGAGAACAACTACCGTCGACCCTCGAAGCCTCCGTGGACATCAAGTCCCTCGCCGTGACCCCGAACATCTATGGAAAATTGTGCAACTAAGAACGTGAACGACTACCACCACCAAGATCACTAGTACAACTACCATCGCCGAGGACCGATAGTACCACTACTTCTACTACCATCGCGGGAACGACTACTTCCTCTACTTCCCTCGACGAACTCGAACCGTCCCGTTTGCATGCTTTAAAGGTATACCACTGAAAACGACCGTGTAACACCCTCGATGCGACTATAGCTCCCACGTGTCGAGGCACGACTTAGAGACATAATCGCATTGAAGGCATATGTCGCAAGTTAGGCAATCTTCACAACATCCCATGTAATATAGTAACAAAAAGGGAAATAACATAGTTGTCTTACACTCGCCATGTCAATCAAGTACAGAAATAACATTACATCATTCAAACACTCATGGCCCGACTACGGCGCCAAAATAAAGAGAACCCAACATGCGACAACGGTCCCAATCACCCCCAACTGGGCACCACTACTGATCATCGGGAAAGGAAACATAGTATCGTTGAGAGTCTTCGTCGAACTCCCACTTGATCTCATACGCGTCTCCTGGAGCGGAATCATCAGGCCCTGCATCTGGTGTAATAGTAATCTGTGAGCCACGGGGACTCAGCAATCTCGCACCCTCGTGATCAAGGCTATTCAAGCTTATAGGTAAGGCAAGGTAAAATATGAGTGGAGCTACAGCAAGCGACTAGCAAGTATGGTGGCTAACTTATTCGCAAAAGAGAGCGAGAAGAGGAGGCAAAGAACGAGCGAGAAGCTAGAGAACAACCTGCGCAAACATTACTCCAACATCGTGTCCACTTCCCGGACTCCGCCGTGAAGAGGCCATCACGGTAACACACTCAGTTGATTCATTTTAATTCATTAAGGTTCAAGTTATCTACAACCAGACATTAACAAATTCCCATCTGCCCATAACCGCAGGCACGGCTTTCGAAAGTTCAATCCCTGCAGGGGAGTCCCAACTTAGCCCATGACAAGCTCTCACGGTCAATGAAGGAATAGACCTCCTCCCAAGACGTTCCGATCAGACTCAGTATCTTGGTTACTCAAGACACTTCGACAGGTTAAAACAAGACCAGCAACACCGCCCGAATGTGCCGACAAATCCCAATAGAAGCTGCACATATCTCTTTCTCAGGGCACACTCATATGAGACATCCTACGAGTAAAACCAACCCTCAAGTTGCCCCGAGGTGGCCCCGCAGTCTACTCGGTCGGACCAACACTCAGAGGAGCACTGGCCCGGGGGGGTTTAAAATAAGATGACCCGCGGGCTCCGGAAACCCGAGGGAAAAAGAGGCTAGGTGGCAAATGATAAGACCAAGGTTGGGCATTGCTGGAAAAGCTTTAATCAAGGCGAAATATCAAGGGGTTCCCATTATAACTCAACCGCGTAAGGAACGCAAAAATCCGGGAACATAACACCGATATGACGGAAACTAGGGCGGCAAGAGTGGAACAAAACACTAGGCGAGAGGCCGAGCCTTCCACCCTTTACCAAGTATATAGATTCATTAAGATAACATGGCAATATAATGATATCCCAACAAGTAAATAAATGTTCCAACAAGGAACGACCTCCAATCTTCACCTGCAACTAGCAACGCTATAAGAGGGGCTGAGCAAAGCGGTAACATAGCCAATCAACGATTTGCTAGGACAATGGTGGGTTAGAGGTTTGAAATGGCAATTTAGGAGGCTTGCAAGCAAGTGGTAGGCATCATAGCAATGGCATAGCAAAAGAGCGAGCAAACTAGCATAGCAAAGATAGTATGATCATCTTGCCTGCACAGTTGTCAGAGTTGACTGGATCCTCAAAAGCAGACTCAACGGCTCCTCGTTAGCGAACTCGTCTCCCGGCTCTACCCAAACAAGACAAACAAGCAACAAGGATATAATCAACCACGTGCAAGAACAAGCAATAAGATGAAATGATGACATGCTATGCGGGATGCGATGCGGGATGCAAAATGCAAGATATGACAGGGAATGCATGAACCTGGCCTCAACATGGAAATCCAAGTGTGCCACTGGAAAGATGAGATGACATCGCTTGAAAACGATATAAAGAACGCAGGAATCGGAGTTACGGTTTGGAAATGGCAAGCGATTCAAATATGACACCGGTCTGCGATTTACAGCAAGTAGGCATCTAAATGCAACGAAATGAACATGCTACAGCCACCAAACATGACAACAAAATACATGGCAGGGAAGCATTCAAGATTCTTAACAAAAGTCTAGCACTAAGCTACGGCCAAATCATCCATTAACAGGTTCAAACAAGCATGGCAAAAACGCAAATGGCAAACAGATCTCAGACTTAGTGAAATTAACACTTGTCTGGAATTTCAGATCATATAGCCCTCTTCGGAGCAACAAAACAACATGCTACAGGACCTGAACATGACAAAGAAAGACATGGCATGGAGATAATCAACAAGCTTAACAAAAGTCCCTTAGTGACCTTGAGCCAAAAGGGATCTCAAAATATACTAACAAGCACACGAACATAGCAAAAACATAATCAGTTTTCAGACTTAGTGAAAACTGGGACATGCTGAAACATAACTCATGAAGGCATGTTTACGAGCTCGATGCACTCACCACGGTGCAAGTCATGGCAAGACAAGTATACATCCCTTAAGAAGTCACAAAATGCAAGCTAGACATGGCAAGAACAATGTCATAGCATGCACGGATCAACTACAATAACATCGGCAAAATCGCAAACAAGTTGACGATCTGCCCATATTCGCAACGAAGCAAAAGTAGAGCTTGATTGACTCAAGCTAGGGTGCTCCATAATTGCAAATAAAGACATGGATGGATAGAGCACTACAATATTAACAAAACTCCCTTACTGATCATACTCAAAAGAGGCACGGATCACTAGGAAACAGCAAGAACATATGGCATCATGAGATAAACAATCCCAGGACTCACGGGCATATGGCTCCATAATTACTAAGTCCCTGAAAACAGAATTAGCATGTGCACCACTTTGCAAGCTTGCACAAGTCACCACACACATCCTAAAAATACATGGGTTGCACCTATGGAAAGATGACATAACCCTTAACAAAACATATGAAGAACTCACGGGCATATCATGCATACATTAATCATGGCAAAAATGACAAAAGTGCTAAACGGAGTAATAGATCTGACAATTAACTCAAGTAGCCCTCTTCTAACAGCATTTCGGGCATCAAGATAAGCTCAAATGAAAATGATGCAATGGAATGAAATGATGTACTCTCTGGGATGAACATTTTGATATGCTATATGCATGATTCGGAGCTACGGATGCAAAGTTACGGAGTCTCGAACATGGGCATATGAACTATAAATATCCGGGACTTGGTGAAAAAAAACTACCCCGGATTAGGGTTTACTGCAGCAACCCCGATCCAGATCTGGATCGCACTATTCACCGACGCGCGGAAGCCGAGGACGGCGGGGACGAAGACGGCGGCCGGTGGAGGCGAGGTCGCCGGCGACCGGGACGGCAGCGCAGGGGCCCGCGGCGGCAGGGGCGGCTCGCGACGCTCCGGGCGGCGGTAGCGGTCGGGCAAGGCGGCGACGGCGGGGCGAGGCGGCGGCGGTGGCGGCGGCCGGCGGCGACGGCGGAGCGAGGCGGCGGGGAAGCGGCGCGGTGCTCCTGCCGCCGGAGTGGGCGAGGGAGGCGGCGGAGCCGGGAGCTACGGCTCGGTGGAGGCGCGGCCTGGCGGCGGAGGAAGCGGGCTCGGGGGGCCTCCCGCGGGCTCGCCGGGCCGGCGGCGCGGGGCGGCGGCGCCCGCCACGTGGCGCCCCCTGGTAGGCACGGGCGGCTGCGCGGACAATGTCCGTCGGCGCGCGAAGACGAATAGAGCTAGGGTTTCGGGGGAGGAGAAGATCCTGATTTCGGGGGTTCTTTAAATAGACATAGAGGGAGCTAGGAGAGTCCAAATGAGGTGCGGTTTTCGGCCACGCGATCATGATCGAACGCTCTAGGACATGCAGTAGAGTTAGGTCGGTTTTGGGCCAAATTGGAGGGGTGTTGGGCTGCAACACACACGAGGCCTTTTCGGTCCCTCGATTAACCGTAGGAGTATCAAACGAAGTCCAAATGATATGAAACTTGACAGGCGGTCTACCGGTATTAAACCAAGGCCTCTTGGCAAGTCTCGGTCCAATCCGGAAATGTTTAATCCCCACACACGAAAGAAAGCTAGAAATGACCACCGGAGGAGAACGAAGCGCCGGAATGCAAAACGGACAACGGGGGAAAATGCTCGAATGCATGAGACAAACACGTATGCAAATGCAATGCACATGATGACATGATATGAGATGCATGACAAGGACAACAACACACGGAGACAAAGACCTGAACCCGAGGAAATAAATATAACTTAACGCCAGAAACGGCAAGAGTTAGAGTACAAATAGGGAAAGTTACATCCGGGGTGTTATAGACCGCCCGTGGACGAATGCATGTGTGGTGTATGAGATGCCCGTGTTTGCTCCGTGTCGGAGTTGTTCGTTGCACGAAGCCCCTCTTTTGTCTTACCACCATCATGTGGGACACCCAGTTTCCAGGAGCACCCCACCATCCTTGCATGACACGCTTCCGTCACTTTTCCTTTTGCACCGGTATCCCCGTGAGCTACCGGATTATCGGAATGTTGCCGCGACATCATTTCCGTTTCATCGCCGTGGCACCCCTTTCTTTCTACCACGGTGACAAATGCTCTCATCACGCTCATGTCAACTTTTTCATAAAATTGCATATAACTTGTTCATGTCATCCGCATCATGTTAACAACATTAAGAGGTTTAAAATTGTTGTTTTGCATTAAATTGCTAAATGCACATGAGGATTTACCGGAACTGTTGTTTGTTGTTCTGGCCTCTTTTAAACTGGACTAGACAGTTATTTTTAATATGCTTCACCCTCTTGCCATGTTAATAAACATTTAATATTGTTGGGTACATAAACGAGAGAGAACTAAATAAGTCACGTGGTGTTTCATCAATATGATTGTTTATGCACTTTGCCATGCCATGCCTTGTTTATTTAAACCGGACATGCATCATACTTGGTTGTGCATCATGCCATGCTTATGTGGTGGTTGTTTACTATGTTGTTGGCTTCTTTCCGGTGTTGCCTCTTCGGGTTAGTTCCGTTAACGTCGCGTTTGTGAGGATCCGTTCGACTACGTCCGTTTGTCTTCTTCATGGACTTGTTCTTCTTCCTTGTGGGATCTCAGGCAAGATGAGCATACCCTCGAAATCACTTCTATCTTTGCTTTCTAGTTGTTCGCTCTATTGCTATGCCGCGATACCTACCACTTGCTATACCATGCCTCCCTTATTGCCATGTCAAGCCTCTAACCCACCTTTCCTAGCAAACTCTTATTTAGTTTGGCTATGTTACCGCTTTGCTCAGCCCCTCTTATAGCGTTGCTAGTTGCAGGTGAAGGTGGAGTTTGTTCCTTGTTGGAACATGGATATTTTTTTGGGATATCACAATATCTCTTATTTAATTATTTAATGCATCTATACACTTGGTAAAGGGTGGAAGGCTCGGCCTTATGCCTGGTGTTTTGTTCCACTCTTGCCGCCCTAGTTTCCGTCATACCGGTGTTATGTTCCTTGATTTTGCGTTCCTTACGCGGTTTGGTTAAAATGGGAACCCCTTGACAGTTCGCCTTGAATAAAACTCCTCCAGCAAGGCCCAACCTTGGTTTTACATTTGCACTAACAACCTATCACCTTCGCTTGGGTTATGCAGACTCAAGGGTCATCTTTATTTTAACCCCTCTGGGCCAGTGCTTCTCTAAGTGTTGGTCCGAAACGGAGCCGCTTGCGGCGCCACCTCGGGGAAACTTGAGGGTTGGTTTTAGCTGTACGTAGTGTTCATCCGGTGTTGCCCTAAGAACGAGATATGTGCAGCTCCTATCGGGATGTCGGCGCATCAGGCGGTCTTGCTGGTCTTGTTTTACCATTGTCGAAATGTCTTGAAACCGAGATTCTGAGTCTGATCGGGTCTTCCTGGGAGAAGGAATATCATTCATTGACCGTGAGAGCTTGTGATGGAGTTGGGACACCCCTGCAGGGTTTGAAATTTCAAAAGTCGTGCCCGCGGTTTTGGGCAGATGGGAATTTGTTAATATTCGGTTGTAGAAAACCTGACACTTAAATTAATTTAAAACGCATCAACCGCGTGTGTAGCCATGATGGTCTCTTCTCGGCGGGGTCCGGGAAGTGAACACGGTTTTGGAGTTCTGTTTGAACGTAAGTAGTTTCAGAACCACTTCGTGATCACTTCTAGTTCACGACCGTGCTTTGGTTCTCTTCTTGCTCTCATTTGCGTGAGTTAGCCACCATATATGCTAGTGCTTGCTACAGCTCCACCTCACTACCTGTTCCTACCCATAAGCTTAAATAGTCTTGATCGTGAGGGTGTGAGATTACTGAGTCCTCGTGACTCACAGATTCTTCCAAAACCAGCTGTAGGTGTCGATGATACTAGTGCAGGTGACGCAACCCAGCTCAAGTGGGAGCTCGATGAAGATCTTGTTCGTTGTGTTGTTTCGTTTCCTGTCGATCAGTAGAGGAGCCCAGTTGGGGCAATCGGGGATCTATAGCATTAGGGGTTGTCTTTCTTTATTTGGTTCCGTAGTCGGACCATGATTTTATGCTGGATGATGTAATGCTATATTTATGTATTGTGTGAAGTGGCGATTGTAAGCCAGCTCTTTATCCCTTTCTTATTCGGTACATGGGATGTGTAAATATTAACCCTCTTGCGACATGCCTACTATGCGGTTATGCCTCTAAGTCGTGCTCCTACACATGGGAGATATAGCCGCATCATGGGTGTTACAGCCGCCGAGGATGTGGTGGCTCCAATCTCAGATCTCTCCTCCTATAGATATGGTGGTGGCTAGTTCTATTTATAGTGGCCTTGGTCCTCTCCCCAAATATTGAGCAGGAAGGGAGCCAACAACAGCCAATTTGAAAGGGGACAGCTAGTACAAGTTATCCTGACAAAAGCAGTCTTCGCCTGCCAAAGGCTCTGGTGGTGACACCGTCTTGGGCGCCACGGTGACCTCCGTCCTGCCGTCCTTCTGGTGTTGGTCTCGTTGCACCAATATGGAAACCTTTGCTTGATGCCTCGGTACTCCGCGCCTGCGCTTGTCCCCTTAGCACCAAAGAGGAAACAAGGTCACGCTGGCGCCCGCCTGGCGCCCACCTGGTCTCAATCATCATGTCTTACGTCAAGAGAACCTCGCAAGGTTTGCCTGGTCTTGAACTCTCCGCCCCTCACGAGCCAGCCTGGTGAGGCCACTCCCGAGGAGGTCTTGTGTCGTCCGCCTCGCGAGGCTTGGCCCCTCGCGAGGGTCTTGATTCCTTGTTGACGAAGATGGGCCGTACAAGCCTGCTAGCAAAGCCACATCATGGAACGCAGGCAGGCAAGTCTGGGGCCCCCCCTTTCCAGAACACCGACAACCACCACATCATCGGGATCGAGGTTGACATGGCCGCCGCGGGAAATGATGAAGCTGCAGGCTGCCTTTGTCTTGACTGAATCGTAGAGGTCCTATGCCCATTCCTTACGGGGCATCATGCTCTCGTTGAGCACTGGTGATGGTGGTTCTTTGGGTGGGTCATTGATCATGCCGCCGAGCAGCTCTGGATCTTTTTCACGGTGGATGACAAACTGCTCACCACACCTTGTCTGCAATATGTCGATTGTGCTCCCAAGGACTGTGATGCCGATATTGCTGCCGATGGGCCATGGTGCCTGCACCGGTCGATGAAGCTCTTGCTCCCCGACCTGCTCCGGCTCATTCTCCTCGTCGAAGATGTAACGCAAGTAGGTGTCAACGTTGAAGCTTTGGTCGTTTCTTGGCATGCTTGGAATAACTAATGGTAGATGGGTGAGGACTAGATCTTCACATTGTGTCACGGCGGTGCGTTGCCGCCTGGGTTATATGCAGCAAGCCGTTAGCTGGTGGCGGGAAACCGGTGAGGGAATAGGCGTGGATTTCACAATTCACCCATGTGGAGCACGGGAAGAATAAGTGGAGCACACACACAACCCGAATACCATATCTGGTGCCACGTGTTATTTATCACACAAGTGTTAACATAAGGAAATGCATCGTGTGCGATACTCCTAGCCACCGCAAGCAACTAGTTTGCATTTTTCAAAGTTTTTTGTACACACAGAATCGCACACAAACTAACTGTATTAACCGTCTGTGTTGTAAATTCTCATCGCAAACAGTTCATCCGAGTCGGCCGTTTGCCATGTATCACACACATCTTGTTAAGTTGAACCGTTTCTTTTGCGTTCGCTAATCGAAAACAGTTCGTCCGAGTGAACCGTATGCCCTATATCACACACACCTTGATCTGGCTAACCGTTTATGTTGCACTCCCTAATAGCCAACGGTTCATCGGAGCGAACTGTATGCCGTATATCGCACACACATTGATATGGCTACCCGTTTTTGTTGTTCTGCCTCATCGCAAACAGTTCGAACGGGTTAGCCGTGTGCCCTACATCGCACACGGAACTAAAATCTGAACCGTGTTTGATGCGTCCTCCATTGCAAACGTTTTCCACCTTTTTGACAGTTATTTTACACCACCGTTTGTGATTATGGCATCGCACACAGTTTTGTCGAAGGGTATCTGATCGTAGTGTCGCATTAGCAGCATCCTGCAGTAGTGCATTATGTTCTGAGATTGATGTTGCTATGAGTTTGCTATGCTTAATGCTTGTAACTAGGGCCTGAGTGCCATGATTTCAGATCTGAACCTATTATGTTTTCATGAATATATGTGAGTTCTTGATCTTATTTTGCAAGTCAATAGTCACCTACTATGTGTTATGATCCGGTAACCCCGAAGTGACAATAAACGGGACCACTCCCGGTGATGACTATAGTTTGAGGAGTTCATGTATTCACTAAGTGTTAATGCTTTGGTACGATACTCTATTAAAAGGAGGCCTTAATATCCCTTAGTTTCCAATAGGACCCCGCTGCCATGGGAGGGTAGGACAAAAGATGTCATGCAAGTTCTTTTCCATAAGCACATATGGCTATATTCGAAATACATGCCTACATTACATTGATGAACTGGAGCTAGTTCTGTGTCACCCTGTGTTATAACTATTGCATGAGGAATCACATCTGACATAATTATCCATCACTGATCCATTGCCCACGAGCTTTTCACATATTGATCTTTGCTTATTTACTTTTCCGTCGCCACTGTTACAATTACTACAAAACTGCTACTGTTACTATTGCCACAGTTACCTTTACTTCCATACTACTTTGCTACTAAATACTTTGCTGCAGATATTAATTCTTTCAGGTGTGGGTGAATTGACAACTCAACTGCTAATACTTGAGAATATTCTTTGGATCCCCTTGTGTTGAATCAATAAATTTGGGTTGAATACTCTACCCTCGAAAACTGTTGCGATCCCCTATACTTGTGGGTTATCAAGACTATTTTCTGGCGCCGTTGCCAGGCAGCATAGCTCTATTCTTTGAGTCACTTGGGATTTAGATCTATTGATCACTATGAGGAACTTGAAAGATGAAAGAACCAAGATTTTTCCCTCAACTACGAGGGGAGGTAAGGAACTTCCATCTAGCTCTGCACTTGAGTCACCTTCTGTTTTGAGTAAACTTGCGACACCTACACCTGCTATTGATTCTGATATGTCACATGTTGTTGATGATGCCACTTATGCTATACATTATGCTTATGATGAAACTACTTCTATGCTTGATAATATTGTGCCATTAGGTGAATTTCTTGATGAACAACTTGCTAGCGTTAGAGAGAATGAAATTATTGAAACTGATAATATCGATGAAAGTGATGATGAAGATTCTCCCCCTAGATATGAATTACCTGATGTACCTAAGGGTTATGTTATGGATGAAGAAACTGATAGAGATCTTTTATCTTGCAAAGATAGATATGATCTTAAGAAACTGTTAGCTAAGATGAAAGAAAAATCTTTGAATGCTAGAATATAATATGACCCTGCTTTTCCTACTTCACCTATCTGTATTTCTGATAAGGATTATGATTTCTCTATCGGTCCTGAGATAATTACTTTGGTTGAATCTAATCTGTTTTATGGCTATGAATCTGAAACTGTTGTGGATTATCTTACTAAATTAAATGATATAGCCACCCTGTTCACTAATGAGGAGAAAATTCGTTACTACTATATCCTTAAGTTATTTCCGTCCTCATTAAAGGGTGATGCTAAAATATGGTTTAATTCTCTTGATCCTGGTTGTGTGTGTATTCTCCAGGATATGATTTATTAGTTCTCTACTAAATATTTCCCCGCTCATAAGAAACAAGTTGCCTTAAGGGAAATATATAATTTTGTGCAAATTGAAGAAGAGAGTCTCCCACAAGCTTGGGGGAGGCTTCTCTGATTACTTAATGCTTTGCCTGATCATCCTCTCAAGAAAAATGAAATACTTGATATCTTTTATAATGGACTAACCGATGATTCGAGAGACCACCTGGATAGTTGTGTTGGTTGTGTTTTCAGGGAAAGAACTGCTGAGCAAGCTGAATTGCTATTGAATAATATGTTGAGTAATGATAATGATTGGACACTTCCTGAACCAACTCCTAAACCAACTTCGAAGAAAAGGGGTATTCTATTTGTTAGTCCCGATATATGCAAGAGGCGGAGAAATCCATGAAAGAAAAGGGTATTAAAGCTGAAGATGTTAAGAATTTACCACCTATTGAAGAAATACATGGTCTTGATAACCCGACACAGGTAGTAAAGGTAAATTCTCTCTATAGATTTAATAAGGTTGAAATCCCATCTACTAAGTTTGCTACCCAATGCTTGGACGAGTTTGATAATTTTATTGTTAAACAGGAAGACTTTAATGCTTATGTTGGTAGACAATTGAAACGTAATGCTTATATGATTGAACACTTGAGTGATTATATGTCTAGAGTTAAAGGTGAGCTTAAACTTATTAGTAAACATGCATCTATGGTTACCACTCAAGTAGAACAAGTGCTTAAAGCTCAAGATGATTTGCTCAATGAATTAAATAATAAGAAAAATGATAATGTTGTTAGAGTTGTGACTAGAGGGGGTAGAATGACTCAAGAACCTTTGTATCCTGAGGGCCACCCTAAGAGAATTGAGCAAGATTCTCAGAGAACTAATGTTGATGCACCTAGTCCTTCTAAGAAGAAGAAAAAGAAAAATGATAGGACTTTTCATGCTGCTAGTGAACCTCTTGTTGACACACCTGAGAATCCCAATGATATTTCTGTTTCTGATGCTGAAACACAACCTGGTAAAGAACATGAACCTAGTGATAATGTTAATGATGATGTTCATGTTGATGCTCAGCCTAGCAATAACAATGATGTAGAGATTGAACCTGCAGTTGATCTTGATAACCCACAATCAAAGAATCAACGTTATGATAAGAGAGACTTTGTTCCTAGGAAGCACGGTAAAGAAAGAGAACCATCGGTTCAAAAACCCATGCCTTTTCCTCATAAATCATCCAAGAAAAAGGATGATGAGGATTTTGAGTGCTTTGCTGAAATGATTAGACCTATCTTTTTGCGTATGCATTTGACTGATATGCTTAAAATGAATCCTTATGCTAAGTATATGAAAGATATTGTCACAAATAAAAGAAATATACCAAAAGCTGAAATTTCCACCATGCTTGCTAATTATACTTTTAAGGGTGGAATACCAAAGAAACTAGGAGATCCTGGAGTACCAACTATACCATGCTCTATTAAGAGAAACTATGTTAAAACTGCTTTATGTGATCTTGGAGCTGGTGTTAGTGTTATGCCTCTCTCTTTATATCATAGACTTGATTTGAATAAGTTGACACCTACTGAAATATCTTTGCAAATGGCTGATAAATCAACTGCTATACATGTCGGTATTTGTGAGGGTGTGCCTGTTGTGGTTTCAAACGTTACTATTTTAACAGACTTTGTTATTCTTGATATTCCTGAGGACGATAGTATGTCTATTATCCTTGGTAGACCCTTTTTGAATACTGCAGGGGCTGTTATTGATTGCAACAAAGACAATGTCACTTTTCAGGTTAATGGTAATGAGCATACGGTACACTTTTCGAGGAAACAACCTCAAGTCCACAGTATCAATTCTATTGGAAAAACTTCAACAATAACTATTGGAGGTTTTGAATTTCCTCTTCCTACTGTCAAGAAGAAATATGATATTCTTATTGTTGGGGACGTGCATATCCCCGTTGAGGTAACTTAGTGTTATTCGAAAATTCTCCGGTTTCATGGAATTCAGAAAGAGTTTGTTAACAACACTTGATCAACCTTGTTAGTGGATTCCTTTTGATGAGCATGAGATGGATGAAGTTAGAAAGCACAACTCTGTGTACCCTCCTTTTACTTCTTGTTATTTAGATTAAATAAAGAAAAAATAGTATTTTCTGTCTGTTTTCTGAATTATTCTTGCAATAAATAATACCCCGAAAATAAAAGTTCTCCAAATGTCCTGAAAATTTTAGATGGTTTTTGTAGAATATTTAAGAATATCTAGCACTAAGAACACACCAGGGGCCACACCACCTGGCCACGAGGGTCCACGGCACGCCCCTACCTCGTGGACCCCATGTGTGCCCCTCCACTTATTCCAGCACCCACATACTTCGTCTTCCTCCAGAAAAAAATCGTCCCACAGCTCAAACCTGAGTTCTAGCTCATCTTGCTGCCATTTTTGATCTCCTAGCTCAAAGCTCCATTCACAAGACTGCTTTGGGGGATTGTTCTTCGGTATGTGACTCCTCCAATGGTCCAATTAGTTTTTGTTATAGTGCTTTATTCATTGCAAATTTTTGCTGCTTAGGTGACCCTGTTCTTGAGCTTGCATGTCAAATTTATGTGGTCAAAAGTAGTTTTAATTCATGATATGGCCTCTAGTCACTTGTAGGAGTAGTTGCTATCAATCTTGTTGAGTTTGATTCACTTTTATTTTGAGTCACTAAAAATTTCAGAAATTTTTCAGAGAGAGAAAATGATGAAGAGATTGTTGAGCGGCTCTTCGAGCCGAAGCTCGAAGGATAAGCAGAGTGAAGAGAATAAGAAGCCCAAATATAATCTCCCTCGCACTGCGGAGGTTCGGCCGTGCGAATGGCCATGTGATGAGTTCTTGAGAGCAGTCGGGATTCATGATGACTTTTATTATTTGGCTGAGAATGCAGGCCTCACCGACTTCCTTCGCGACCAGCGCGAATAGTATCTCCTCCTCACTAATATTTTCATGAAATTTTTTTACTTTCATGGTAAGGAATCACCACCTTAAGTGGAATTTTACTTATATGATGAGGTTAAGGAGATGTCACTATATGATTTTTTTCCGGGTCTGTAAGATACCCTTTGCGGGCAGCATCAAGGAACCACATCGTAATGATGTGGAGGGGTTTATTGATACGATTGCTGTAGGGGAAACGAGGAAAGTTTTCGATGCAAGAATTACTAGAATACATTTTCCTGTTCTACGTTACTTTGCAATATTTGCTAGTGGATGCTTAATTGGTCGCGGGAACAATGGAAATCTTAGTGCCCCTGATATTGTTATTTTGCGCCATGCTTTGTTTCGTGATACAACTTTCAGTTTAGGCGCTATTGTTTCTGAATGATTAAATCTGAACCGTAGAAAGGGCCCCATCTTCGGAGGCATCTTTGCTTCGCACCTTGCTGCACACTTTGGGATACCTATTAGGCATTATGAGAAAGAGGAAAAGTTGTTGCCCCCTATTTTTCTAGATTATAAGAGTATGGTAGCACATGACTTTATTGTTAAAGATAAGAAGAAGACGCTTAAGTATAAATTGATATTTGATAAAAATTACTGTGAGATTATTACCTTGCCCGCACCCTCTCTGTTTAACATACTTTCAAGAACGTACCTCATCCTACCTGAAGCCATTTATGCGTAATGGAGCCTGACACAAGTTCCAGAGCCTGAACCGGAGCCACCACTTGACCCTTATCGACAGTCTGTTTATCAGTGGGATCCAGAGGAGATCGCCAACCAGTGGCACCCAGAGGACACTCCTCCGTACACCGGAGAGGTCGGATTTGAGTCGTGGCCATAGACCAACTTAGGCCAAAAGCCTAAGCTTGGGGGAGTACGTATTTCTCACCGACATTACATTCATGTTCACACACCCATTCCAGTTGTCGGTGCTCATACTTTTTCATTGTACTATCCATGCTAGCTTATTTTCTTTTCCAACATTCTTCTTGTGTGTTTGAAAAACCTTAATAAAAACCCAAAAAATAAGTTGTAGCTTTTAGCTAGTTTACTTTCCATGCTTGTAGTAGTAGTAATTAAAATAAAACCCAAAAAGATTTCTCAATTCTTCTTTTGCTTGTTGGGAGCTTTCCCGTGTAAATAGTTTTATTTCTTTTCTTTGGGGGTCGAGAGGAGAAGACCATGATGAAAATGTTGAGTGGCTCTCATATGCATTATTGTTGATCTAACCAAGAGCCCGTATTACCTTATCTTCTCCCTTGTATTAAATGCTTGCAGATTCCAGCTTAGTCCAATGCATGTGCACTATTATTATTATCCACACTATTCGGTCATGCAAGTGAAAGGCAAAAATGATGATATATGATGGACTGATTGAGATGAGATAAGCTGGTATGAAGTCGACCTATCTTGTTTTTGTATATATGATTAGTTCATTGTTCCTGATTCAGCCTATTATGAATGAAACATGTTTGCAATGAAAATTAGAGATTATAGTTGGTCATGACATGCTTAATTAGCTAGGAGTTTATAATTGTTTACCTTGTGTGCCAACATGCTATTAAAACGGTTGTGATGTGGTATGATAGGGTGGTATCCTCCTTTGAACGATTCGAGTGGCTTGACTTGGCACATGTTCACGCATGTAGTTGAAACAAAATCAACATAGCCTCCATGATATTTATGTTCATGGTGAATTATATCCTACTCATGCTTACACTCAGTGTTGATTAATTTTATTGCATGTTCATGACTGTTGTTGCTCTCTAGTTGGTCGCATCCCAGTCTTTTTCTAGCCTTCACTTGTACTAAGCGGGAATACTGCTTGTGCATCCACTCCCATAAACCCCAAAGTTATTCCATATGAGTCCACCATACCTTCCTATAAGCGGTATCTACCTGCCGTTCCAAGTAAATTTGTATGTGCCAAACTCTAAACCTTCAAATGAAATTCTGTTTTGTATGCTCGAATAGCTCATGTATCAACTAGGGTTGTCTATATCTTCCATGCTAGGTGGGTTATTCTCACAAGTAATGGACTCCGCTCCTCATTCACGAGAAAATGGCTGGTAACCGGGATGCCCAGTCCCATGCTTAAATTAAAATAATTGCAAACAAAACTCCCCCAGGATTGTTGTTAGTTGGAGGCACCCGTTGTTTCGGACAAGCCATGGATTGATGTTTGTTGGTGGTGGGGGAGTATAAACTTTACCATTCTGTTTGGGAACCGCCTATAATGTGTGTAGCATGGAAGATATCAAGATCTCTTGGTTTTTATGTTGACAATGAAACTGTACCACTCAAAATATTATTCATCTCTATTTCAAAACTCGAGCTCTGGCACCTCTACAAATCCCTGCTTCCCTCTGTGAAGGGCATGTCTATTTACTTTTATGCTGAGTGATCATCCTCTTATTAAAAAGCACCAGTTGGAGAGCACCGCTGTCATGTGCATGCATTACTGTTAATTTACACTGAGTATGACTGGATCTCTTTTACCATGAATTACAATGTTTAGTCAGTCCTTGATCTTCAGAGGTGCTCTGCATTTATGTTTTGCGGTCTCAGAAAGGGCTAGCGAGATACCATCTGTTATATCATATTATGATTATTTTGAGAAAGTGTTGTCATCCGAGATTTATTATTATTGCTTGCTAGTTGATTATGCCTTTGATATGAGTAAATATGAGACCTAAGTGTTATTGTGAATATGTTAGTTCATAATATTTGCTGAAAACTTGAATGCTGGATTTACATATTTACAACAACAAGATCAAACAGAGTTTGTAAAAGTTTTTCTTTATCACTTTCAGTTTGTCAACTGAATTGCTTGAGGCCAAGCAAAGGTTTAAGCTTGGGGGAGTTGATACGTCTCCATCGTATCTACTTTTCCAAACACCTTTCCCTTGTTTTGGACTCTAACTTGCATGATTTGAATGGAACTAACCCAGACTGATGTTGTTTTCAGCACAATTTCCATGGTGTTATTTTTGTGCAGAAATAAAAGTTCTCAGAATGACCTGAAACTTCACGGAGAATATTTTTGGAATAAATAAAAAATACTAGCGAAAGAATCAACACCAGGGGGCCCACACCCTGTCCACGAGGGTGCAGGGCGCCCCCCTTGGGTGCGCCCCTGCCTCGTGGGCCCCCTGAGGATCCACCGACGTCAACTCCAACTCTATATATTCACGTTCGGGGAGAAAAAAAATCAGAGAGAAGGATTCATCGCGTTTTACGATATGGAGCCGCCGCCAAGCCCTAATCTCTATCGGGGGGGCTGATCTGGGGTCCGTTCGGGGCTCCGGAGAGGGGAATCCGTCGCCATCATCATCATCAACCTTCATCCATCACCAATTTCATGATGCTCACCGCCGTGCGTGAGTAATTCCATCGTAGGCTTGCTGGACGGTGATGGGTTGGATCAGATTTATCATGCAATCGAGTTAGTTTTGTTAGGGTTTGATCCCTAGTATCCATTATGTTCTGAGATTGATGTTGCTATTACTTTGCTATGCTTAATGCTTGTCTCTAGGGCCTGAGTGCCATGATTTCAGATCTGAACCTATTATGTTTTCATGAATATATGTGAGTTCTTAATCCTATTTTCCAAGTCAATGGTCACCTACTATGTGTTATGATCCGGTAACCCTGAAGTGACAATAATCGGGACCACTCTCGGTGATGACTATAGTTTGAGGAGTTCATGTGTTCACTAAGTGTTAATGCTTTGGTCCGGTACTCTAGTAAAAGGAGGCCTTAATATCCCTTAATTTCCAATAGGACCTCGCTGCCACGGGAGGGTAGGATAAAAGATGTCATGCAAGTTCTTTTCCATAAGCACACTATATTCGGAATACATGCCTACATTACATTGATGAACTGGAGCTAGTTCTGTGTCACCCTATGTTATAACTGTTGCATGAGGAATCGCATCTGACATAGTTATCCATCACTGATCTATTGCCTATGAGCTTCTCACATATTGATCTTTGCTTAGTTACTTTTCTGTTGCCACTGTTACAATTACTACAAAACTGCTACTGTTACTTTTGCCACCGTTACGTACTTCCATACTACTTTGTTACTAAATACTTTGTTGTAGATATTAAGTCTTTCAGGTGTGGTTGAATTGACAACTCAACTGCTAATACTTGAGAATATTCTTTGGCTCCCATTGTGGCGAATCAATAAATTTGGGTTGAATACTCTACCCTTGAAAACTATTGCGATCCCCTATACTTGTGGGTTATCATGAACCCATAGCATTTTATCCTTTTTTGAATTAATTTTAATTCCAGGAATTCCAGTATATGGTTAAAACTTTGAAAATTCATATAAAATAAACCATAACTCGGATGAAAATAATTTATATATAAAAAATGACCAAAAAACAAGATGAATCCGAATATGGACTCTGTTCATTTGTCACATGCCCCTAGCATGCTGAACATGGAACCATCCCCTCTTTTCATTTGTCCAGAAAATGCCAAACACTAGGAAAACATTCCCAAATGTTTTCCCCCTTCGCTGGTAACGTGTAGTACTGAGTTAGATCACCCCTAGTGTACCGTATTGCCATGTTATGCTTTCTGATGCCTTGTTTGCTTTTATATTTATTGTTTCTTCCCCCTCTTCTCTCTGTTAGACCCTGAGATCGCTATCGATGCCACTGCAATTGATTGTGTCGACAACGACCCTTCCTTCTCAGCAGAGATTCCAAACACATTAGATTTTGCTACTGTATTTGATTGCTCCTATTCTGATGCATAGCCTACTTTTTTAACCCACTTTTGTACCTTACCTGTTTATCCTATCTGCTTAGTATAGGTTGGTCAGTGATCCACCAGTAACCCCTCACCTTATCCTTGTTGCCCCCGCATTATGACGGATGACTCGATCAATGTGCTCGACATCCAGAGCCCGACACATTACTTCACCCACTTTAGTTGTACGACTCTGCAGAGCTGTTATTGAGTGCCAAAGGTGATACCTCGTCACACACTCCCAATGACAACTCTGTAGTGTAGCTAATCGGACGTGGCCTATAGTGGGTGATTCCTCCTTCACCACTTCCAATAATCGACTATGTCGTGCAACACCTCAAGTGTGAACCCTCGAGGGTGATTCCTCTAAGTTCACCTTGATGGTTACATCGAGGGGGAATCCATCGAGGGTGATTCCTCGGGTTTCCCCTTGTTTGTTCTCGACACATGGTTACTTTGACTTTACACCCCAAAACCATGTTAAATATGGGTCGGCCCCGAGGGGCACCCGCGAGAGTTACTGTTACTGCAGGACTGGAGGGACAGGCGGTACCACCCCGGTAGAGGTGGACCTGAGTTCCCGATAGTCTGTTGTGAGTCAGGTTGACCATGAGGGTACCCGCGAGTTGATGTGTAGTCGGGTTCATCTGGAGGATACCCGCGAGTTTTCTGCGCGGTGCGGCCGGGCATTCTTAGCCCTTGCTGCAAGTCTGTGAGACGGGGCGACGGGACCACATATCGTGGATCATTGATCGTTACCGCATGCTACTAGGACACTAACGGTTTGGATATGTGATCTGAGTAGGCCTCTGGCCTTTTCTCACTAACCACCACGCGGGAATAAGTATGGGCACTCAACGTCGTATGTATCAGCCGAAAGCTCTTCGGACATCAGCGACTGAGTGATGCGGGCTGGGTTGGACTGGAACGCCTGCACTTGTATAAGGGGGCTAGGTCTGCTCGTCAGCTGCGTTCGCAATGTGCAGGAGTGCAAAGGGCGATGGGCCCAAGACCCTTGCGCGCTTAGGATGTAGACCGGCATGCTGGCCTCTCTGTTGAGCCTAGGTAGGACTACGGTGTGTTGATCAGCTGAGGGCGGTCATGACCTAATGGTGTGTCCGGCCGGAGTTGATCGAGCGTGTTGGGTAAGTTTGTGCACCCCTGCAGGTAAGTATTATCTATTCGAATAGCCGTGTCCACGGTAACAGATGCTCGAAGTTGTATCCTGATTGATACAACTAGAACTGGATGATGAGGCATGAGTAATAGATATGATGGCTCTGGGATTGCTTTCTCTCAGGCAACCAAGGAAGTGATCTCCGGGCGATGTTACAACATACTTACTACTACTATAATCTGTTACTCTTATCTCTTCAGATGCTGCAAGATGCTTGAAGATACTAGTCTTTGATAGGCCAGGTTTTTCCCTTTCTCTTCGAGCATTCTGTAGTTCAGTCCACACATACATCCCATTCCTTTGATGCTGATGCATACTTAGTTTAGATCTAATGTAAGTCTTGCGAGTACTTTGGAGGAGTACTCATGGTTGCTTTGCTACCTCTTTTCCCCTATACCCGATTGTTACGATAAGATGGCAGATCCCAGGAGCCAGATGCCACCACCAACAACTACTACTACCCCGAGGGTGCCTACTACTTCGTGGAGACCGCCGACGACCAGGAGTAGTTAGGAGGCTCCCAGGCAGGAGGCCTTGCCTTTTCGATCATTGTTGCTTTTGTTCTTGCCTTCTTAAGGCAAACTTGTTTAACTTATGTCTGTACTTAGATATTGTTGCTTCCGCTGACTCTTGTGTATTCGAGCTGATGTATTCGAGCCCTCGAGGCCCCTGCCTTATAATATAAAGCTCGTATTATTTAATTTATGTAGAGTTCTGTTGTGATGTCTTCCTGTGAGTCCCCGATCTTGATCGTACACATTTACGTGTATGATTAGTGTACATTTGAATCGGGGTGTCACAGTGATGGTGATGGTGGTGAAGTAGTGGGCTCACACTTCAGTTTTAGCAGGCACTCCAATCTACGGTTGATGCTCTGAAGGGCGATGTATTCCTCTTCCAACAAAATAACTTCGCAAGTGAGATACATATTCTGAAGACAAACCGTTTCAAAGGACCTTAGGGCTTCGATTTCATATGGGGAGAGATGATCATAGGAAGGTTGAAGGATATCCCCCTCTTTCGCAATTTCCTCCATGGGCATGGCTTACCCTCCTTCTTGGGCTTGATCCCCTGCAACTTCTTCGACCTTGTCCTCCTTGGGTGTCTCCTTTGTTTCCTCTCTCCTTAGTTCCATCTTCAGCAGCCAACCATCATCTCCCTCGTTGTTGGAGGAGGGAGAAGACATGATGCCTGGCTTAATAGATCTGGCAAAAAATAGCATGAAACAAGAACAGACCCGCGATGTGGTGGTCAAAATGTCCGGGAGTATATAAGAAGAATTTTTATCTTGAAAAACAAGTAACCCAGAGAAAAACGGAGTCGGGAAGGCTCACTACCCACTAGGGCGCGCCAAGGGGGCAAACGCGCCCTGGTGCCTAGTGGGCACCTGGTGGCCTTCTTGGTTGTTTCTTATTTTTTTTAATATTCCAAAAGTGAGGTAAATAATTTTAATGGAATTTTTAGAGTCGGTTTACTCACCATATCACGTGCCTCTTCCTTTTCAGGGTTCTGGAGTGTTCTGGAAGGTCTCTTTTATGTATTCCTCCGCTGTCACGGTTTGAATAAAATTACTTTTAACATTAATAGGCGTACCTGAGATATAATGCTTAATTCCTTGACCATTGACCACCTTCGACATTATCGATCCTAATAGCTCCAGAACGATAAACTTCTTCAATCATATATGGTCCTTCCCATTTGGAGAGAAGTTTTCCTGCAAAAATTCTAAAACGTGAATTATACAATAGAACATACTCACCCACTTTAAATTCCCGTTTTTTTGATTCTTTTTTCATTCCATCTTTTAACTTTTTCTTTAAATAATTTGGCATTTTCATAAGCTTGGGCTCTCCATTCATCTAATGAGCTAATATCAAATAACCTCTTTTCACCGGCAAGTTTGAAATCATAATTGAGTTCTTTAATTGCCCAATATGCTTTATGTTCTAACTCAAGAGGCAAATGACATGCTTTTCCATAAACCATTTTATATGAAGACATACTAATAGGATTTTTATAAGCAGTTCTATAAGCCCATAATGCATCATCAAGTTTCTTAGACCAATTCTTTCGAGATCTATTGATAGTCTTTTGCAAAATTAACTTTATTTCTCTATTACTCAACTCAACTTGACCAGTAGATTGAGGATGATAGGGTGATGCAATTCTATGGTTGACATCATATTTAGCAAGCAATTTACGGAAAGCACCAAGAATAAAATGTGAACCACCATCAGTCATTAAATATCTAGGGACTCCAAACCTCGGGAAAATAACTTCATTCAACATTTAGTTGGAAGTGTTATGATTAGGACTACTAGCTAGAATAGCTTCTACCCACTTAGTGACATAATCAACAGGAACCAAAATATGTGCATACTCATTAGAGGAAGGAAAAGGTCCCAGATAATCAAATCCCCAAACATCAATGGTTCAATAAAAAGTGAATAATTCATATGCATTTCCTGACGTCTACCAATATTACCAATTATTTGAGATTCATCACAAGATAAAACAAACTTATGAGTGATGGCAGCTGGAACTACGTCGGTATTTCCCCTTAGAGGGAGGGATGATGCAACACAGCAGCGGTAGGTATTTCTCTTAGTTATGAAACCAAGGTTATCGAACCAGTAGGAGAACTAAGCAACACAATGTAAACAACCCCTGCACACAAATAACAACACCTTTCAACCTGACGTGTTAAACGGGTTGTCAATCCCTTTCGGGGCACGACGCCAGAAATTGCATGTTGATGGGAGAAAGTTGTAATAGATTGAAATAATAGATCGCAAATAAAATAAAGTGCAGCAAAGTATTTTTGGATTTTTGGTTTAATAGATCTGAATAAAAATGCAAAGGAAAAGTAGATCGGAAGGCAAATATATGAGAAATAGGACCTAGGGGCCGTAGGTTTCACTAGTGGCTTCTCTCGAGAAAAATAGCAAACGGTGGGTAAAAAATTACTGTTGGGCAATTGATAGAACTTCAAATAATTATGACGATATCTAGGCAATGATCATTACATAGGCATCACGTCCAAGATTAGTAGACCGACTCATGCCTGCATCTACTACTATTACTCCACACATCGACCGCTATCCAGCATGCATCTAGTGTATTAAATTCATGGAAAAATAGAGTAATGTAATAAGAATGATAACATGATGTAGACAAGATCCATTTATCTAATGGTGGTAGATATAGATCTCTTCTTTTTATCCTTAGTAGCAATGATACATATGTGTCGGTTCCCTTTCTATCACTGGGATCAAGCTCCGTAAGATGGAACCCACTACTGGGCACCTCTTCCCATTGCAAGATAAATAGATTGAGTTGGCCAGGCAAAGCCCAAATATCATAGAAGAAATACGAGTCTATAAGATATCATGCATAAAAGAGATCAAAGAAACTCAAATACTTTCATGGATATAAAAACATAGATCTGATCATAAACTCGAAGTTCATCGATCCCAACAAACACACCGCAAAAAGAGTTACATCATATGGATCTCCAAGAGACCATTGTATTGAGAATCAAGAGAGAGAGAGAAAGAGATGAAGCCATCTAGCTACTAACTACGGACCCGAAGGTCTACAAAGAACTACTCACGCATCACCGGAGAGGCACCAATTGTAGCGACCAGACCTCAAACGGTCCAATCTCTGTGCTCCGGTGTCATCCCTGGATCAGTAATGCTGACACCACACAGTACTTGAAGGATTTATAGCAGAGTAGCAATCACACACTTATTACATCAAGTGTCTCAAAAGATAACTTATTACAATAAATATGGCTTAAGGCCATCTAATAATGATAACAGCGGAAGGCTTGGAAGATAAGTGAATCCATCAACTCCAACGGCATCATTGAGTATAGAACCACGACCTAAAACTCCTTAGTCGTCGTCTGAAAAGTCTGCAACATTAATGTTGCAGCCCAAAAACGGGTCAGCACATGGAATATGCTGGCAATGTAACACATAGAGAGTAATGGAAAGAAACAGCTATTCTACATGCATATTTAGCTGGTGGAAAGCTCTATGGTTACAGTTTTGCATAAAGCCAATTTTTCCCTACTGCAAAGGAATACATTTATTTAACTATCATGGTGGTTGTTAAACATTGAGAATGGTTGACAGCATTCTCAATCCCAATTAAACATCATCATTAAACAAAACCCAGCAAAATTAATTTTTAGAGTAACATGTTGAGATTCACATGATAATTTAGGTACTAGATACTCAAGATGTCCATAACCGGGGACACGGCTAACCATGATTAGTTCATACACTCTGCAGAGGTTTGCGCACTTTTCCCCACAAGACTCGATCGCCTCCGTTTGGTTTCTCGCACTACAAGGTGTTTGAGAAGACGGATGACTGAGACATAGTCTTTCAGAAGCGCTAGCACCTTACGATGGGTAGACCGTACCACCTACATCCCCTACATCTACTAGTCTACCACTGTAAGAGTTTGCACGACTTAGTCAACTATGCTAGAGCCCATAATAGCTTGTGGCTGCACACGGAAGTTTCTAGTATGAATAATATCATGATCCCTTTGAGCCTGGGTGGCGGTCCAAAAGAAAAGAGGCAATCGCTGGAATACCCAGGTGCCTCAATCCACCCAGATGTGTGTTCAGGTTGCCACCTTAAATAAACCATTAATTAACAAAGCTCACATCTGTCATGGATACACTCACCCAATCCACGTCTACTAGCATAGCATAGCAATAATAAGCAAACGTAGAGTAACTCCCAAAGGTTTGATAATAAACAGGTAATAGGTTCTACCTCAACTACTCCCCAAACCCACAATTTAATTAGATCCTAATCATGCAATGTGTGAGGATTGATCTAATGCAATAAAACTGGGTAGTAGGAGGTATGATCAAAGTGTTACTTGCCTTGCTGATGATCCGGGAAACCTAGCGATTCGAAGTAACAAGTGGCGCACTCCGGGTACTCTATCGCAAACAAACAAACACACAATAAGCGCTCAAGTAATGCACAGGTAAATCTCAAATAAGAGATCTAACCAGAAAGTTCAACTTAAGAACTTCGATTGGCAAAAAGAATCAAACCGAACGAAGCAACGAAAGACAAACAGCAAAAGAAACAGGCTTCGCTTACTATTCTGGATCTAAGGCAATTTTTACAGAAGCAAAAACTTATTTAAGTTGGTTAAACGGAAAGAGGGTTTCGAGACGAAACTCCAGGCGCTTGAACCACCTTATTCTGATAAACGAGTGAAAAGTTATACTAAAACGAAAATCGGATCAGAAATCGCGATCAGAAATAATCGCGGAAAATCCGAGAAAAAGAAAAACGACGAACAGATTAACGAACGAACGTTCGTTATCTGGATCTAACCAACGAACACATTCGTTAAAACGAACGAACGAGCGAACGCTCGCTAAATAACTAAACCGTAAAAAACCGTTCTTAATAATAAAAAAGCGGATCTAAAAAAACCGGGCGGTTTTCTAAGGAAAATCGTCGGCGACGACGGCTACCTCGGGCAGCGGGGCAGCGGCGGGGCGGGGCGGCGCGACGGCGGCAGCGGTGAGGCGGCGCGGCGGCGGTGGCGCGACGCTAGGGTTTCGGCGGGCGGGCTGGTGGGCTTCGGCGGCTCAGCGGGGTCGACTTAAAAAGGCCCCCCGGGCGGAGTCCCGCTCGGGTACGGCCCGGAGTCGGTTCGGATTTTTTTTAAATAATTCCGCGAAGAAAAACTAACGAAAGAAATACTAAACGGACTCCAAAAATCCCGAAATATATTTTCCCCGGCTTCTAAAATCAAGCCGCACAGGATGAACATTTATTTGGGGCCTAAATGCAATTTTGAAAAACGCACATTTTTCCTAAATTCAAATAAAATAGCAAATAAAACCAAATAAAATCTTATTTGATTTTTTTATTAAATCCTCAATATTTCTTTATTTTGGGAAAGTCATTTTATTCCCTCTCTCATAATTTTTATAATAGAAATAATTGAAGATAAAATAAATAAAATCAAATGATCCTATTTTCAAAATTTGAGACAACTCAAATATGAAAATAATGAAATCCCCAACTCTCTCCGAGGGTCCTTGAGTTGCGTGAAATTTCTAGGATCAACCAAAATGCAATAATTATGATATGCAATGATGATCTAGTGTGTAACATTCCAAATTGAAAATTTGGGATGTTACAAACGTACCCCCCTTAAGATGAATCTCGCCCTCGAGATTCGGGTTGGCTAGAAAATAGGTGAGGGTGGTCATTCAGCAATTCTTCCTCTCGTTCCCAGGTGGCTTCATCCTTCGTGTGGTGGCTCCACTGAACCTTGCAAAACTTGATAACCTTGCTGCGAGTGACTCGACTGGCATACTCTAGAATCTTAACTGGTTTCTCCTCATAGGTCAAATCACTATCCAACTGAATCGCTTTAGTGGTACCGTACCTCTCAGCGGTATGTCAGCCATCTCTGCGTGGCACTTCTTCAACTGGGATACATGAAACACGTCATGAACTCCTGACAGTCCTTCAGGTAATTCCAACTTGTAGGCTACTTATCCCATACGCTCCAAAACTTTGTATGGGCCTACAAAACGTGGCGCTAGTTTTCCCTTAACTCCAAAGCGCTTAACTCCTCGAAGTGGAGATACTCGAAGATAAACTCGGTCTCTGACTTTGTAAACTATCTCCTTGCGTTTAGAGTCTGCATAACTCTTCTGCCTGGACTGAGCTACCTTGAGCCTATCACGAATCAATTTCACTTTCTGTTCAGACTCCTTTATCAGATCCGGTCCAAACAACTGGCGGTCTCCAACTTCATCCCAAGACAATGGGGTCCTGCACCTCCTTCCATACAAGGCTTCGAAAGGGGCCATCTTCAAACTGGTTTGATAGCTGTTGTTGTAAGAGAACTCTGCATAGGGCAAATTCTCATCCCATCTAGATCCATAATCTAGCGCACAAGCTCTTAGCATATCCTCCAAAATCTGATTGACTCTCTCGGTCTATCCATCTGTCTGCGGGTGGAAAGCTGTGCTAAACTCCAGTCTGGTTCCCAAAGTCTCATGCAACTGATTCCAAAACTTTGAGGTAAACTGGGTTACTCTATCTGATACAGTGCTCCTTGGAACTCCATGCAGACATACGATCCTGGTCATGTATATCTTTGCCAACTTTGCACTGGTATAGGTAGTCTTCACTGGAATGAAATGAGCTACCTTTGTCAAATGATCGACTACAACCCATATCGAGTCATAGCATGAACGTGTTCTGGGCAATCCTGTAATAAAATCCATGCCTAGCTTATCCCACTTCCATTCGGGTATCGGCAATGGTTGTAGCAATCTTGCTGGCTTCGGATGCTCTGCCTTCACTCTCTGACATACATCACTGCTACATATTCCGCAATATCCTTCTTCATTCCGGTCCACCAGAAAATATCCTTCAAATCCAAATACATCTTGGTATTTCCTGGGTGAATCGAGTATGGTGAGTCATGGGCCTCTTACAGAATTAGCTTCCTGATCTCCGAATCATTTGGTACATAGACACGGTCTTCAAACCATAGGGTATCGTGCTCATCCTCATGAAATCCCTTAGCTTTTCCTTTGCTCATTTTCTCCTTAATAGAAGCAATCTCCTTGTCAGTCCTTTGAGCTTCTCTGATCTTATCCATCAAAGTAGACTGAATCTCCAATGCTGCTACATAGCCTCTTGGAACTATTTCCAAACATAGCTCTCGAAGATTTTCGGCTAACTCCCTTGGTAAATCTCCCGTCATTAGGGTGTTGACATGGCTCTTACGGCTTAATGCGTCAGCTACTATGTTAGCCTTTCCGGGGTGATAATGCAATTTCATATCATAATCCTTGATGAGCTCCAACCATCTCCTTTGTCTGAGGTTCAACTCCTTCTGTGTGAAAATATACTTCAAACCCTTGTGATCCGTGTACACCTCGCAATGGTTTCCAGTCAGAAAATATCTCCAAGTCTTCAATGCATGCACTACGGCTGCTAACTCCAAATCATGCGTAGCATAATTCAACTCATGAGGCTTAAGCTGTCGTGAGGCATATGAAACAACTCTCCCTTCCTGCATAAGCACTGCTCCAAGTCCTCGACATGAAGCATCACAATACACCTCATAATCCTTGGTCTGATCCGGTAAAATCAACACGGGTGAGGTAACCAAACGTTTCTTCAAATCCTGAAAACTAGCCTCACATTCCTCTGTCCATATGAACTTGGTATCCTTCTTCAACAACTCCGTCATAGGCTTCGCAATCTTTGAGAAATTCTCAATAAACCTCCGGTAGTATCCTGCGAGTCCAAGAAAACTCCGGATCTCTCCCACGGTGGTTGGTGCTTCCCACTTGGTCACGGTATCAACTTTAGTGGGATCTACTGCTATACCTTCTCCGGATATAACGTGTCCGAGAAATCCAATTTCCTTCAACCAAAACTCACATTTGCTAAACTTGGCATATAATTGATGTTCTCTGAGCTTTCCAAGAACCAAATGCAAATGTTCCTTATGCTCCTCTTCATTCTTCGAGTAAACCAGGATATCATTAATGAACACTACAACGAACTTATCCAAGAACTCCATAAACACTTTGTTCATCTTGTTCATAAAATATGCAGGTGTGTTAGTCAGACCAAATGACATAACGGTAACTCGTACAGCCCATACCTGGTGGTAAAAGCCGTCTTAGGTATATCCTGTTCTCGAATCTTCAACTGGTGGTATCCTGATCGCAGATCGATCTTGGAAAATACCTTAGCTCCTTGCAATCGATCAAACAGATCATTGATCATCGGTAGTGGGTACTTGTTCTTGATGGTTACTTCATTCAATCCTCGATAATCGACAACCATCCTTAACGATCCATCCTTCTTCTCCACTAGAAGTACTGGCGATCCCCAAGGCGATGAACTTGGGCAAATATATCCTTTATCCAGTAACTCCTTAATCTGCTTCTTAATTTCCACCAAATCCTTTGCAGACATCCTATATGGTCTCTTTGATATTGGCCCTGTGCCTGGCAAAAGCTCAATCAAAAACTCAATATCTCTATCCGGTGGCATGCCTGGCAACTCTTCTAGAAATACTTCGGGGAAATCCTTCACTACTGGTACTTCCTCCTGCACAACTCCGGTTAAACAATTCACTTCAGTCCTCTTTGGCACATGTCGGGATACATACTTGATCCTTCTCCCTTCTGGGGTGGTAAGTAAAATTGACTTACTGGCACATTCAATATTCCCTTCATACTTTGACAACCAATCCATGCCTAATATCACATCCAATCCTTGGGATTCCAACACTATCAGGTCTGAGGAAAAAACATAGTTACCAATTCTTAATGGTAACCGATCACACCATAGACTAGCCATATATTCTGCTCCAGGCGAAGTTACTAACATGGGTGACCTAAGGGCTTGGGTTGGCAGTTTATACTTATCCACAAATCCCCTTGATATGTATGAATGCCACCAGTATCGAAAAGAACGAGTGCAGTAAATGACTTAACCAAAAACTTACCGATTACTGCATCCGGCTGCTCTTCAACCTCCTCCACGTTAACGTGGTTCACCTGTCCCCTGTTGAAAGGGTTCGGCTTCTTCCCAGAGCTTACATTGCCGTTTCCATTCTGGGATTCAGGACATTCATTGGCATAATGTCCGGTCTTCTGGAACTTAAAACAAGTGACTTGGCTCAGGTCTTTCTTGGCTGGGGTTGATGGATTGGTGCGGTTCTGGCCGTTGCTTCCTCCATTCCCATTACCATTCTTGGGGCCATTGTGATTGTGCGAGCTTCCTCCTCCATGGGTATGCTGAAAATGTCCTCCCGGCCTAGGGGTAAATCGTGGCTTCTGCTGAGCTCCTGAATTATACTTTCCTTGTGCATACTTCCTCTTGCGATTCTCAATTTGCTGCTGCTTCCCTTCAATCATAAGAGCACGATCTACCAACTCCTGGTAGTTGTTGAAGGTTGCTACCATCAACTGCATGCTCAACTCATCATTCAGTCCTTCCAGAAACTTCTCCTGCTTTACTGCATCCGTAGCAACGTCATCTGGGGCATAACGTGCTAATTTGCTAAAATCTTCCACATACTGGCCAACTGTCTGTCCTCCTTGGCGCAAGTTGTGAAACTCTCGCTTCTTCATGGCCATAGCTCCTACTGAAACATGGGCAGTACGAAAAGCCTTCTGAAACTGGTCCCACGTGACAGTGTCGATAGGGAAAGTGGCTGTGAAATTCTCCCACCATGATGCTGCGGGTCCTTCAAGCTGATCTGCGGCAAACTTCACCTTCTCCGCATTTGTGCATCCTGCTGTGGTCAACTCTCTAGCTGTCTTGCGGAGCCAATCATCTGCTACTATCGGCTCGGTGCTACTAGAAAACACCGACGGATTCAGCCTAAGAAAACGGGCTAAGTGATCAACAGGTGGTTGTGGTGGTGGGTTGTTGTTGTTGTTGTTCCCCTGGTTCTGATTCTGGACTAGCAACTGCATCAATGTGTTCTGCTGCTAGATCAACTGAGTGAGCTCCGGTGGAAAGGTAAATCCAGGGTCACGTCTCGGAGGCATCTGAGGGTTTAGAAAAGATGAGATTTAAGAATAGAGGGGGCCTAAAGAGAAAACACTACCCATATGCACATGAGGCAAAAGGAAAAAATTCACTTCATTCAATCAATAAAACAAGGGCATACAATCGATCTAAATTTCGCAAAAGTGCCCGGACTACTATATTTACATGGTGGACTACTACTACTGTTGGGGTGGTCTACTAGAAATATTCTTCGGTTGCAGACTCCATGATATCTGCTCCAGCTTCATCAACATAGTCATCATCGCTATCATCTGGATCCGAGTCGGTGTCATCGATGATGATGTAGTCTTCCGGGCGAATCTCCTTAGGTTCTTCGTCTTCTTCTACCGGTGTAGGGTCTACCATGAATATTCCAATCTTCTTGACCAGATCATCATTCTTTTCCACCAATACTTCAATTTTTTCTTCAAAATCTTCATGTGTAGCCTTGAGTTCTTTCTCTAGTTCCTTGATTCTTGTCTTTGCCTTCTTCAGGTCTATCATGTCGGCGCACATCTGGTTCTCTTGATGTCGAATGTGCTGGTTTAACTCCTGGATAAAAGCTGCAATTGATCTATCCTTTCTGGTGCTGATCATCTCCCAGTGCTCATCTTGGCGCCCACAAATCTGGTAGATAGTATCCTTGAGATCATTGCGGTAGACTTCTCCAATGCGTCCCATGGCGATGTGAGCTGCCATGCTCTTTCCTAGATTCCAAGTTGGTGCATCGAAAGAAAACTCTATGGGCTCAGTGACTGGCATGAACGTCCTTCCTGGAACTTGAACTTGAATCATCCAGTGCTCTTCTTCAGGTAGAGTGGTGTTGTAGGTTCCGGTGAAGCTTGGTACTCCTATGTTCAGGTATCTAGTGACTTCCTTCAAGTGGCGTCCAAAGGGTGTATCTTCATCCGGTTGAGTGAACTTGTTCCTTGCATCCGCCATCCTAAAAGAGTAGAAAAGATGAGAGGTCAGAAGAGAAGAGAGTGAGTAGTGATCTAGGTCTTTAGCTTAGTGGTCATGTCCTACAGTCAGCGTGTGCTCTGATACCATCTTGTAGCAACCAGACCTCAAACGGTCCAATCTCTGTGCTCCGGTGTCATCCCTGGATCAGTAATGCTGACACCACACAGTACTTGAAGGATTTATAGCAGAGTAGCAATCAAACACTTATTACATCGAGTGTCTCAAAAGAGAACTTATTACAATAAATATGTCTTAAGGCTATCTAATAACGATAACAGCGGAAGGCTTGGAAGATAACTGAGTCGGCATCACTGAGTATAGAACCACGACCTAAAAGTCCTTAATCGTCGTATGAAAAGTCTGCAACATTAACGTTGCAGCCCGAAAACGGGTCAGCACATGGAATATGCTGGCAATGTAACACATAGAGAGTAATGGAAGGAAACAGCTATTCTACATGCATATTTGGCTGGTGGAAAGCTCTATGGTTACAGTTTTGTGTAAAGCCAATTTTTCCCTACTGCAAAGGAATAAATTTATTTAACTATCATGGTGGTTGTTAAACATTGAGAATGGTTGATAGCATTCTCAATCCCAATTAAACATCATCATTAAACAAAACCCAACAAAATTAATTTTTAGAGTAACATGTTGAGATTCACATGATAATCCAGGTACTAGATACTCAAGATGTCCATAACCGGGGACACGGCTAACCATGATTAGTTCATACACTCTGCAGAGGTTTGCGCACTTTTCCCCACAAGACTCGATCGCCTCCGTTTGGTTTCTCGCACTACAAGGTGTTTTAGACGATGGATGACCGAGACATAGTCTTCCAGAAGCGCTAGCACCTTACGATGGGTAGACCGTACCACCTACATCCCCTACATCTGCTAGTCTACCACTGTAAGAGTTCGCACGACTTAGTCAACTATGCTAGAGCCCATAATAGCTTGTGGCTGCACACGGAAGTTTCTAGTATGAATAATCTCATGATCCCTTTGAACCTGTGTGGCGGTCCAAAAGAAAAGAGGCAATCGCTGGAATACCCAGGTGCCTCAATCCACCCAGATGTGTGTTTAGGTTACCACCTTAAATAAACCATTAATTAACAAAGCTCACATCTGTCATGGATACACTCACCCAATCCACATCTACTAGCATAGCATAGCAATAATAAGCAAACGTAGAGTAACTCCCAAAGGTTTGATAATAAACAGGTAATAGGTTCTACCTCAACTACTCCCCAAACCCACAATTTAATTAGATCCTAATCATGCAATGTGTGAGGATTGATCTAATGCAATAAAACTGGGTAGTAGGAGGTATGATCAAAGTGTTACTTGCCTTGCTGATGATCCGGGAAACCTAGCGATTCGAAGTAACAAGTGGCGCACTCCGGGTACTCTATCGCAAACAAACAAACACACAATAAGCGCTCAACTAATGCACAGGTAAAACTCAAATAAGAGATCTCACCAGAAAGTTCAACTTAAGAACTCCGGTTGGCAAAAAGAATCAAATCGAACGAAGCAACGAAAGACAAACAGCAAAAGAAACAGGCTTCGTTTACTATTCTGGATCTAAGGCAATTTTTACAGAAGCAAAACTTATTTAAGTTAGTTAAACGGAAAGAGGGTTTTGAGACGAAACTCCAGGCGCTTGAATCGCCTGATTCCGATAAGCGAGCGAAAAGTTATACTAAAACGAAAATTAGATCAGAAATCGCGATCAGAAATAATCGCGGAAAATCCAAGAAAAAGAAAAATGACGAACAGATTAACGAACGAACATTCGTTATCTGGATCTAACCGACGAACACATTCGTTAAAACGAACGAACGAGCGAACGCTCGCTAAATAACTAAACCGTAAAAAACCGTTCTTAATAATAAAAAAGCGGAAACCGCCGGCGACGGCGGCTACCTCGGGTAGCGGGGCGGCGGCGAGGCGGCGGCGGGGCGGCGCGGCGTGGGGCGAGGTGGCG